>NC_061098.1:4791456-4831456 GCF_015104395.2 Macrobrachium nipponense
CATCTCGTCTCCCGAGGAAATGAGACGCGATAGAAGGAAAGGTAAAGGAAAGGAAGATGTGAATAAGTGACGGAAAGGGACAGAGAAAGAGGGAGGAAGGGAAAGAGCCCGAAATGGAGTATTCAGGAGGGGGGGATAGTTATGGAAGGCTCAGAGGAAAGAGATTAATGAGTTTTGGTACGTCGTACTATGGCAGAGAATGGGAATTCTATGGGGATATATGGTCACTACATTAGGCTAGGCTATCATACCATAAAGCAGCGGTTAAATGGAAAAAGATTATGGGGGATATGGCAGTAATGGGGGGGAGAGCAAGAGGGTCCCTTAATCAGATCAGAAGAGAATCGAATGGGAGAGGACATGACTAGACTATAATGTTTGTATACTTTCAGTAACCTTCGAAATGTTTACAGACTTTCAGTAACATGGGAGTTGTTTATAGACTTTCAGTAACCTTGGAAATGTTTACAGACTTCCAGTAACATAGGAATTGTTTATAGACTTTCAGTAACCTTGGAAATGTTTACAGACTTCCAGTAACATGGGAATTGTTTATAGACTTTCAGTAACCTTGGAAATGTTTACAGACTTTCAGTAACATGAGAATTGTTTATAGACTTTCAATAACATGGGAATTGTTTATAGACTTTCACTAACCTTCGAAATGTTTACAGACTTTCAGTAACTTGGGAAATGTCTGCAGACTTTCAGTAACCTGGCAATTGTTTACACTTTCAATAGCCTTGGAAACGTCTTTAGACTTTCAGTAACCTGGGAAAATGTTCACCAGCGTTCAGTACCCAAAATAATGTTTACCATTCTACCAATGTATTCGAATATTTTAAGGCGGCACTTTTGTAATCATTAGAGACGCCATAAAAAGAGGAAAAAAAGAAGTAACAATCAGAACAAAAGGAAGAGAACTGGAATAGAATGAAGGGAAAGAAAAGGCACCGGTTATAACAGGCGACCAAACTCACCTAAGTAAGTTCATTATCATATTGAATGTACTATCGGGGTATTAAACTATCGGGGAGTTAAACTATAGCGTATCAACGTCCATTTTCAGGCCTATCCTTTATGAAATGCCTTTCGGAGAGAATTGGTAATGAGAGAGAGAGAGAGAGAGAGAGAGAGAGAGAGAGAAGAGAGAGAGAGATTAGGACTAGTTGTCAAGTTCTACAAGAAAGTTGATTCAATGTTTCGTGAATAAATATTGCGCAAAATTAGCGATGACGTTCATACGTATACGGAGAGCAGATTGTTAAATAACCCACCAGGATAAATTTGAGTATTAACAAACACGGCATCCCACTGAGCTTCCGCCGTGTTTAGTACTATAATAGATTCACATCAGCCGTACATCTGATGTCTAGGCCATTTCCTTACGACGATCCTGATTGGCTGTTGATAAGCCAATCACAGGGCTGGAAACTCAGTCTACAAATAAATAATTCTTCAGTGCTGACTCTCTTGTAAGGGGGATAGGGTCCTCATTACTGAATGCTCTCTGCAGCGTCCCTTCGGCCGCTAGCTGCAACCTCTTTCATTCCTTTTACTGTACCTCTGTTCATATTCTCTATCTTCCATCTTACTTTCCACCCTCTCCATTGATTCATAGTGCAACTGCTTTGAGGTTTTCCTCCTGTTACGCCTTTCAAACCTTTTTAGTATCAGTTTCCATTTCAGCTCTTGACTGACGCCATAGGTCCAGCGATTGGCAGGGCCAAAACTCTATATTCTATTTCTATATATTCTTCAGAGCTGACTCTGAGAAAGCCACCTAAGTGGCTGCGAGTTCGATTCTCGGGCATTCCAGTGAGGGGTGAGAGATGTGTATTTCTGGTGATAGAAGTTCACTCTCGACGTGGTTCGGAAGTCACGTCAAGCCGTTGGTCCCGTTGCTGAATGACCATACTGGTTCCATGCAACGTCAAAACCCCATACCACCACCATCTGTAACAGACGTCGTTAATCGTGAATGCAGTGATTGTTACAAGGCCTTTGGGAAGTCCTACCAGAGAATCCTACCAGAGAATCCTACCAATTAAAAACGTGTCCATACCACTGCGTCAAAGCTAATTGGACGAGGTGCTTTATATACACGAACTTTCAGGATTGTCAACTTTCTATGACGACTCGTTTCATAGTCCTCCATTATTTTATTGAATGTGTACACCTCGCTTATTCAAGGAAGACTGTTGTCCCATTTTAATAAGGAGATTGTGAATGAAAGTAGTTTTGTAAATGGACACAATTCTGAAAAGGCGTCTGTTACCGTTTTGCATTTTTGAACTACCATATCTCCATTCTCATTTGTACTTCCTTATTGTGATATATCTTCATGTTGACTTACCAGTCGCGTTCTCTTGATAACATTCATGTATGAGAAGTATACCAATTCATACGGCAAACTGAATTGTAAGAAGACATTACAATATTTCCAGTTTCTGGGATTTTTCCATCATTAAAACTTGTGCCCACCTGTGGGTATCATACGCCCCAATTAGGTCAGCCTAAATTAAATGTCCCAGCTTTTCGTTACATTTTATTTTTTTATAAATAATTATGGTGCTACTTTGGCTTGTTTGTTTGTTTGTTTGTTTGTATGGTGCTTTTACGTTGCATGGAACCAGTAGTTATTCAGCAACGGGATCAACGACTTTACGTGACTTCCGAACCACGTCGAGAGTGAACTTCTATCACCAGAAAATACCACATCTCTCCAAATTCCTCAATGGAAGGGCCTCGAACCGAGATCGAAGAAATGGGCCGAGAAGAATCGAACCCGGCGACCGCGCGGGCCGGCGACCGAGGGCGACCATCGGGAGGTGGGACCCGCAAACACCATAACCAACCCGCCCACTGAGGGCGAGCTACGTGCTACTTTGGCGTCTCCTCCGAGATGCTGCTATAGTAGATTCACGTCAACCGTGCATCTGATGTCTAGGCCCGTTTCTTACGACGCTCCTGATTGGCTGTTGATAAGCCAGTCACAGGGCTGGAAACTCCCAGTCTCTCTCGAGAGTTCACATAGGCAGGTTGTGTGTTCCACCTCTCCTGAGGGATACTTTTTTAAACTTTAGTTTAACCAGATCACTGAGTTAATATTAACGCTCCCTGGGCTGGCCCGAAGGATTAGACAAGCTATTTAAAATCTCTATAAATTACTTCTAAAAAATAAATATTAGGAATATATTATATGAATCTTATATTTTATCGTAAAAATGACTTAATTCAAGGAATCTTAAAATATTAAAAAGTTAAAATCTGTCACTTTCTGATAGTATATCTTTGAAGGATTATCTTCTAAATAATATAAATCATTCAGACATGAACCTACAAGCAACGAAGATACAAACAACGAGTTCCTTCTGTCCAATTAGAGGCTCCTTTGAATTCGTGGAAGCTTTTAGGCGAAGATTCCAATTTATCATCTGCTGTTAAGATACTAATGGTACATCTAACAAACCCGAACACAAAACGCAATGAATAATCATGCGATGTATAATACACCTGGAATTTACTCTTAAGTGTTCGTAGCCGGGGATGCAATACTAATAAAAAAAAAATTCATCGCGATAAAAAAGTTTTTCCTAACCATTTGGAAAATTGAATGCGGTGAACAGTTATGTCCTAATAATTAGGAAAAATCATTGCAATGAATAGTTACGTCCTAATAATTTGGAAAATTCATTGTGATGAACAATTATGTCCTAACAATTTGGAAAATTCATTGCAATAAATAGTTATGTCCTAACAATTTGGAAAAATCATTGCAATGAACAATTATGTTCTAAATATTTTGGAAAAATCATTGCAATGAACTGGTATGTCCTAACAATTTTGGATAAATCATTTCTATGAACAGTTATGTCCTAACAATTTTGAAAAATCATTGCACTGAACTATTATGTCCTAACAATTTTGGAAAAATCATTGCTATGAACTGTTATGTCCTAACAATTTTTTACTTTCAAGCAACGAGTATACATGTTTTAGTTATGTAACTATATGTTGACTTTCAAGCAACGAGTATATATGTTTTAGTAATGTATCTATGTATGTACATTTGTGTCAGCTTACATTATGTGTGCCTGTATAAGCAGAAATTTACATTTCATTGTAAAAGCAACTGTTTGGATGAAAATTCATAAATGCCTCTTGAGAATTCTTTTTCACAAGAAAGTTCATAATAAGAAAAAAAAAAAAAAAAAGATTGTCAGTAATAGCTTTCCGTACAAAATGACATCACACGGGAAATGAGATTACAGAAAGAGGACAAAAGCACTCCCTAGGAAAATGGTTAAAGAACAATAGGAAGGAATTAATAAGTTACATGAATAGGGTGTAAAAAAAAAGTACCTAGACCTCATTAGGGAGAGGACCAACCCACGCCTTTTCATATACCTGTCAACTGGCAGGCCACCCCCCCCCCCCCCCACAGCCCTCCCTCCAAAAAAAAAAAAAAAAAAACAAAAAAAAAAAAAAAAAAACGCTTAGGACGAGAGATAATGAAGATCCAACACAAAAGAAAATGATTGACATACGACAAATCTGTATTAACGGGAAGAGTTCATATCAATTTCCTCTGCTGGATTATGGAACAATGAGAGAGAGAGAGAGAGAGAGAGAGAGAGGTTTTCATTATCATGGTGAAGGGATTACCACCACATGTCAAGGTCTCTCTCTCATTTTGATCATGGAATTGACGTGGTATATACCTTTTGACGGAGGGTTGATCAGTCACCTCTCTCTCTCTCTCTCTCTCTCCATGTGTTTGATCGGACCTGAGAGAGAGAGAGAGAGAGAGAGAGAGAGAGAGAGAGAGAGAGAGATTCCCAATGGCATACGGACCCCGAAGCAAGAATAGAAAGAGGAAGATAAAGGACTCCCCCCCCAACTTCGCCCCCCCCCCCCCCTCCCCCAAACCCCAAACCCCAAACCCCTTCAGATCCTTTCCGTCTCCGGAAACACAATAAAACCTCCTTCTTCATTACGTTCCGTCATCGATCGTCGGAACAAACAGTGGAACAAACAAACAAACATACGGACAAACAAGCCAGATGGACGACAAAGAAAGAGTCAGCGAGCCTTCAAATTAAGGTTTTCCTCTCTCTCTGCAGTTATTGTCTTTAAAGCCCAGCCTGCATTCCCAGGCAAGAGAAAAGATTAGCGTAAAAGAATGTATTTTTCAAAAAAAGAATGCATTCTTAAAAATGCATCTCTCAAAAGAAAATGCAGTTTTCTAAAACAAAAAGAATGCATTTCTCCAAAAATTAAAGCATTTCTCAATAAAGAATGTATCTCAATAATAATGCATTTCTCAAAATGAATGCATTTCTCAAAAATGAATGCATTTTTCAAGAAAACAATGCATTTCTCAAAAAAACAATGCATTTCTCAAAAGAACGCATTCTTAAAAATGCATCTCAATAAAAGAATGCAGTTTTCTAAAACAAAAAGAATGCATTTGCGGAATATTAATGCATTTCTCAATAAAGAATGCATTTCGCAAAAAAAAAAAAAAAGGCAATTTCACAGAGAATTTTATATGACGGTTAAGCCTGAAGAATACAACCACATTCAAACGGAATTTTACCATTAGGTGCATAGTGAAGGTATTTTTAGGTAAAGTCATCCGATAATATATATATATATATATATATATATATATATATATATATATAATATTATATATATATATATATATATATATATATATGTATATATAGTATTATATTAATATTATCTATATATATGATATATATATATTTAGACTCATTAAATCTTATAAATATAAATATTCTCTCTTCTAATTATAGTATATATATCTAATATATATATATAATAATATAGATATTTATATAATAGTATATATATATCGGATGAACTTTACCTAAAAATACCTTCACTATTGCACCTAATTGGTTAAAATTTCCGTTTTGGAATGTGGTTGTGTGTATGTGTGGGTATATATATATATTATATATATATATATATATATATATATATATTATATATATATATATATATATACACACACACATACACACAAACGCGCGTCAAAAATGCATTGTTTTGTAATAAATCAGTGATGACAACAGGAAGCGTGTACAAAATTAACTGCTCTGTTTGTAATTTGCCTTATATTGGACAATCTGGTAAGGAACTAAGTAAGAGAGTTACACAGCCTAATATAATGTACGGGTTGCGAAAACGGTTCAAGTGCCATTTTTGTCACGTGAGGGATTTTGAACACCCTATAGACTGGAATTCAGCTAGAGTCGTTTTAGAAGTTCATCAATGCTTGACAGATTGTTAGTTGAAGGTTGCCTCATTAGTTCTTTTATACTGAATATGAGCGATGGGTCTTTTTAAGATGGACGAATTGTTGAAAAGTTTTATTCATGATGATTTAAAAGTTAAACAAGTTGTTAGATATTTTACAAACAGATAGTTTTGTACTGTGATTTTAATAACTACATATTTCCCTTAAGTATGTCTTTTGTTTTGAACAATGTTTATTTGCATACTTAAGTAGGTTGTTGACTTGTTTTATTATTTGTGGCCTCATGTTGCTTTCTTGTATAAGTTGTTCTCTTAAATTGTTCATACCCTGAAGATGACTTTGGAATAAAAGTTGAAAGTCTTCGTATCTCCTTCTTCCATTTTCACGTGAGGATCTCTTATATACTTCACCCACGGGACCATTGTGAATTGCAAGATATATATATATATATATATATATATATATATATATAGTATATATATATATATATATATATATATATATATTATACATATACATACATACAATACATATAATACACACACATTATTAATGCTCAGTCAGATTAATCAAACGTTTGCTATAAGGGAGAGAATGACGTCACGAAATTGAGGAATATTTTAGAGAAGGAGGAAGTCTGAGAAATGAGAAGGATTAAGGGACGTATTATACATCACGAGGGGGTTTCATACAGTAAGAATGGGACAGAATATAAAGAATCTAGGCCAAAGGCCAAGTGCTGTGACCTAAGATGAAGTCATTCACCGCTGAAATGGAAACATGACAGTTAAAAGGTTTGGAAGACGTAACAGGAATAAACCTCAAAGTGGCTTAATTTTGAACCATTGAAGACAATCGCGAGGAAAGTGTTTTTGTTACTGAATCCTCAAAAATGCTTTCTTTTCACACTGCTTTATAAATCTCTTATCTATATTCCCGAGTTAACCTCTCTCTCTCTCTCTCTCTCTCTCTCTCTCTCTCTCTCTCTCTCTCTCTCTCAAAGAAAGAGCATTATAGCTACCTCGTGCATACTACACTAATTTGAAAATCCTCTCTCTCTCTCTCTCTCTCTCTCTCTCTCTCTCTCTCTCTCTCTCTCTCTCTCTGTCACACAGAAATTACGATACTAACTTGTGCATACTAAAATAGTGTATATAAAAACCTCTCTCTCTCTCTCTCTCTCTCACACACACACACACACACACACACACACACACAGAAATTACGATGCTAACTTGTGTATACTAAAATAGTGTATATAAAGACCTCTCTCTCTCTCTCTCTCTCTCTCTCTCTCTCTCTCTCTCTCTCTCTCTCTCTCTCACAGAAATTACGATGCTAACTTGTGTATACTAAAATAGTGTATATAAAAACTCTCTCTCTCTCTCTCTCTCTCTCTCTCTCTCTCTCTCTCTCTCTCTAAGAAAGTGCGATACAGCTAACTTATTCTTCCTAAAACTACGTGAAAACCCTCCTCTCTCTCTCTCTCTCTCTCTCTCTCTCTCTCTCTCCAATTTCATGGGATTTGAAAACGAACCCAATACCTCGCTTCAAATCTCTCCTGCAAAATCTCCATAACCCCCCCCCCCCCCCCCCCCCCCCTCTCCCCGCAAGACTTATTGATGACTAGACCTTATATATAAGATCGGAAACTCGGCAACTTTTTCCTTGTCGGAATTATTCATAGTTTTTCGAAGCTAACTCTTTCCATACGCTAAGATTATTCAATATTCATACTTATTTACAGCTTACTCTTTCTAAAGGCTGAAATTAATTCATCATTCATCGTTCTTTGAATTTTTCTCTTTTCCAGAGGCTGGAGTATTCAAATATCAATGAATGTAAGGAAAATCGGAAAAATCATAGTAGGTTTTTTTTATTATTATTAGTGGACTCTATGGAGGAATTTCCCTATATATATATATATATATATATATATATATATATAGGTAATATATATATATATATATATATATATATATATATATTATATATATATATATATATATATATATGCCGATATCCTAATATTTTACCATGGTATCCAAATATGATGCGCC
Source organism: Macrobrachium nipponense (assembly GCF_015104395.2). Taxonomy (NCBI): domain Eukaryota; kingdom Metazoa; phylum Arthropoda; class Malacostraca; order Decapoda; family Palaemonidae; genus Macrobrachium; species Macrobrachium nipponense. The sequence continues at coordinate 4,799,809 of NC_061098.1, forward strand.
TGTTGTAACCATAGTGAAATATATCTGAATAGGAAAGATATTTGTATGTATGTATGTATGAATGTGTATTTATAAATATATATATATATATATAAACATGAAAAAAACAAAATCTATACATGTCTACACAGACCCTTCCCTGCATTCTTCACGCTACCGACAACGCCATCCACAAATCCTTAAAAGACCAAAATAAAAAAAAAATAAAAAAATAGTAAAAAAAAGTAAAAATGTAAAAGAGCGCAACAGGTGAGACATATCTCCCTCCTGGAAGCCATTTGAGTAAGCAACAGGGGACGGATGGAAACCGTTACATACCCATTTCCCCTTCCATTCTGTCTTGGGTACAAACCAATTGATAAGGATTTCTCTCTCTCTCTCTCTCTCTCTCTCTCGGTCCTCGCTCTCTCTCGCTCAATATTCAAGTTTCTTTCCTTTTAGTATTCTCCCTCGAAAAGCTTGGAGCCATTTTTAGTATAAGGGGGAGAGAGAGAGAGAGAGAGAGAGAGAGAGAGAGAGAGAGAGAGAGAGAGATAGACTCATTCATTAGTTGGAGAGAAAGTGACAGATTTAACTTATCAACCAACACCATTTATACATATTTTTACCATCATACCTTATCTCTCTCTCTCTCTCTCTCTCTCTCTCTCTCTCTCTCTCTCTCTCTCTTCTTCATATGTTCCAGGCGAGTTTCCCCTCTTCTCTTTTGAAAAATGTGTAACTTGTTTTTTTTTTCCTTTTTTACGTTTCCGTTTCTTTTGAAAGTTATTCTGTGCTGCCTCTCTGTCCACTTTTTCATTTCCCTTTTAAAGTCTTCTGTTCGTTTTATCTCTTGCTTTCTTTGTTTTATTATTCTATTTTTGAATTTCGGCCAAAACTTTAGAAATAAATCTGTTATTATTTATTTCCTAACCTTTCAATTTTATCAATTTACATTTGAATCTCTGCCACACTTTATTGTCTTCATCACAAAACACCTCAATTTCTCTATCCTGATCCACAAACTCTCTCTCTCTCTCTCTCTCTCTCTCTCTCTCTCTCTCTCTCTCTCTCTCTCTCTCAATATTTAAGTCTCCTTCTAGTATTCCCTCTCAAAATACTTGGAGCATTTCGAGTATAAGGGGGAAAGAGAGAGAGAGTAATAATAATAATAATAATAATAATAATAATAATAATAATAATAATAATAATAATAATAATATAATAATAGGAATCTAGAAAAACTAGAGGCTGAAGTAAGCTCCAGGTCTCATGCAGAAGAGTGTGATCCTAGAAACGGCACACATAGTAAGAAAAGTGATGGACTCCTAAGGAGGCAGGATGCAACCCGGAACCCCACACTATAAATACCACCCAGTCGAATTAGAGGACTGTGATAGAGCAAAAAAAAAAAAAAAAAAAAAAAAAAAAAAAAAAAAAAAAAAAAAAATAATAATAATAATAATAATAATTCTTTATTTCCAATATTTACATTGGGTATTCATAAAATATAAAGCTACAATTAGTAAAATCATCTTACAAATAGTTAAAATATTTGTTATTTTAGACATACAAAAGTTGTTTTAGGAATCAACAAATCGGCTAAAACTTTGCAATTAAACTAATTCATCAGTAATAAAAGAATATCATAAAATTAGGAAGCATTACTTAAAATATAGTGAGTAAAAATTACTCTTCCGAATATTAAAATACATTGTCATAGACCACATAAGTTTGTGTTAAAACAAGTCATGTACAAATAGTATTAAAATAACACAGAGTAATCAAATAAGCATACTAGATTATAAGGAAATCTTAATTTGTAAATAAAAGACATCTTATCCACAAGTATTATCTAAAACTAATTCCAACATCTATAAAAGTACAGTAGTGCCTTCAAAAGCACTTTTAATATGACAATTAAGCATAACGTTCAGTAAAACTTACTTACTTACATTTAAAATTAGTTTCTTTAAGTGTACATTAAAAGCAGCGAGAGAGGATTTTTGTTTAATTGTGCCAGGTAATTTATTTGTACAATGCTGGGCCTCGAATACTAAACTGGCGGGAGCCTATGTCTGTTTACGCCCTTTCTACATTCAGATTTTCCTGCTGTCGAGTATAGAGAGAGAGAGAGAGAGAGAGAGAGAGAGAGAGAGAGAGAGAGAGAGAGAGAGAGGACAGTTTAATTCGCTTCGATTAGGCCTGACAGACTGCGGCGTCCGATCGAGTCACTTGTAATCATCAATTTTCTTGGGTTATTAAAACCGTCATGCGATTAATCTTATGCAGAGGTTATACAAATGTACACATGCACACATACGATATATATATAGTATGTATGTATGTATATATAATAATATATATATATTATATATATATATATATATAGTATGTATATATATATATATATATATATATATATAAATCCTACTAATGTATACATATAAATATGTATATATATATATATATATATATATATATATAATAAATAATATATATAGTATGTATATATATATATAATATACTATATGTATACATATAATAGTATATATATATCTATATCTATATATATATATATATATATATATATATATATATATTTATATACATAATATATAAATACCCTATGAATCTATAATAATATATAACTCTATATATATATATATATATATATCTAAATATGATTATATATATATATATATATATATATATGTGTGTGTGTGTGTGTATATATATATATAATTATATATATATATATATATATATATATATTAGATATTTTAAAAATGAAAAAAGCCAAATTAACATGTATCAAAAATAAAATAAAAATAAAACTATAAGAGCGAAGCTATGCAAACAGAAGAGGACTACTTTCTCCACTGTTCATCACCAAGATAGTAGTTTCGCAATGTTCAAGAAAGTTCAAACTAACTCCATCCAATCCACTCGGCGTCGAATTTCGAACAAGTTTCATCACAATAGAACTTTCTCAGCTAAATAAACTCGCCTTTGTCAACTATGAACTGACTTCTAACATATTCACTCTGATATAAAGACACAAAGTTTATTCTCCCTTCCAATCTTAATTATATAAGTGCTGTTTCTTCCCAATTATAAATATGGTGCATCCCATTACATATATTTTTTTTTATTTATTATTTTAATACTTATCGTCCATCGTAGACAATTTTTAAGTTCCATTATTCCACATTTTATATTTTTCCTGCTATATATATATATATGTATATATGATATATATATATATATATATATATAATTATATATATAATATAATATATATATATATAAGATACATCCCATTACATTTATCCTTTTATTTCTCCCTTCTTCTCAATTTCTATTTTCATACTTATCATCCATCTTACTCAATTATTACCTTCCACTCCTCCACATATTAAAATTTTCCCCATCCGCTTATTTTCAATTTCCTCCAAGTCAGTCATAGCTTCCACTCAAGTTCGAATTCCCTATGCAATTCATTATTCATCTTCTTATTGAATCATTCAAATACAGGACCGGTTTATCCTTCCGAGAGTTTTATCAATAACGATACTAGAAATTGAAATATCTTGCCTACCGCGTCTTGATATCAGTAACAGACAAATCCCCCGATAAAATGGAAATTTGATTCATGATAACTTGACAGTTTAATATGACCTAATATTCCAAGGTAAAAAAAATACATAAATTTTTTTAGTTTTCATTATACTACAGCTCTGCCCTTGAATTAATAAAATACTTAGGTTTTTACTATATATATATATATATATATATATATATATATATGTATATATATATATATGTGTGTATTCTCTCTCTCATCTCTCTCTCTCTCTCTTCTCTCTACCTATATATATATATATATATATATATTATATATATATATATATTATGTTATATATTTTAATATACAATATATATATATTTATATATATATATATATATAAAATTATAAAATACATATGTATATTCATATATATATAAAAATTATATATCTATACTATATATATAAACACTATATATATTATATTAGTATATATATATATATATATATATATATATATATATAATCATCAAAACGTAAGAGAAGCAGACAATACCTTTTACGATAGACAACAACGCACAAGATTTCTCTCGACACAAACCTCCACAAAAGCCCGAAGTTCATAAAAAAGGGAAGTGGCTCTCAAAAGGCTTTCAAAAGACGCAGCGAAAAGGGGAAGTGATAATTCAGTGCCCGCTAAGGAAAGCTTCCCCTAAAGGAACGACAGAGAATATAATAAAATGATAAAAACAGATTTAACCAGATTCAGTCTTCACTCAACAAGAGAACGGATTTATTTAACCAGATTCAGTCTTCACTCAACAAGAGAATGGATTTATATAACCAGATTCTGTCTTCACTCAACGAGAGAACCGATTTATTTAACCAGATTCAGTCTTCATTCAACAAGAGACCAGATTTATTTAACCAGATTCAGTCTTCACTCAACAAGAGAACGGATTTATATAACCAGATTCTGTCTTCACTCAACGAGAGAACAGATTTATTTAACCAGATTCAGTCTTCACTCAACAAGAGAACGGATTTATATAACCAGATCCAATCTTCACTCAACAAGAGAACGGATTTATTTAACCAGATCCGGTCTTCAATCAACAAGAGAACGGATTTATTTAACCAGATCCAATATTCACTCAACAAGAGAACGGATTTATTTAACCAGATCCAGTCTTCACTCAATAAGAGAACGGATTTATTTAACCAGATTCAGTCTTCACTCAACAAGAGAACGGATTTATTTAACCAGATTCAGTCTTCACTCAACAAGAGAACGGATTTATATAACCAGATTCAGTCTTCGGATTTAACTTGTATTCCAGTAATCATTACAGTTTCCATCCAAAAGTCAAACGGGAAACTAGTATAGAGTCAATGCACGAGAGCAAATGAAAGCAAAATAACTGCTTTTATCGACAACGAAAGTGCGAGTTGACATTTTTATAATGACTGCATGCCAGCCGGCACTTCAAAAGCGATCGGAATGTTTACGTCTGACGTCATCCGTAAACAGAAAGTCCGAATAACGCATGAAGGAAGCTAAATGAAATACTGGAATGATTGCTGGCAACGTTAATTACTCGCGAATACTTGTGTTTTTTTTTTTTATTGCTGTGAGTGGATCGAACATTCTAACTAACATTTTTAACAACCCTGAAGGCTTCAGACATCTATCCCAGGTTTCACAAATACGAATAATTCTACACAAATGGCCACCGGTCGAACAAATGTGCATAACTATTTGGGAAATATTCGGGAAAGGAAAATGTTCCTTTCAAGCCACTCTGGAAACATTTCCAGTGTTTTCCAAAATTTATAATATATAACAATAAAATTACTCTGCTCATGCCACATACAAATTTCGTTGAATATTTTCGCGTCCTTTGTCTATTAAAGCTGACAGATGGCTGGATTTTCCGACCTTGCAATTGCAAACAGCTGGTGTTTGTCAAAATACTGTTCCTAAGGGTTTATCTGCATGAAATTCAGGGGTCTCATGATACAAAATACTTAATGTGGAACGTTTTTTTTTTTTTTCTTTTTTTTTTTCTTTTTTTTTAAATCTCACCAGTCTATTTAGAAAGTGTAACGGTGTTAAAACAAATCTATTGCAGGGTTATCATTTTCATTCATCAAATGGATTCTTAGTTCATGAAAAATTTTTAAAATATACATTATTTAGCCGAGTGAGAACAAAACATTAAATGGTCATACAGGGTTGAAGACAGTAAGGTGACAAGAAAAGATAACTATAGCAAAATACGAGGTCGGTGGCCTCATTTATTTCGTAATAGAAAAAAATAATAATAAATAATAAAAAATAAACCGAAATGGAGCAAAACCACGTCCCATAACAGAATTGCTCTTTATTAACCTCTACTAATACCCAGAGGCAACGAGCTGCCCCCGAAATTAATTGTATTTTGTCACCATTTTTCTATTCGAGCCAAATGATTTATAAAAGGGGATTTGCGCCAAATAAAACTGTTGATTGCATTGCAGGATGAAACTGTCGGTTTTCATATTTGCATACTGCGCGTATTTTTCCAGGCTCGAATATCTCCATGTGAGACTGATATTTGTTATGGGATATTTTTCACAGTACTGTTGATACGTATAAAAACATCTAATCCTTCGGCCCAGCCTTGGAGAGCTGTTAACATCAGTTCAGTAGTCTGGTTAAACTTAAGATATGCTTCTTTAACAACGGCCTATAGTAGATTCACATCAACCGTGCATTTGATGTCGAGGCCAGTCCCTTACGACGCTCCTGATTGGCTGTTGATAAGCCAATCACAAGGCTGGAAACGCTCAGTCTCTCGAGAGAGTTCACATGGGTAGGAATGATGTCTTTCAAAAGTACCCCTCGGGAGAGGTGGAACATACATCCTACCTATGTGAACTCTCGAGAGACACTGAGAGTTCCCAGCCCATGTGACTGGCTTATCAACAGCCAATCAGGAGCGTCGTAAGGGACTGGCCCAGACATCAAATGCACGGTTGATGTGAATCTACTATAGTAAAAAACCGAGCGTCCGCCTTTTTTCAAAATATAATGGCACGAAATGCAAAGCGTGAGTATTCGCCTCCTCCTCTCTCTCTCTCTTCTCTCTCTCTCTCTCTCTCTCTCTCTCTCTCTCTCTCTGGCTGGGCCATCAAAAATATTACGTTGCATATTTTCCTTTTTCAATCCTCTTGTGGTTAAAGCTGACAGACAGGTGGGTTTAGGATTTCCTGTCGCTGCGATGAAAAATGAAACAAGATTGTTGTTGTTATTGCTCCTATAGTTTCCTTCTCCTGAACGTGTTGGGGGGGGGGGGGGGGGGTGGGGGGGGGGGGGGAGGCCGCGGGTGATGGAAGAGGCCAGGGGGTCGTTGTTTCGGAAGAAACTAAGTGATAAATCTAATACGCCATTTTTCAATATAACTACTGTCTTGAATAAGTACCTTCCCCTCTCTCTCTCTCTCTCTCTCTCTCTCTCTCTCTCTCTCTCTCTCTCTCTTTTCTCTCTCTCTCTCTCATAACCATATAAAAATGTTTTCAATAACAAATTCATGTGACATTACATTCAAAGAAAATTCTCTCTCTCTCTCTCTCTCTCTCGTCACTTTTAGCCTCAGTACTCACAAGGAATCACAAATCTGGGCGCCTTTCAATCATATGTAAGTTCCCTCCTTATAACTTCAATGCCCGTAAAGACGAACGCAAATCACTCTGTATCCATGCAAACACCCTCCCCTATATCGTGGAACCTTACGTCAAAATAATTCTAAAACGAACAATACCGCTGTTAACACTGAACAGGAGAAGCATCTACCACCATCATGAAGTTCGTGAAACCCCTGAGGGTTTACCAACATCCTGCAGTTTGGTGAAACATCCTGCACTTTGGTGAAACATCCTACAGATTGGCAATCGATCGTTGCATTGGGTACTGACAGGACGAACAAATTTGTGTGTAAGGTCATGTTTGATTTATACGAAGGAAGACACAAGGACACAAGGAAAAAATTTGGATAGAGAGAGAGAGAGAGAGAGAGAGAGAGAGAGAGAGAGAGAGAGAGTACACATCATTAAATACTACGCTCAAGTCACTAAAAAAAAAATACTTTCATATGGAATTTACTGTAATATACTACACGACAAATTCTCTGAAAAATGACATCTGGGTGGACTTTTACAATTAAATGAATTGAAAAACGTATTTGATGAGACAAAGTTAAAAACCGTCAACTACTTTAATCAAATAACAAGGAAAGTAATTTCGAAACGCCTACTGAAAATCTAGTCGGTACGTTGTGAAAATTATTCATTATATAGAAGTAGCTTTTAAATTTCAATCAAGAATTTCTTATTAATTGTACACGTTGCGCCCGCGCGCTTTATTTTGATGATAATTTTTGCCTTGTCCAACGAGCTCTTCATCTACCTTTGTAATGACAAGAAAAAGGGGAATATCCTTTCTTACAACTTAATATATACGAGAAGAGAGAGAGAGAGAGAGAGAGAGAGAGAGAGAGAGAGAGAGAGAAACCAGCTGACTGCAGCACCTCGAATGACCTGTGACTGCCCTGTTGTCAAAAGACTTTTGATGGCTTTGCAAAGAAGAATTAACCAACTTGGATTACCTGTCAATGTCGTATATCTCAAGTTGTGGGGTGTATCGACTTTATCAGATTATTCACCTGTGGTTGCAAGGGAGTCTGGGAGATTTCTACAGTCTGCCATTATTCGTTCGGGTGTTACCGAGGTGGAATAATCTTTGCCACCAGTTACGTAATGAATAAAAAAGATTTAATTTTGACTTTGGTGTAAGAGAAGTTTGAGTGCGTTGGGGTATATTAATCTTTCACCTTATATATATATATATATATATATATATATAAATATATATATATATATACATATATATATATATATATATATAAATATATATATATAATTTTACCATAAAAGTCTGTCCAAAATACGCTGTCAGAAATTGATGAATTCATAAGTTACAAATGTAACCATTAATTTCAAATATACTTAAACAAATGATTTGAAAACAATACCACTTTTGGTAACAAGGTCTTTAGTATCTCTTCGTTCAAGCTCAATGCGTCTTATCATACAGAATAAAAAAATCTACAAAAAAGGTACATCAGATACCTACGAAATTTTGTTTTAAATTTAACCAAATAACGCTCGATAAAAATGTAGACTTGAATTAATGAAAAATTGCCAACAGTAAAGTAAACTACATCGGCAATATTACATTGCCTATATATACCAATCAGTTCCAGAACTAAAGGATGGTACGGTAGTGTCGTCTCAGTTTTTAAAAACATAACTTCAAGAAATCGCAACATATCACCAAAGCTCTCAACGGAAAATAGAAAGACTGTTAATAAGCAGAGGCTAAAGACTATACGGTCTTGAGTCTTTATTTAACCTCAATTTTTAACAAGTTAACTTCAAGGAAATTACAACATATCCCCAACGCTATCCATGTCTAGGGAAAAAGATTATGATAAGAAAAGGCTACAGACTAAGTCTCAAGTCTTATCAACCTCAAAAATAAAAGGGTGAAGTCTGGAGGCCTATTCACCAAAGCTTCAAAGGAACTAACCCCGCCCCCCCAACCCCCCGCCCACCCACCGTGAAAGTGAGAGGCTCATTAGGACCCCCGGTAAACAAACCCAAAACAAAACAGTTGCCAGACTTTGCATACAAGAACTTCTTTAAAAAAATTGCCAAAGTTTGCAATATAGGACCTCTTCAAGAAGAATCGTTTGGGGCTTCAGGGAAACGTGATTTTTTTTACTGCAATGCAACCTTAAGAAATGGAATAAGTTGCATTTGCAACAGGCTTACAAAACGAATATATATATATATATATATATATATATATATATATATATATATATATATATATATATATACACTATATACACTCATATATATATATATATATATATACACATATATATCACACATATATATATATATCACTATATATATATATATATATATATATATATATATAACACATAGAGAGAGAGAGAGAGAGAGAGAGAGAGAGAGAGAGAGAGAGAGAGAGAGAGAAGTTATTCAAGGAGTCGATACATGTTGAGAAAACACTGGGTTTATGTTTACATTCTCAAAATTTCTTCTATAATAAAAAAAAATATTTTCACAACACTTTTCAAGAATTAAAAACTTGACGTTACCTGCTTACTGAAATTGATATTTTGTTTACCATGGCAGCAAATTACTGAAGTAATTCAAGGACTCAGTAGTACTTGTTGAAAAAGCACTAGGTTTATGTTTGCATTCTCAAATTTTCTTTTAATTATATTAAAAAAAATCAGAAAAACTATTTTCATAACACTTTAGAAGGATTATAAACTCAACGTGAAAAAAATGTCAAATTTTTACCATGGCCCAAAAAAATACACATTTTTACAACACTTTAGAGGGATTATAAACTCGACGTGACGTACTTGTTAAAAATGTAAAAATTTTTAACATAGCGACAGAACTGCAGTGACGAGGAGTTCAGAGTAGGTGTAAACACACACACACACACACACACACACAAGCGCACCATTAAAATTCCCATTAAAAATTTAATATCCAGATATTTCCGCGTTCCGTAAACTGTCCTGGAATGACGATGATGTCAGATATTCCATTTTGCGCCATGGAGATATTCCTCTTCCTGAACAAATATTTCTGACTTACAATAAAAAAATAAAAATCCTGACAAAAAAGAAAATCCTGACAAAAAAGAAATTATATGAAAGACTTTAGAACTTTCTTACGTTACAGTACAATAAAGATACGATCTTTAAAATGTCTTACTTTTGATAAAAAGAAAATTGCGTTCTTAAAATTAGGATACTAAATAAAGGCATTAAAAGGATAGATCTGAGCCGGCCCTGCATCGTAAAGTCTCTCTCTCTCTCTCTCTCTTCTCTCTCTCTCTCTCTCTCTCTCTCACACTAGCAAACACAAGCACATACACACACTCGCAAACATGCCACACAAGCCTAAGCGATAATTCTCTCTCTCTCTCTCTCTCTCTCTCTCTCTCTCTCTCTCTCTCCACACAAAGATGACGACGTGACTAGGCATACTAAGTAGGTCTCAAGCCCAAATGAAAACATCAGCTTAGGCTTCAATGCAAATTTTCCCCACAAAATATCACACATTCGACTTACGCGATGCCTTATTAAATATAGGAGATATTTTGAATACGATGACATAAAATAAAGGAGATATTTTAAATATGATGCCTTATAAGATATAGGAGATATTTTGAATACGATGACTTATAAAATATAGGAGATATTTTGAATACGATGACTTATAAAATATAGGAGATATTTTGAATACGATGACTTATAAAATATAGGAGATATTTTGAATACGATGACTTATAAAATATGGGAGATATTTAGAATACGATGACTTATAAAATATAGGAGATATTTTGAATACGATGACTTATGAAATATAGGAAATATTTTGAATATGATGACTTATAAAATATGGGAGATTTTGAATATGATGACTTATAAAATATGGGAGATATTTTGAATACGATGACTTATAAAATATAGGAGATATTTTGAATACGATGACTTATAAAATATAGGAGATATTTTGAATACGATGACATATAAAATATGGGAGATATTTTGAATACGATGACTTATAAAATATAGGAGATATTTTGAATACGATGACTTATAAAATAAAGAAGATATTTTGAATACGATGACTTATAAAATATAGGAGATATTTTGAATAAGATGACTTATAAAATATGGGAGATATTTTGAATATGATGACATAAAATATAGGAGATATTTTGAATACGATGCCTTATAAAATATAGGAGATACTTTGAATACTTTCTTCAATTGACGAAATAAATGACATGCAAAGATATGTAAGTTTGCTAATTTCGTCTTAATCTTTAAGCAAGTGACAAAATAATAAGATGCAGAGATATTCAATTATACTAATTTCGTTTTATACTTTAAGCTAGTGACAAAATACTTAGGATACAAAGATATACAATTATGCTAATTCCGTCGTATTCTTCACGTATTTTATTCTATTTGCAAAATTTTTATGAAGAGTTTTGTATGTCTTAAGACGCGTAAGGAATAAAACTATTTCAAAAATATCTTACAATCTACTTTTGAAAGGTGCTACAGTTCTTAATAAAAATAGTTGTTAGCGAACGATATTTAATTTTACCTGGGATAATTAACAGACTTTAATTGTACCTCTCTTAAGGCAAAATTCATCGACAGTAATAACTATTAGAAACATATATTTAGGAATAAGTTTTACTAATACTTTTACTAGAGTAAAAAATTCAAGGCATACAAAAGGACTGTGAAACATTCTCTCTCTCTCTCTCTCTCTCTCTCTCTCTCTCTCTCTCTCTCTCTCTCTCTCTCTCTCTCTCTCTCTCTCTCTCTCTCCCCCCAAATGCAACGAAAGACGTGACCAGCCATTCAAAACGTTTCTTAAGCACGAATGCAGATTCCCACTTAGGCCTAAATGAAAATTTTCATTTCAATTTTAGAACAGGAATCGTGGCATTTCCGGAATCAAGTGTTATTAGGAATACCCTAAGTGGGAATAGTAAGAAAAAAGCTCAAGGGGACAAGCTTTGAATACTCGCCTTATGCAACCTGACAATGCAACCGAGCAATGCGTAAATAACAAAAGACGAGAGACTTTCGTTAACTCTTGTCTTTTATTCAACTTGAATGGCAACGTTTCACTTGGATGACATTTCTCGTGACACGTAAAGAGAGGAACAAAATACTATTTATAAGCCATTAACTACAATAATTGGCTAAAATGAACGTCTTCAATTCTTTGCATGAGGTATTTATAAAGCGAAGAAGGGAAAGAATTGTAATAAAATAGACATTAATGAATGGGATGAATTATAATGAAGAGAATCGAAATATAATTCGTGGGAAGAATTGTCATAAAAAGAATTAAAATATATTTTGTGGAAAAAAAATTATAATAAAAAAATTAAAATGTATTTCACGGAAAAAAATTATAATAAAAGAATTAAAATGTATGTCATGGAAAGAAATATAATAAAAAGAATTAAAACATATTTCGTGGTGAAAAATTATAATACAAAAATTAAAATGTATTTAACGGAAACAACTAAACTACACAAAATTAAAATAATTTCATTGAAAAATTATATAACTTGCTGTTTCCCTTTTGAGCAGGAAAATACTTCTGGGCAGTGATTCAGTTTTAAGGTACAATATTTTCCAATTTTTCCAACCTAACAACCAACAACATTTCAAACTATTTTAAGTAATATTTGCTAAAAGGTCTAAGGTCTATAACACTCGATCTCACCTTACTTAATAACAAAGTGTTTATAGAGAAAAGTGAACTTTTATTTCAGAAAACTTTTAAAAGTTTTCTGTATATGAAAACTACTAAGATGTCTTTTTGTCTGTCCGTCCGCCCTAAGATTTAAAATCTACTGAGGCTAGAGGGCTGCAAATTGGTATGTTGAGCATTCACCCTCCAATCATCAAACATAGCAAATTGCAGCCCTCTAGCCTCGGTAGTTTTTACTTTATTTAAGGTTAAAGTTAGCCATGATCGTGCGTCTGGCACCCAAAGACACACAGGCCACCGACCACCGAGCCGTGGCTAAAAGTTGCTGAGAGTTTCATGGGGCGTGGCTAAGAGTTCCATAGGTCGTGGCTGAGTTTCATACAGCATTATACGCTGTACGGAACACTCGATTGCTCCGAAGAAGAGGAGGAGAAATATCTTTAGGAAAATAATGACACTGAACTTCATTTCAATACTAATCTTCCTTCAGCTTTAACGGTGGATTACGTCATTCTAACTCCCCGCACGTGAATGGCAACTTTTTCTATACGCAAATATATTTTTTTCCCTTTGCGCTTAGAATTGTTTCTATAAATGGAAATCAAATTTTCTGAAGAGGGTTGTAGAATAAACGCGGTGTTGAATTTTACAGTTTCAAAATAAGTTATTAATTCGTCTAAACGTAACTGCAAATATTCAATTAAAATGTCCCACACAAATACGGTTTTTTTTCACAAACGTAATTGTGGAAATTCATTTATAATTTCTGTCATAGTCAAGTGATATTGAAGGTAAAATATTTGTGACAAAATAGTCAAGTGACATTGAAAGTAAAATATTTGTGGCAAAATAGTAAAGTGATATTGAATGTTAAATATTTGTGACAAAATAGTTAAGTGATATTGAATGTAAAATATTTTTGACAAAATAGTCAAGTGATATTGAAGGTAAAATATTTGTGACAAAATAGTAAAGGGATATTGAATGTAAAATATTTGTGACAATATAGTCAAGTGATACCGAGTGTAAAATATTTGTGACAAAATAGTTAAGTGATATTGAATGTAAAATATTGTGACAAAATAGTCAAGTGATATTGAAGGCAAAATATCCGTGACAAAATAGTTGCTTTCCATTTGTTTTTACAATCACCTTTGGAATTAAACCTTCACTGAAAGTTACATCAAACATGCAATGTTATAAAATATATAGACCTTTCATTTTTATTATTATAATGATCATAATGTTATAAGATATGAAGAACTTTCATTTTTATTATTAACGATCATGGGATTTGTATATTCACTGAAAGTAACTTCCAGTAGACAAAGTATGTTATAAAATATAATGATGTGTTATAAAATCTGGTGACGTTTCATTATTTTACTCCGAGATTCAATATTCTTTCAACATCACATTGGTAATCTGTTATGAAATATAAATGATGTATTATAAAATATAATGATGTTTCATTATTTTACTGTGTCCTCGTAGATTAAGTATTTTTTAACATCACATAGGCAACCTCTGTTATAAAAATATAATGATGTTCCATGATTTTACAATGTCCTTAGGGATTCAATATTCTTTGAACATCACATTGGCAATCTCTGTTATAAAATATAACGAAGTTTCATTATTTTAAAATGTCTTCCGGGAATAAATATTCACTTAACATCATACAGGCAATGTCTGTTTGAAAAAATTCCATTAACCTTTCATTATCATAAAATATCCTCAGAAACGAAATATTCATTCAAACTAACCTCAAGTATCACAAGCGAGGAGAAAGTTGGAGAAAAAATATACATGGCAAAGACGTCTTAGTATCCTTAAGGAATGCAACGTGACTGCAATAAAAGAGGCCGGCCGCTTGAAGTAAATGATGATTATTAGACCATGTTGATTTGCAATGTTTATTTACAACCTGAAGACTGCCAAGGTCTTCTTATTGGCTCAGCTGTAGTGACGAAAGTCTTTGAAAAGGTGTCAGCAATTATCAGCTGTCGCGCATGAAGGTATCATAAAGTTGGAATGCTGCTCTCTAATAATAATAATAATAATAACTAATAATAATAATAATAATAATAATAATAATAATAATAATATGTGCTGGAAGAAGACCTTCATTAATGCAGGTTTTACTGAAAAAATAAATGGCTATTTCAGCCGCGTTTATTTTGTACAGAAGTTTCTCTATTCTTATGACTGACTTTTCTTCCGTACTCAAATTGGCTCTTGAAACGCCAAATGGTGGATTCGTGTCAAAAAACGTGGTATCTGACACGAATCCCCCATTTGCTTTGTTTTGATACCCAATTCAAACGCCAAATGGTGGATTCGTGTCAAAAAACGTGG
This sequence comes from Macrobrachium nipponense, assembly GCF_015104395.2. Taxonomy (NCBI): domain Eukaryota; kingdom Metazoa; phylum Arthropoda; class Malacostraca; order Decapoda; family Palaemonidae; genus Macrobrachium; species Macrobrachium nipponense. The sequence goes on from NC_061098.1 coordinate 4,815,116, forward strand.
TATTTGTCAAATTGAATATAATTATACAATATGCAGTACAAACTGGATCTTAAGCCTTGTCGACAAAGATACTAATGACTTATTCTGGATTCCACTTGCTCAGGGGTCTCTCTCTCTCTCTCTCTCTCTCTCTCTCTCTCTCTCTCTCTCTCTCTCTCTCTCTCTCTTCTTCTTTGCAACGTTCCGTCCTTAACCCGAGAAGGACATCGTCGGGCAGGTGTTGTGGGACCGAAAATCTTGCTGGAGTTCTACAGTGTATATATATATATATATTATATATATATATATATATATATATATATATATAGAGAGAGAGAGAGAGAGAGAGAGAGAGAGAGAGAGAGAGAGAGAGAGAGAGAGAGAGAGAGAGAGAGAATTTATTTGAATGTATATTCACATAAATTTGTTATTGGAAACATTTTTCTGTGGTTCTGAGAGAGAGAGAGAGGAGAGAGAGAGAGAGAGAGAGAGAGAAGAGAGAGAGAGAGAGAGAGAGCAGCTTTAGGGATCTCGTTTAAATATAATGTATATAGAGTTCCACTGGGGGAATAATGAACCTCACTGAATTCAATGCAGCGAGCGAAGTGTAATCATTAATACAGTGACAGTTTAAAAGGATTAAATGGGAGGTGGAGGGGGGGGGGGGCGGAGTGGCTCTCCTTTTGCGAAAAATGAAGGGTAGCCGTATAATATTGCGCTTAATTTGAAGGATATTAGTGTCATAAGGGATGTCAGGGTGATGAAATCGAGCCCAGGAATTGTTCATTTTATTCATTTTATTAGTCTCTTAAAATACCTCGGAGTGTAACTTGAGTTAATTAGACCTTTTCAAGTCACTGAAAATAAGTGCAGAATTCTCGCATCCAAAATTTGACCATTGAAAACGCCCACCGACGTCGATTTTCAGTACATCGTATATTGCTGTTTAAAACTCCTCCAGAGCACGGCCCATGAAATTCTCATCCCGCGGTCCGTGAAACGTTCAGCCCCGGCCTCCTCCAGCCAATCAGAATCCTGCACGGAGAGGCGCCTTTCCCTTACGCCGACGGTCTGAGCGACTTCTGTGGTGTGTCCGCATAGGACCCACCTCTCAGAGGTGACCTCTGATCTTGGGGCAACCGTCAACTGGGTATCAGCAGCTGAGCCAGTTAGCCAATCAGAATTCCGTTGATATCAACTCTCAAAAGACTCGCAGGGGTGGGGGTGTGGGGGGGGGAATCAAAGCTCCAATCAGAATCGGCAACCCCTTTGGACAAGGAAAATCTGACCCCGATTCGTACGTACCAAATTAGAAAATATATGTAATATAAAATGAAATGAAATATCTATATAAATAAAATGAAATCAAAATGTCTTCGGCTATTCGGAAGGTTGGCACATCTTTAAGGCCCTTTTGGGACGACTAAACTGGGAGGTGCCTTATAATCGTTGGTAATGATGGATGTACCTGTAATTCACATCATACAAAATTCTGTATTCTAAATATATGTACACATATATATATATATATATATATATATATATATATATATATATATATATATATATATATATATATATATATATATATATATATATATATATATATATTTATATGTGTTATATATACATATCTATATATATACTAAATATAAATATATAAAAAAAATCATAAACATATATATATAAACATTTTAATATATGCATGTACACACACACATATATGTGTCTCTATATATATATATATATATATATATATATATATATATATATATATATATATATATATATATATATATATATGTGTGTGTGTGTGTGTGTGTGTGTGTGTGTGTGTGTGTGTGTGTACATTGCTACATTTATTGACCGTCTCGTCTCCCCGGCATTTATTTAATCTATTTTATTTATAAAAAAGCAGCCATATTCCCCCAAATATCAGCTGATTTTAGGTGGGAACCCAAAGAACACAGTCAGAGATAGGAATTTCCTGTTAGAAGGGGGAAAATACAGACTTCTCAGCCTTAAGGACGTATCCCAAAGGGAAGGGTGCAGGTAGCCAGGTACTTATTAGGCCTACGTCTTAAGCTCCTTTTTCCTGTGAACCCTCTGCTGGCTGTATGTTCTGTTTCCAGGATGCCCTGCTCTTGGGGGGTTAAGCTGACCCCCAACACCCTTGCTGCACACATGCCTTCAATCTCAGTCTCCTCCAGTCGTGACCTCGGACGGATGTCCAACGACCAGCCTTCCATTTTAGGCCTAACAAGGCGTTACTGACGCGCCCAGAGCCCCAGACCTGAGACAAAGCCGACGCCACATTTCTACAAAGGTCCACTGATCATGGCATCCAGGTATGTCTTGTGAAACAGCATATTGCCAGTTCCTTACCTCCTAGTGTCGTATTTACTCCCCATTTTCAAAATTCAAACTTCTAACTCAAATGAACATCCCTTTGTTCCTCTCACTGCCTTGTGGCCGCATGCTTCCCTTGTGTGATCGTCCCAAACAAATGAAGTCATTGCATACCTCAGTTAAACACTAGAGTTCCTTTTCCCCAGTGTTAGAGAAACTGAATAATCGTAACTTATGCAAGAATTCCTTTTTTTTATTTTGTCTAATCTGGGATCTTTTCCAGATTTGCCAAGTCACGTGTCCAAGTCTTCGCGCCCGCAAGTGTTGCATTACCACAAGATTTTGAAAACCAGCTTATATGTGAATCTCATTTTGAGCCAACTATCATCCCCTTGTGAGAGATAATATTAGTCTCCGTGTGGACAAGCTGCATTTACTCTTTCTCCAGGCCAGTAAATGGCCTCTTGTAAATAAATAGATGCAAAGTAATTAGCTGAGTTTTCTGGCGACCTTTTCCTCTAGAGTAAATTAACCCTGTAAATCCTTTTAAGGTAAGTTCAAGTAATTTGTTCTGCATTTTCCCTCAACTATTTTCGTTTATGTATTTGAGCCCCTTCAGGCCAGGGCTAAAACGTAACAATGGCGTACCTTGCCGACATTTGAACCTAGCTTGCTTAAAAAGCTTGTAAATCGCGTTATCCCTTGTAAAACGTAAAATGTAAATGACTTTACAAAAGCGTAAATCAAAGCACACTTGCAGCGGAAGACACACACTGACTCACGGTAAGGTATATAATTCATATATGATTTATTCTATAACCAATGTTAGCTTAAGGTATGTTTAAGTAGTTTTATTAGAAGTGTTTTAAATAAGTGTTAAGTGAGAAATATTATTATATTGTAACAGCCAGAGCGCCGAGTGAATTCTGTTATTTTGTAAATTGCATTGTTCTCGCCTGATGAGACACGAGCACGTGTGTAAGATAGATGCCAGAAAGCACTAGTTCAAACTAGGAAGTGCTTTGCCAGGGTTTATTGCTGTGTTAGAAAGCCTAGCTAGTTAGGAGTGTTCTACTAATAATTACGGCAAAAGAAGTGTACAATTCTTTTGTCTGTGATATGTTAGGGGGAATTCGTTTTAACTTAGTTTTCATTCCAAGTGTTGGTAACCGCTTAGCCTGCCAGCTCGTCAGCTGATCGCAAGCGCTCTCTCAGGCCTGCCAGCCAACCTCTTCTTTCATATAAAGCGCAGCCATGTTTTTATCCCTTTAAGCATTATCTCAACGATTTAAGCAAAGTAACGTAAGTCTTGAAGTTTTAACGTAAATAATATTAATCTCTGTACTAGTATCTATCATTCTGCCAGAGAAATTAACGTAATTCATCTTGAATAAGAAATTAGAATTTTGTGTTGTAAATCGCTTTCGCATTTACAGATCAGCTGTTTGAACGACACGCTGTTCACCCCGCTCTGCTAGCCTCACCACGCGTTTCACCTAGCATCGCTCACTCGCTCGCTGAGCGAAAGTTTCATTTCCTTTCGTACTTAACGTAACCTCATTTACAAATGTTTGCTAACATCGTCTTAAAATCCTTACCGTCATTTCACTTGTCACAGGGACCATTAAACTTACGTAAAGTTAACGTAAATCTTCAAAGTAGAGCAAATTACAAGAATTGTTAACATAAATCGTGTCATTGTAAATTTCATATGTAAACGCAAATCATTTCATAAGCGCAAGCCGCTACCATTAACGTAAACATCGTTCATCGCTAGTGCGTTATCATTTTCATAAACCTTATCCAAAGCAATTCTTTCATTAAACGTTAACGTAAGTAGATCATTTAACGCAAGTTGCATTGTATTAATTAACATTATTAGTAGTTCAAATAAATACAAGGATTAACATTATTAGTAGTTCAAATAAATACAAGGGAGTTCGTCATATATCATTTTCACCATCTCAGAAAGAGAGAGAGAGAGAGAGAGAGAGAGAGAGAGAGAGAGAGAGAGAGCCTATTATTTTAAAAGCCAAGAGTACTACGTCCATTACCATTACGCATACATTAACATTATTTTAGTCTCTAGTGTCTTTCATTTACATTGAGCGTGATACGCGCGCCTGTGTCCTTTTATTTCATTTACTGAGTACTTCAGCCAAGGACTGAGCATTTCTAATATTACTATTACCTGTCGTTGCCCGAGTGGTCTCTTCATTTTCTTTATCCCAAAAGACTTGCATATACCGCAAGCACAAACCGCACAGTGGGCCACCGCAACCTTCATTACTTCCATCAAAGAAGTCGTTACCAGTCTAGGACTGGCCACCACCAGTGCACGTCAGGTCTTACCATTTTACAGTGCCACTAATTCGTGACACTGTCTATCGACTGGCTGCTGAAGTACTCCCACCTTTTACTTTCTCTCCTCCACCATTACACTCTGCAACGAACAGAGTGCCACTTCTCTTCAGTATACTTGAGAAAACTGCATGTAGTGTCGTCCGACGGGACACACCAGCACGCTACCAGTGCGACAAAAGGAACGCCTCCTCAAAGTGCCGTGCACCTGTACAGACGTACAGGTAGCCCTTTACCTGCGTGTCCGTCCTTACGGAACGCCCAATTTATTAGTGTCCATGAAAAAGGATCACTCCGCAATACCAGCACTACTAGTGCTGTCCAAAAGGAATGCCTCCTGAAGTGCCGTGCACCTATCCAGGACGTACAGGTAGTTATTTACCTGCGTGTCTGTCCTATGGAACGCCCATTCATTAGAGTATCCACCATTTCGGATCACTCAACCAAGGAACGCCTCCATAAGTGCCGTGCACCTGTATTGGACCTACAGGTTGCCCATTCCAGCGTCTCCCAAGTTAGGAACGCCCTTAAGTGTGACATATGCCGCACACTCCATTTGATTGTTTCACCTCATTAGAAGGTGCCATTCCAGAAGTGCCACCAACTTACGGAACACTTCCCAAGTGCCACAGAGCACCCAGTCTTTTCAGACTTTTTCTCTAACACGTCGCAGAACCCATTTCCAAGTGAGTGCCACGTTACACAGTAGGCACTCCCATTCCATCCAGAACTGTCCCTGGCCATCATTTCCATCCGAGCCTTTACTGCAGCCTAAGGGAAATGTCTTCCCCTGCTTCCCGAGACTTCTTTGCCATAGAGCTAGAGAAGCTGCAAACCCTCACAACTCTGGGCAAGGAGGCCGGTTACACTGGGCCAGCACTTGACCAGTGGATGAAGGCGCAGCAGGATGCCGCACGCCTGCAAGAAAAGGAAGAAAGAGAAAACCAGAGAAAAGCCAAAGAAGCAGAGAAGAAGGAAAGAGAAGAAGAGAGAAAGCCTGAGCTAGCTCTCAGAGATGACGAAATCTCTCAGCAAGTTTCCAAGCCCCAGACCTTGAGCTGGACTCCCGGTAAGAGGTGGTTGCGGAGGTTCTGCACCACTTGTTGTGTGCGTGGGCATGCTGTGGATTCCAACCAGTGCCCAAGTCGATCCCTACCTTGGGATGAGAGCTTCCAGGGTGAACTTCTCCAAGGCTACCATGTAGCCCTCCCTGATGAACAGTCTCCTACGGCCTATCGGTGGGTACACGTCATGGCCGATGCCGAAGCCCAGGTCTCCCTCATTGCAAGAAAGGCATTGCCTAGGGGTGCCAAAATCCAGGACAAAGAAATTCAGTTTGAATGGATTGATGGCAACCTCTATTCTGTTCCTTCGGTCCTTCTGAAGGTGGAAATGCCCTTATTGGACCAGGAGACCAAGGAAACCACATTGTGCCGCCTGGGCGTAGTTGACCAATTTCATGATGTTTATCAGGTAATATTGGGCCGAGATCTACTAAAGCCGTATCTCCCCTGGATGCAGCTCCCACTACAAGATGTACCGGACACCTGCAGCATGCCAGATAACCACACCTCAATTCTAGGTTCAGAGGCTAGTGCCTAGGATGTCCCCGACATCCTTTTTATTTGTGAACCTGGCCCTGACCCAGTGTCAGAGCCCGAAGTTCCTGCCGCATCCTGCCAGCCTCTTACCATTTTACCGCCTACCTCCTTCACTTTGGAAGAGGTAAGCCCACCAGTTAACCCCGAACTTGTTTCCGAGGGTGATTCAACGGAGGACTCATTCACCTCCCCACATCAAATCCCTGCTAGGGAGGACACTGCCAGCCTTGGTGACTCCACAGATTTGCAACCTGTGGGGCCATCTTGGCCTTACCATCCAGTGCCACGGAAGAGGTTCTGGAACAAATTCTGCCGAGACTGTGGCCGCAAGGGTCACATGTCTGCCAACTACGGAGGGTGCGCGAATTACAATGCTCCTGCCATCGCAATGGCAGTTACAAATTCTTCCTCACTAGGACCACCAGCTAAGGGCCCTATAACCGTTGCACCCCTCCAGAGTCAATATCAGCCAAGCCACGTCAGAGCCTATGACGACTCTGGAGCTCAAATCTCCCTGATACGGAAAGGTCAAATCCCCCGAGGGGCTACCGTCGATAGACGGCAACTAATCACGATTGAAGGCATCAATCATATTAAACTGATCCTTCCGACCGTCCAATTGAGGGTCACCAGACCTCGTTTCTCCAAAGTATGTACTCTTGCAGTTGCAAGCTACATTCCAGGAGGTTATGACCTCCTCCTAGGGCAAGACATGGAGTCTCCCTCGCACTTCAAAAAGACTAGGGGTCCTAACCCCATGACAAATCACTCCAAGGCAAGGAGCCATCCAAGACCTACTTCCTCCCGGAAGTACGGCCACCAACAGTCTTCCCCGCTACCAAGAAGGGAGATTGATCATTCACAGTTCCGTTGCAAAACCTGCAATGTTATATGGCACTCCACTAATTAGCCTAGGTGCCCTAGCAAGCTACCAGCAGCGGATAATGTCCATGTTCCACAAGGCTCAGCCTTCCAAAAGAGACAGGAGCCTTTGTCTCCCATTACCAAGGGCACGCTGAGAGGTATTGCACCTCCGGTACCCGTCCCAGGTCCAGTCGACCTCAACACTCTGCCAGTGCCACTTGGCAGCACTGAGCAGTGCCAAGCTCCGTCCAACCTAGACGTAGAGCCACCACAAACTTTGACCTCCGCGCCTGGCCCCGAGCTAGCGCCGGCGCCTAACCTTATCAAGGATCCTCCTACAGGAGATCCTCCAACAGGCATGGAGCTTACCGCAGCCCATGGGCAATCCCAAGTCCATGAGTCTTCTTCAACATCACCTCTGTTGCCCAAGGATGAACCTCCAGCAGACCTTACCTTTACACCTCCTCTGGACGACCAGGAACTGCCCGACCAGGAGTCAGCCTGGAGTCTTACCCTTACAACGGCTGTCGCAGCAGCCGAAGTGAGGGCCTCCCCTGCAGTAGGTTCCACCTCTACGATGGTTGCTGCAGATACCGAAGTAGGGTGTTCTCCTGCAATCCCTCAGGCTACCATTGCCTCTGCTCCTGACGGCGTTTCTGGCCTTACCCCAGAGTCGGTGCCTCCGTCTACTCCTAGGACTGGTATAGCCAGGTCCTGGAGGAATAAGAAGAAGAAGAAGGGACGTCATTAACAAACTAACCAAAGAGCCACCTGCTCTCCTTGACACCTGTGCCTGAGGTACAGTGTCACATTCATTTGCAGAGTGATCTTGGCACCTACCCAGAGAAGGTAGCCAGCCTGATCTCTGCCAGTAAACTAACCCTCTAACCCCTAGAAATTGTAATACTAACCCTCATGTAAAAGTCATAATTACCTCATTACATTTCCATCCTGGCACTCTACTAATCACATATCATCCTCACGCATTATTACCTCATCTTATGTACTTCAACAATTCAGGTTCGATAAATCACTGCTGTGTGTACCACACTCTGGAATGATTGCGTCTCTAATTAACTGTATTGAGTAGGTAAGGCTAATGATTTAGTACCAGGCATTAGGGTAGTAGCAAAAAGAATTTTCAAGTAACCTTACCTAGGGGTAGAGTAGATTGTCGTCACAGACAATCGGTAGTTCTTACTTAGGCTAGACTACATTAATCCAGTAAGTTAGTAAACTTAGCATCTCCGCCTATAAGTTGGGTAGGCCACTGTAGTTAGCCGTATCGCTGCTCAAAAAACCTCAGTTAGAGTAAGAGAACTAGGTAGTCGAGACGATCAACTTATTTAGCCAAGGCCTTCACGCCCGAAAGGGAGTGAATGCCTTCTTAACAGGGGGAGCTGTTACATTTATTGACCATCTCGTCTCCCCAGCATTTATTTACTCCCCATTTTCAAAATTCAATCTTCTAACTCAAATAAACATCCCTTTGTTCCTCTCACTGCCTTGTGGCTGCATGCTTCCCTTGTGTGATCGTCCCAGACAAATGAAGTCATTGCATACCTCAGTTAAACACTAGAGTTCCTTTTCCCCAGTGTTAGAGAAACTGAATAATCGTAACTTGTGCAAGAAGTCCTTTTTTTTATTTTGTCTAATCTGGGATCTTTTCCAGATTTGCCAAGTCACGTGTCCAAGTCTTCGCGCCTGCAAGTGTTGCATTACCACAAGAGTTTGAAAACCAGTATTTACGTGAATCTCATTTTGAGCCAACTATCATCCCCTTGTGAGAGATAATATTAGTCCCCGTGTGGACAAGCTGCATTTACTCTTTCTCCAGGCCAGTAAATGACCTCTTGTAAATAAATAGATGTAAAGTAATTAGCTGAGTTTTCTGGCGACCTTTTCCTCTAGAGTAAATTAACCCTGTAAATCCTTTTAAGGTAAGTTCAAGTAATTTATTCTGCATTTTCCCTCAACTATTTTTGTTTTCGTATTTGAGCCCCTTCAGGCCAGGGCTAAAACGTAACAATATATATATATATGTGTGTATATATATATATGCACACACACATTAACATATATATATATATATATATATATATATATATATATATATATATATATATATATATATATATATATATATATATATATATATATATATATATATATATATATATATATATATATATATATATATATATATATATATATGTGTGTGTGTGTGTGTGTACATATTTATATGTATATAAATATATATATATATGTGTATATATATATATATATATATATATATATATATATATATATATATAATATAAATATCTAACTTCTTAATAATAACACAGGTTGACATACAAAACAATTTCCTAAAAATTGTAGCTACCTATACAAACACAATAAAATATCACGAAACAAGCAGAAATGGCAAAGTTCGTCTTCAATTGACGTTATTTACTGTTGCTAACAAAAGTAACGAATAAATAGTTTTTATTTAAAAGATGAAAAAGACATCAGTAGACTAATATGAAGGCGAAGAATTTCATTACCTTGAATTCTAGCTATCCTTCGCTCTCTTAAATAAAAACAAATACGTTCATCTTCCAAGAACGATGGAAACAGAGAACGTGAGTGTCATACACGTTACTTTTGACACGACAAAATAGACGTGGGTTCTCTCTCTCTCTCTCTCTCTCTCTCTCTCTCTCTCTCTCTCTCTCCCTCATCCTCTCTCTCTCTTCCTCTCATACTATATATATATATTGTTGTATTATGTTTTTACGTTGCATGGAACCAGTGGTTATTCAGCAACGGGACCAACGGCTTGACGTGACTTCCGAACCACGTCGAGAGTGAACTTCTATTACCAGAAATACACATCTCTCACGCCTCAATGTTATGCCCGAGAATCGAACTCGCGGCCACCGAGGTGGCAGGCCAAGAACATACCGATAACGCCACTGAGGCACTTCTCTAATATATGTATATATATATATATATATATATATATATTATATATATATATAAAGACCCATTAAAACACTATGGTCTAAAGCTATATATATATATATATATATATATATATATATATTATAATACATATATAATTCCCCTTCGGTATTATTTCCGATGTAGAGCAAATTGAATATTAGACGATACTTGTAGCTTCAAAGCTTAACGTGTATAGAAAAAAAACTCGCTTTGATATGATAAAAATTCATATGGTTTCCAGCTGACGCCGGAAGATTAATCCTACTGTTAAGACCGAACTTTTAGCTCAGTATGTGGATAAATCATGATATACTGACTACTCTAATACTCTATTTCATTTCGTTTTGGAGAATATGTTTTCCTTATTCGTGTGACGAATGACTGAACATTGATTTCCATGCAGTATACAGTATTTGTATTATCTTTTTTTTTTTTATATATAGGTGCCTTTTTCTTATTAGCTACGCCAAGGGTCTTTTTAACCTTCTGGTACCTACATATAGACACGTATTCATTATACCCATACAGACTATTTATTATACCTATACAGACACATATTCATTATACCCATACAGACATATTTATTATACCTATACAGACACATATTCATTATACCTATACAGACATATTTGTTATATCTATACAGACACATATTCATTATACCCATACAGACATATTTATTATACCTATACAGACACATATTCATTATACCTATACAGACAGATTTATTATACCTATACAGACACGACACAGATATATTCATTATACCTATACAGACAGACTTATTACACCTATACAGACATGACACAGACATATTTATTATACCTATACAGACACAACACAGACATATTTTTATACCTATACAGACACATATTCATTATACCTATATGCATATACGTATAGTTACTATACCTATATAGACATATATTCATTATACCTATTTAGTCATATATTCGTCATACCTATGGAGGTATATATCTATTTTACCTATATACATATATTCATTATACATATTTAGAGATATTCATTATACCTATATACAAATATAGTCATTATACCTATATAGATATATATTCATTATATCTGTTTAGTAATATATTCATCATACCTATATAGATATACATTCATTATACCTATATACCTATTCATTATAACTATGGATGGACATATATTCATTATACCCATTTAGTCATGTATTCATCATACCTATAGAGATACATAATCATTTGACCTGTATAATAACATTCATTATACCCATACAGACACATTGTCAATATGCCTATATAGACACATATTCATTATGCCTACATACACATGTATGCATTATACCTATATAGACATATTTTTAATGACTATTTTGAATATTCTCAATCCAAATTATTACTCACAATATTTCACAGCTGTAGTCACACCACAACGGATGATTTACTCACCTAGAAAAAAAAAAGAAAAAAGGGTAAATATTAATAACAGAAACAGGAATGGAATAAAAGGTCTCTCAGCAACGAAGACTTAAAAGGCAATTCTAGTCATTGGAAAAACAGCGGATCAGCTGTTACCTGCAAAACTCCCAACTGTTTCGAAATTGTTTTTGTTATAAAATTAAAATTAAAACACAACTTACTTGTGAGAGGGAGAAAGAGAGAGAGTTTGTATAACATAAAGAACAATTAACTTGTGTGTGTGTGTGAGAGAGAGAGAGAGAGAGAGAGAGAGAGAGAGAGAGAGAGAGAGAGTTTGTATAACACAAAGAACAATTAACTTGTGTGAGAGAGAGAGAGAGAGAGAGAGAGAGTGTTTGTATAACATAAAGAACAATTAACTTGTGTGTGAGACAAAGAGAGAGAGTTTGTATAACATAAAGAACAATTAACTTGTGAGAGAGAGAGAGATGAGAGAGAGAGAGAGAGAGAGAGAGAGAGAGAGAGAGTGTTATAAGGAGTTACAAGGATTAGGATGTCTCAAAGACTTGTTAGTCCATCTGAGAGGACATCGTCTGCTCACTTAACTAGGAGCAGGTTTTACTGGGCATTCACAATGTCCTAATGATTTTGTCTAGAGAGAGAGAGAGAGAGAGAGAGAGAGAGAGAGAGAGAGAGAGAGAGAGTATAATCAAAGCTGTAGAGTATAATTTTGCCAAGGTCATTTATAATGGACAACGCTGGGGAATAGGAACAGCTTTTTTTTAAGTTAACTTTTTACTTTTTTTTTTTTAGACAAACAACACTGACATTAACTTTCATCATTGATCTCCATCCACTTAACTTAATACCATCAATTACAGATGACGAGTGATGCATCACTGAAGGTTAATTTGACAGACATCCAGAAATACCGAACGTCTCTCTTTCGGTTGATCGGCTGCTAATTATGTCATATCGCTAAAATTACTCCCGAGCTGTTTGTTATCAAATTGCAAATATTTGCGTCCTTGTGAAGGTAATTAACGCTGAAAGTATTTAGACTTTGATGTGCGAGATTTGCCCTTCTCTCTCTCTCTCTCTCTCTCTCTCTCTCTCTCTCTCTCTCTCTCTCACACACACACACACACACATACACAATTAATTGTGCTTTATTTTATGCAATAAGGTCTCTCTCTCTCTCTCTCTCTCTCTCTCTCTCTCTCTCTCTCTCTCTCTCTCTCACTCTCTAGTTTTGTTATATTTTTAAATGCTCATTGCAAGCGTTTGACATTTGGAACAAAATTAGTTAAAGGAATTGCAACTCATGTCCATCACCGTTATTTCTAATCCTAATCTCTTGTTGTCAGCCAAAAGATTTTCCTTTTTGATGTCAATGAATAACGATTATTGCATTCAGTTACTCCGAGTGAATATAAGAAAACATCACTATGGTAGATATATCATAATGTTTTTCTTGTAGCTAATATTCCAATGAGTATTGCAAATATAACATATTTTCTTCTTATACCTAATATGCTATGTATTATAGTTTACACATTGCATTCAAATCCATCTAAGTATGAATATATGTAAAATTACATTGATTATATTAAATTACATTGATTATATTAGATCGTTGATTACAAGGCGTGATCCGACGTCCAGCTTACTCGGGGCGCGTGCTCAAATCTACGGTAAAATAGCGCGTTGTTCCACCAACGTAAATTAAAATAAATACGCTATACATTTTATTAGCAATAATTTTTCTGTACTGTTTAACATGCGCATTATTTATTATTTTATACTTTCATTCTGATAATAAAATCATCAAAATCCTATTCTAAAATTCCTGTATCTTTAACTCAACACGAAACACCTTTTTTCAGACCTTTATAGGCTTTCCTAGCCTCTAACAAGAACAACAACAACAACAACAACAACAAAAACAAGCAAATATTATTTTAAGGGTTGTAATTTTATCATATGTTCTGATTTCATTGTCGTCAGAATATTATAAGTTCTTCGACCAAATTCACTATATATGTTTTTCATAGTATCCAACCCCTTATAATTAAGAAGTGGAAAATTACATTTTTCACATCAGATCAATGTATAAAAATGATCTTAAGTCTTATCGTTGTATAATTCGACCCGATTTTACTATTGTGAAAATATACGTTCTTTTATATCTAATTTACTATAGCTTAAAATTAATTCATAGTACATAAACCCTAAGAAATAAGAACAAATGGAAAATTATATAGCTTATTTAGATCAATATAAGATAAATTATCTAAAGAGTTTATAAAAACCTAAGATAGATTATCTACAGAGTTGATAAAAATCTAAGACAAATTATCTAAAAAGTTGATAAAAATCTGAGACAAATTATCTAAAGAATTGATAAAAATCTAAGATATATTAACTAAAGAATTGATAAAAATCTGAGATAAATTATCTAAAGAATTGATAAAAATCTAAGATAAATTATCTAAAGAATTGATAAAAATCTGAGACAAATTATCTAAAGAGTTGATAAAACTCTAAGATAAATTATCGAAAGAATTGATAAAAAGAATCTAATATAAATTAATTTCTAACAGCGTTGTATAAAAAATCTTGGAGATAAATTATCTAAAGAGTTGACAAAAATCTAAGATAAATTATCTAAAGAGTTGATAAAAATCTAAGATAAATTATCTACAAAGTTGATAAAAATCTAAGATAAATTATCTAAAGAGTTGATAAAAACCTTTAATTGTCTAAAGAGTTGATAAAAATCTGAGATAAGTTATCTAAAGAGTTGATAAAAATCTGAGATAAATTATCTAAAGAGTTGATAAAAATCTGAGATAAATTATCTAAAGAGTTGATAAAAACCTTAGATAAATTATCTAAAGAATTGATAAAAACCACAAGAAGTACTGCTGCTTCATATCGATTCGAATTTGGCGTAAACACAAAAGTGAAAATTTTGAATCAAAATCTTCGTAACTCACCTGTTTCAATATCGCCGTAAACGCCGAAATCCGAGTAGGCCCTCCGGCGGACGTGAGGTATTCCCAGCATGGTGTCCTTTTTTTCCTTTCTCTTCTACTTTCACCTCAATTTAAGTGTATCAGGTATCAGTGCTCTCCTTTCACCAGTAACCAAGTGAAATTTATTTTTCTTATTTTTTTCAATTAATCCTGCTTAATGTTTTCAGTAATGCAACCTTTCCTTTGTTGTGGAGAGATTTCCTTTCTTTCCCTTTCTTTTCCACTTTCTTTCTACTTTCACCTCACTTTCAGGGCAACAAATATCTGCACTCTCCTTTCACCTGAAAGCAACTGAAATTCATGGGAATAATCCCTTTCTCCACTTACTTACTTTGAGAAAGTGTTGACAATGGTTGCTTACTTTTACTTTCTCTTCCACTTTCACCTCACCTTCAGTACAACAAATATCTGCACTCTCCCTTCACCTGAAAGCCATTGAAATCCCTTGGAATAATCCTTTTTTTCCACTGCCTTCCTTTCTAAAGCTCTCTAATGTACTCAGTGCTGTAACATATCCTTGTCTGTAGAAAGGTGTCGTTGTTATATCGTCAGCAGAGCTCTTGAGCAGTCTTCATCAACTCTAATGGCCGCAAGCTTTCGTTATACCAATCCTTTATGTATATAACTCCCTGAAGTACTCTCTCTTCTCCGAATTAAACCAACCCTCGAGACATCTGAACGAGAGAGAGAGAAGAATCCTCGCTTGTGTAAATGTAACTTAACAATTTTTCTGTCAGATTTATATTTCTCCCAGCCATCGCTTACTTTACTTCACTCCGAGCATAATCTGAACTTGCTGGAGAGCTCTCGAGTTAACGATGGTACAGACACACAAACGTTCACACACACGTGGAGACCGGCTAATGAGAGAGCAAACACACGCATGGACGTATCTATCATTTTTTTTTTCAGCTCGACTGCAAACACGGGGCACTTCACTTACTGCCTAAATCCGGGTTACGTAATCTCTGACTTTAACTCTGTTGTTTTATACAGGCCTTAATATATATATAAAAAATTAAAACATATTTACTTTTCTACCTTGATATACTTCTGTTAAATCATTTACCAATAGTATATATATATCCACTCATAACTTCTTGGATAACCAACAGAATGCTGATGTTGAAGATGTCTTACAGAAAACGGGATTACTTCACCCCGTTTTCTTTACGTTGCCCTAAATTCTCCAACTGGCTCACAACATCTGAATTAAATATTCATTCATTTCTAGATAAACGTTCACAAACACTACACTTTTGGCCACGCCCACAACGCTGGCAGTAATCATCATTGTGGCATTCCTTGCTTCAGTTTCACAACACCATCTTCACATTTCTCTTTATATCGGTTACTTCATATTTTCAGTACGTTGACATATTTTCTCAATATCCGTTAATTCATATTTTCAATATCTTGAACATTTCGTGGTTTAAATAAAAACCAATGGCAGCATTAACCATTATAAAAGGTAGTTCATTAGAAGTTATTCAATTTGCGTAATTCTGCGTCACTTCATAAACAGATCTGTTTCAAAGGATAAAAAGAATAATGTCAATGTGCTTCACTCTAATTACTTAGTAAGTTTATACGTAACACCTCTGATCTGACAATGTTCTTAACCCTAATTATTTGCGGTGCATGTTTATGTTTACACCATTGCATAAAGATATTTATTCAAACAGAACAATTATTGTTTAACTTGAGGATTAATGCTTCAGTTATATGGCCAGGCCACTCTTGAATATGATTGCG
>NC_061098.1:4838762-4848762 GCF_015104395.2 Macrobrachium nipponense
ATGCACATAGTATGCAAAACTATACAGATAATCTTTCACAATAAAATAAATAAAGCATTATGCTTTATTTATTTTATCGGATGAGTTACCGTTGAATTAAAATATGAACAGAGGAAGCAGCTGAACACTGAAACATTCGATGTACACTAGTTGAGTCAAATCCATGTTTATTTTCTGGATCAGTTCAGAGGTTAATTTACAGGTGAATGTACCTGAATAACACTTAACACGCCTTATTATAAAGGGCATACTATACTTATTAATATCAGATTGTTTGCGCTAAGTAAATCAACCACTTGCTCTTGATTAAAACTTGCACATGATGAAAAAATACAAGTACTTGCCCCAAAAATACAAGCACTTGCCCCTAATAAAAAAAATATATAAGTAACACTTGCTCTTGATAAAAACAATACAAGCACTTGCACATGATGAATAAATACAAGCACTTGCTTATGATATAAAAAATATATATATAAGCACTTGCTCTTGATAAAAAAAAATACGAGCACTTGCTCCTGATAAAAATAATACAAGCACTTGTCCAGATAAAAAATACAAGCACTTGCTTATGATATAAAAAATACAAGCACTTGCTCATGATATAAAAAAAATAGAAGCACTTGCTCATGATATAAAAAATACAAGCACTTGCTTATGATATAAAAAAAATACAAGCACTTGCTCTTGATAAAAAAAATACACGCAATTGCTCATGATAAAAACTAATTTGAAATATTATATACTTTTTATAGGGTCAAAAAAAAGCCCAGTATATTTTTCGGCTATTGTCATCTGCCAAAATAAATGGAATGTGGTTCCTGACTCTTCATAAGAAAATAAAAACTTTTCTATTTCCAATGACTGAATATATCGAACACAGTGACTTCTAACTTCTTTTCTTCTTTCATAAGTATTCAATAAACTTCACAAAAATCAATGTCCGTGGAAGGTTAAAATATCACTCCGAACAAACAACGTTTAAATACTTGTAAAATATTACTGACACTTATATCTGATAAAAAATAAATTCTTTCCTTTACTGGGAACATTGGTTACATATTTTTTCTGATAATAAAATTTTTAAAAAAACATCGTTCTTTCCTTTCCCGAACCTGGGTCATATATTTATCATAAAAATATTCTTGACACTTGTTCCTGATAACATTTTTTTCTTCTTTTCTTTCCAGGGAACACGGGTTACAGATTTTTTCTAATAATAAAAAAAACATTATTCTTTCCCTTCCCGAACCTTGGTGATGTTTATCACAAAACATCCCTGACACTTATTTCTTATAATAGAAAAAAAAAAAATTTTTTTCTTTCGTTTCCTGGGAACATTGGTTACAGATTTTTCCTTTCCCGAACCCTGGTCATATATTATCATAAAATATATTATCATAAAATGTTCCTTTACTAGGAACATTGGTTACAGATTTCTTCTAAAAAGAAAATCATTGTTCATTACTTTCCCGAACCTAGGTCACATACTTATCATAAAATATTTCTGACATTTATTTCTGATAACAATAAAGAAATTTTTTTTCTCTCCTTTCCTGGGAACACATTGGTTACAGATTTTTTCTAAAAAAAAAAAAAAAAAAAAACATCGTTCTTTCCTTTCCCGAACCTTGGGTCACATATTTACCATAAAAACATCCCTGACACTTGTTTCCGATATCAACCGAAGAAAACTTACAAACTTATTTCCTTTTTCCAAAACAACGGCGAATTAAACCGGGCAGCACAAAACATCTTTGAGAAATGTATAACCCACCACGATCCCTCGAGACAACACATCACAGATTATTCCTTTCGCTTTGCCAAAACAGCATAGAGAGAGAGAGAGAGAGAGGAGAGAGAGAGAGAGAGAGAGAGAGGCAACAACAAAAGCGAGTGCCAACACGAGGTATATCCGCTGACCGACGCCGACCGCGGGATATAGTCTATACCTTAAACTACACCAGAGGCGGCACAAACACACGAACGGACGCACGCACACACATCCTTCCCTCAACACGTCTCAATCATGACTGGGGAGGGAGTGAAAGAGTGCATCGGACGGAGACTGAGAAAACTTGGGTTGGGTAGCCCGGCCGGGCGATAGTGCCGCGGGGGGGCGGGGGGGGGCGTGGGGTGCGTAGTATGTGGCACCGTCGCGTGCCACCACCCTCTCTATGGTTCCCCTTCCACCCCCCCCGCCCCCCCCCTCTCTAACGCAACCCCTTCTGCTACTTCTTCTTCTTCTTCTTCTCCTTTACTTCACTTGGCGAAGCCACGAGTGAATTTATAAAAATGGAATGCTTTGGCCAGAGAGGTAAGGAAGGTCTACTTAGGCAGTTGCTGGTGACAGGAGCTGTTTCAGAGACGTGGGGAACTGTAAGTCGTATTGATATTTATTTTTGCTTTAAATCTTTTTTTAAAGTTTACTGAAACTGATCTAAGAAAAAAAAAAATCGGTGCCTGTGTCTTTTATTTTTCAGAATCAGTGTACTCCTGTAAGTCGTATTGATATTTATTTTAGATTTAAATCTTTTTTAAAGTTTACTGAAACTGATCTAAAAATAAATACGAACTCTAGGATAATTCGGGGCATATAGCTTTTATTTTTCCGAAGTTATATATGTAACTTCTAACACGAAACATTGAAATCGGTTTACTCCAGTAAATAATATTAATATTTATTTTAGCTTTAAATCTTTTAAGGTTTACTGAAACTGATCTAAAAAATAAAAATAAAAAACGAACTCTAGGATAATTCGGGCCCTACTATGTCTTTTATTTTTCCGAAGTTGTGTAACTTCTGACACGTAACACTGAAGTTTTAATATCTTTTTCTCGCTATAAAATCTTTTAAAATTTACTGAAACTGATCTTCAAAGAACCGACGAAGTTTAGGATAATTGGGGGATTATATTTTATTTTTTATTTTTTAGAAGATGTACGAGTTCTAATATGAAAGTACTAAAATGTCGCCTTTCTTCAATATCTCTAAAACATCTCCCTTTCTTTAATATCTCTCAAACATCTCCCTTTTCTTCAACATCACTAAAACATCTCCCTTTTCTTCAGCATCTCTAAAACACCTCCCTTTCTTCATCTCTAAAATATATCCCTTTTCTTCAACATCACTGAAACATCTCTCCTTCTTCAACATCATTAAAACATATCCATTTTCTTCAACATCACTAAAATATCTCCAATTTCTTCATCATCACAAAAACATCCCCCTTTTCCTCAACATCTCTAAAACAATTCCCATTCGTCATCTCTAAAATATATCCCTTCTCTTCAACATCACTGAAACATATCCGTTTTCTTCAATATCTCTAAAAATCTCCCTTTTCTTTAATATCTCAAAAACACCTCCCTTTCTTCATCTCTAAAACATATCACTTTTCATCAACATCACTAAAACACGGAAAACATGTATTCACGTCACTCTAATAAAATCTCTTTTCACTTTTCTGCAGAACCACTAAAACAATACAGAAAAACATTCATAAACGTTTCCCCTCTCTCCTTTTGCAAGATGACGTAATCTGCTCCAACGTTTCCCGTGCAGATTTCACACCAAGCCTCTTACGAGACATAAAAGCATTTCTGCGTTATGAATTCCATTAAAGCCTTCATGCACACTCCCTCCCGCAGCTGCGGGGGAACACCTAGCACTTCCTATAACTGAGACACCAAAAGCTAAAGGGTTTCGTGATGGAATATCATCCTTTCAGAAAAAATCATCTTCGCGAAGCGTCTGTATTTTCATTTGTCTTTCTGGGAAAATGTACCCTTTTGGTATTACCAATTTGTGGATTGACGCCCGTACTTTCTTTAATTAATTCTCCAACCTGTTACCCTAATATATAGTGACAGCTGTTATATTGAAACAAAGGTAGAACCAATTAGTGTCATTAATTGATTATATAACTCCATTACAGTTTATATAGTTATAGATATGGGTATATCACAGCAAATGGTAGAACACACTACAGTGTCATTAATTGATTATACCACTTGCTTCAATATACTTACAGTTATTATAGTTATTATGAAAGAAAAAGGTAGAATCTTTTACTGTCTAACTAACTGAACCTAACTTTATAGGCGTAGTTAAAGGTATAGATATATCAAAGAAAAGGGAGAATCCATTACTATGTCACTAATTGTTTCCACCTCCTGTGTTAATTAATAGTTATAGTCATATAGTTATAGCTATATTAAAAAAAATTATAACCTATTTCTGTCATTCATTGATTTCCCTACCTCTTCCATGAATATAGTTATAGGTATAGATAATCTATAATTATATTCAAGAAAAGGTAGAATATAGCAGTCACCAACGGATTCTCCAAGTTTTGCTTTCATGCAGTTATAGTTGTTAGAGTTATGAGTTATAGTTAGAGTTATATCAGAGGTAAAACCTATTACTTTGACGCTAACTGGGTCTCCTACTTTTTGCTCTCATATAACTAAAATCCAACAATGCTGTCCAATCAATTTGGTCCAATTACCGTCCATCTCCCGAGTGCTGCCAAAACAAAATAAAATTGCCTGGACAATTCACTCCAAAACTCGAAGAAAAAAGATCAGAAATTAACCCTCAGATGTAAATGGATGAAATGAATAATATTCTTAAGCCATCATGAAGATCAAAGCTTAGTGATATACCGTCAAAGGTGAATAGATTCATTGGAAACCTTTAATTAATCAAGAAGTGATAAGACGATTACCTTCTTTGAAAGGCGGAACAACTGTCATATAATATATTATATATATATATAATATATATATATATAATATATATATATATATATATATATCCATATATATTACCTTTATTATTTCATTCGCAATTTAGAGGTAGAGCGAATGAGATAGTAAAGGATATTTGTGTGTGATATATATATGTATAATATAATATATATATACATATTCACTAAAACACAAACTGAAAGGACCAGACCGATTCCAGTCTATAGCATATTGTCCTCCCACTGCACCCCCCACCCCTTTGCATTCCAGCCCTTCTGAATGACCTTCCAGTTCATTCGCAGCTGCCTTACCCTTCAATTTTATTCAACGCTCTGTCTGGAACAAGTGTAAACGGAAGGCTGGAATTGATCCTGGAAACAATGAGGCATTATCTATACTGGCTGTGGAAAAATGCTTTGCAAGCAACACTGCACTGCTTGTGAAAGAAGAGAGAGAGAGAGAGAGAGAGAGAAGAGAGAGAGAGAGAGAGAGAGAGAGTTGCAATTTTAACAATTATTATACTAAATATAACAATCAAAGTATAACATAACAGTACTGAGATGAAACTTCATAATTTGACTGGAATTAAAATAATTTTCGTACAACGTAAACGCAATGGCCGTTATCTGATGCTGAAAACGTATCTGATCTGAAACGTCATCTGAAATGCTGACGCTGAAATCTGATGCACTGACGTGAATCTGATGCCAAACTGACAAATGGGATATCTGAAAGTCGAAACCGTATATGATGCTGAAACCGTGATCCTGATGCTGAAACCGTTTTGAAATCTATGCCTGAAAACGTTTAAAATCTGATGCTGAAACCGTGAAATCTGAGAAACCCACTTTGAAACCGTGAAATGATGCACTGAAACCGTGAATATCTTTGAAATGCATGAAAAAACAAACGTGAAATAAATCTGATGCACTGAAAACCACGTGAAATCTGAAATGACTGAAACCGTGATCTGATGCAAACCTGAAACGTGAAATAAATCTGATGCATGAAACGTGACTGATGCACTGAAACCGTGATCTGATGCAAACCTGAAACGTGATATCTGATGCAAACTGAAACGTGAAAATAAATCTGATGCAAACCTACGTGATCTGAGCCACTAAACCGTGAAATCTGATGCTTTGACGTGAAACTCTGATGCACTGAAACCGTGATCTTTGATGCGTGAAACCGTGAAATCTGATGCTTTGAAACCG
The DNA here is from genome assembly GCF_015104395.2 of Macrobrachium nipponense. NCBI lineage: Eukaryota > Metazoa > Arthropoda > Malacostraca > Decapoda > Palaemonidae > Macrobrachium > Macrobrachium nipponense. The sequence goes on from NC_061098.1 coordinate 4,844,732, forward strand.
TGAAATCTGATGCTTTGAAACCGTGAAAATCTATTTTGCCTGAAACTGAAATCTATGCTGAAACAGTGAAACCGAAATGCATGAAACCGTGAAATGATGCTTTCATGCAGTTATAGTTGTTAGAGTTATGAAGGTTATGGTTAGAGTTATATCAGAGGTAGAACCTATTACTTTGACGCAACTGGGTCTCCTACATTTTTGCTCTCATATAACTAAAATTCAACGATGCTGTCCAATCAATTTGGTCCAATTACCGTCCATCTCCGAGTGCTGCCAGAACAAAATAAAATTGCCAGGACAATTCACTCCAAAACTCGAAGAACAAAGATCAGAGATAAACCCTCAGAGGTAAATGGATGAAATGAATAATATTCTTAAGCCATCATGAAGATCAAAGCTTAGAGATATACCGTCAAAGGTGAATAGATTCATTGGAAACCTTTAATTAATCAAGAAGTGATAAGACGATTACCTTTCTTTGAAAGGCGGAACAACTGTCATTTATAATATATAATATATATATATATATATATATATATATATATATATATATATATATATATATACATATATATATTCCTTTATCATTTCATTCGTAAATTCAGAGTAAGCGAATGAGATAGTAAAGATATATATATATATATATATATATATATATAGATATATATATATATATATATATATATCTACAAAACACACAAACTGAAAGGACCAGACCGATTCCAGTCTATAGCATATTGTCCTCCCACTGCACCCCCAGCCCCCTTTGCATTCCAGGCCTTCTGAATGACCTTCCAGTTCATTCGCAGCTGCCTTACCCTTCAATTTTATTCAACGTTCTGTCTGGAACAAGTGAAACGGAAGCTGGAATTGATCCTGGAAACAATGAGGCATTATCTATACTGGCTGTGGAAAAATGCTTTGCAAGCAACACTGCAGCGCTTGTGGAGAGAGAGAGAGAGAGAGAGAGAGAGAGAGAGAGAGAGAGAGAGAGAGAGAGAGAGAGAGTTGCAATTTTAACAATTATTATACTAATATAACAATCAAAGTATAACATAACAGTACTGAGATGAAACTTCATTATTTGACTGGAATTAAAATAATTTTCGTACAACGTAAACGCAATGGCCGTTATCTGATGCTTTGAAACCGTGAAATCTGATGCTTTGAAACAGTGAAATCTGATGCACTGAAACCGTGAAATTTGATGCTTTGAAACTGTGAATCTGTGCTTTGAAACCATGAAATCTGACGCTTTGGAACTGTGAATCTGTGCTTTGTAACCGTGAAATCTGTGCTTTGAAACCGTGAAATCTGATGCTTTGACTCTGCAATATCAAATGCTTTGAAATCGTGAAATCTGAAGTCTTTGAAACCGTGAAATCTGATGCTTTGAAACTGCAATATCAGATGCTTTGAAACCGTGAAATCTGTTTAACTGAAATCATGAAATCTGATGCTTTGAAATCGTGGAATATGATGCACTGAAACCGTGAAATCTGATGCTTTGAAACCGTGAAATCTGATGCACTGAAACCGTGAAATCTGATGCTTTGAAACCGTGAAATCTGATGCACTGAAACCGTGAAATCTGATGCATTGAAACCGTGAAATCTGATGCTTTGAAACCGTGAAACCTGATGCACTGAAACCGTGAAATCTGATGCTTTGAAACCGTGAAATCTGATGCTTTGAAACCATGAAATCTGATCCTTTGAAACCATGAAATCTGATGCACTGAAACCGTGAAATCTGATGCTTTGAAACCGTGAAATCTGATGCACTGAAACCGTGAAATCTGATGCACTGAAACTGTGAAATCTGATGCTTTGAAACTATGAAATCTGATGCACTGAAACCGTGAAATCTGATGCTTTGAAACCGTGAAATCTGATGCACTGAAACCGTGAAATCTGATGCTTTGAAACCGTGAAATCTGATGCACTGAAACCGTGAAATCTGATGCTTTGAAACCGTGAAATCTGATGCTTTGAAACTGTGAAATCTGATGCTTTGAAACCGTGAAATCTGATGCTTTGAAACCGTGAAATCTGATGCTTTGAAATAGTGAAATCTGTTTCCCTGAAACCGTGAAATCTGATGCTTTGAAACCGTGAAATCTGATGCACTGAAACCGTGAAATCTGATGCTTTGAAACCATGAAATCTGATGCACTGAAACCGTGAAATCTGATGCTTTGAAACCGTGAAATCTGATGCAATGAAACCGTGAAATTTGATGCTTTGAAACCGTGAAATCTGATGCACTGAAACCGTGAAATCTGATGCTTTGAAACTGTGAAATCTGATGCTTTGAAACCGTGAAATCTGATCCTTTGAAACTGTGAAATCTGATGCTTTGAAACCATGAAATCTGATGCACTGAAACCGTGAAATCTGATGCTTTGAAACCGTGAAATCTGATGCAATGAAACCGTGAAATCTGATGCTTTGAAACCGTGAAATCTGATGCACTGAAACCGTGAAATCTGATGCTCTGAAACCATGAAATCTGATGCACTGAAACCGTGAAATCTGATGCTTTGAAACCGTGAAATCTGATGCAATGAAACCGTGAAATTTGATGCTTTGAAACCGTGAAATCTGATGCACTGAAACCGTGAAATCTGATGCTCTGAAAACCATGAAATCTGATGCACTGAAACCGTGAAAAATCTGATCTTTGAAACCGTGAAATCTGATGCAAATGAAACCGTGAAATTGATGCTTTGAAACCGTGAAATCTGATGCACTGAAACCGTGAAATCTGATCTTTTAACCAGTGAAATCTGATGCTTTGAAACTGTGAGTCTGTGCTTTGAAACCGTGAAATCTGATGCATTGAAACTATGAAATCTGATGCACTGAAACCGTGAAATCTGACGCTTTGAAACCGTGAAATCTGATGCACTAAAACCGTGAAATCTGATGCACTGAAACCGTGAAATCTGATGCTTTGAAGCCGTGAAATCTGATGCTTTGAAACTGAATATGTGCTTTTAAACCGTGAAATCTGGTGCTTTGAAACTGTGAAATCTGATGCACTGAAACCGTGAAATCTGTTGCACTGAAACCGTGAAAACTGATGTTTGAAACCGTGAAATCTGATGCAATGAAACCGTGAAATCTGATGCTTTGAAACCGTGAAATCTGTTGCACTAAAACCGTGAAATCTGATGCTTTGAAACCGTGAAATCTGATGCAATGAAACCGTGATATTTGATGCTTTGAAACCGTGAAATCTGATGCACTGAAACCGTGAAATCTGATGCTTTGAAACCGTGAAATCTGATGCACTGAAACCGTGAAATCTGATGCTTTGAAACTGTGAATCTGTGCTTTGAAACCGTGAAATCTGTTGCACTGATACCGTAAAATCTGATGCTTTGAAACCGTGAAATCTGATGCTTTGAAACCATGAAATCTGTTGCACTGAAACCATAAAATCTGATGCTTTGAAACCGTGAAATCTGATACACTGAAACCGTGAAATATGATGCACAGAAACCGTGAAATCTGATCCTTAGACTCTGCAATATCAAATGCTTTGAAACTGTGAAATCTGAAGTCTTTGAAACCGTGAAATCTGTTGCACTGAAACAGTGAAATCTGATGCTTTGAAATCGTGAAATCTGAAGTCTTTGAAATCGTAAAATCTGTTGCACTGAAACCGTGAAATCTGATGCTTGGAAACTGTGAAATCTGAAGTCTTTGAAACCGTGAAATCTGTTGCACTGAAATCGTGAAATCTGATGCTTTGAAATCATGAAATATGATGCACTGAAACCGTGAAATCTGATGCTTTGAAACTGTGAAATCTGATCGTTTTAAATCGTGAAATCTAGTGCTTTGAAACCGTGAAATCTGGTGCCTCGACACTGCAAAATCAGATTCTTTGAAACCGAGAACACTGATGCATAAAAACGGATGCTTTGAAATGGTGCAATCTGATGCTTAGAAACACTGAAATCTGATGCTATGAAACCGTGAAATCCGATGCTTTGAAAATTTGGAATCTGATGCTTAGAAACC
>NC_061098.1:4855327-4885327 GCF_015104395.2 Macrobrachium nipponense
ATGCTGGTGCGTAGTGGATTAATGTCCTGTGTGCTTTCCTTATTTTTCCTGGTATAGTTTTGGGCACTATTAATCTACCTCTGCTTGCTCTTTCTGATATTTTTAGTTCCATGATATTTTCTGCTATTCCTTCTATCTGTTTCCATGCCTGAATTATCATGTAGCGTTCTCTTCTCCTTTCTAGACTATATAATTTTAAGGATTGTAGTCTTTCCCAGTAGTCAAGGTCTTTAACTTCTTCTATTCTAGCTGTAAAGGACTTTTGTCACTCTCTATTTGTGCAATATCCTTTTTGATAGTGTGGGTACCATATCATATTGCAATATTCAAGTGGACTACGAACATATATTTTATAAAGCATAATCATGTGTTCAGCTTTTCTGTTTTGAAGTGCCGTAACAACATTCCCATTTTTGCTTTACATTTTGCCAACAGTAATTGCTATTTGATCATTGGCATAACATGTTCCTATTCATCATCACACCAAGGTCTTTAACTGCTTCCTTATTTGTGATTGTCTCATTATTAGGTCCCCTATATGCATATAGCTTTCTTTCTCTGTCTCCATAATTTATTTGATTCAAATTTATCAGAGTTAAATAACCATCCTATTTACCTCTGCCCAATCATATACTTTGTTAAGGTCTATTTGTAGAGCGTTCCTATCTTCATCACAAAGTAATTTCTCTACTTATTCTTGTGTCATCTGCGAAACTACTCACTACCGAATCCTGAACATTACTGTCTATGTCTTTCAAATCATAATAACAAACAGTATTGCAGCTAACACCGTACCTTGCGGCACACCGGATATTACCTTGGCTTCATCCGATTTCTCGTCGTTTGCAATAACTATCTGTTTTCTGTTGTGTAAAAATTCTTTTAACCATCTTCCTACTTTATCCACGATATTGTGTTTTCTAATTTTCTTCGCTAATATATTATGGTCTACTTTGTCAAAAGCTTTTGCAAAGTCTAGATAAACCACATCTGTTTCATTTCCGCTTTTCATATTTTTGAATATGTTCTCACGGTGGACTAACAGTTGGGTTTGTGTACTTTTTCGCGGGTACAAACCTGTGTTGTCACCTTTATTAAACAAATTATTTTTTATTAAATGTTTCATAATATTTTTCTTCATTACCCTTTCATACACTTTCATAATATGTGATGTTAGACTCACAGGCCTATAATTACTTGCCTCTAGTCTTGATCCACTTTTGAAAGTAGGGGTAATATATGCTAATTTGTGCTCATCATAAATCTTGCCTGTATCTACACTTTTGTCTTAATAATATTGCAAGTGGCTTTGCGATAGAATGAACTACTTTCTTTAACAAAATAGCAGGCACTCCATCAGGCCCTGCAGCAGCTCCATTTTTAATTTCATTAATAGCCTGCACAATATCAGCTTCATTAATATCTATGTCAGCTAAATATTCACTAAATTTTTTCATTTTCATCCCTTACTTCTATATCATTATCTTCCATTATCTATTCTAGGGGTGAATTCTCTCTTATATCGTTCTGCCAATATGTTGCAAATTTCCTTTTTTTCATTCGTTAATCTCCCTTCAATTCTTAGAGGGCCTATTTCTTTTCTTCTTTTATTCATCTTCTTCGCATATGAGTATAATAGTTTTGGATTTTGCTTGATATTTAATAGGGTTTTTTCTTCCAAGTCCCGTTTTTCATTTTCTTTTGATTGTATAATCAAAAGAGAGAGAGGAGAGAGAGAGAGACAGAGGAGAGAGAGAGAGAGTATGATGACTGTTTGATCAAATTTTCTTCTTTAGTTGTCATTTGACATAATGGTATCATTACACATACATGAGAGAGAGAGAGAGAGAGAGAGAGAGAGAGAGAGAGAGAGAGAGAGAGAGAGAGAATATAAACACTGTTTAATAAAATCTTCATCTTTTAGTTGTTATTTGACATCCTGATATCATTACAAATCCATGAGAGAGAGAGAGAGAGAGAGAGAGAGAGAGAGAGAGAGAGAGAGAGAGAGAGAGAGATACTATATGATGACTGCTGAATCAAATTAATTTTCTTCTTTATTTGTCATTTGACATCATGGCACCATTACAAAATTACAAATCCATGAGAGAGAGAGAGAGAGAGAGAGAGAGAGAGAGAGAGAGAGAGAGAGAGAGAGAGAGAGAGAGAGAGAGATTTCATATAATCTTCATCTTTCACTTGTCATTTAACTAAAGATAATTATGTATCAAGTAAGTCTACCCCAATCTATTCACCTTCCCTTACTGGGATAACCAACTGGTTCTGTTCTATCCTGACCACAACCATCAGGCTACGAATGGAACAGCCTTAAAAATGTATAGAATCATTTACGTAAAATTAGACCAAAATAATGATGTGATTGTGCACTTCCGTGCTGCTTAACGTATTTATTTAAAATACCGTGAATTGTGACATAATGTAATACCACACTACAGTGCATACGGTTTTCCAGTTTTCGATCTTACTGTGCGTTCCTTTCTTTCTTTCTCCGTCTTTTTGTACTTACGTATGTCCTCAGTGACAGATTCAAAACACGACCAGTAGAGTGGGCATTTCACAACAGGGCTGAGATTATCTAAACTTGATGACGCTATATCACCATACAACTCCATGGGTAGGACTCTTCAGCAAACATATTTTTTAATAGATCTCTATTTAAACTATCGGTCGTAGATTTCCTAATAAATACATTCTTGGCCGGTGTATTTCATACCGATTTTGTTAGTATATTTTAATCCACAAACAAAACCATTCGGTTTTCCGTTGTTGACGTTCATTAAACATCACCGAATTGCCAAGATTTTAATTCGAAAATATCTTTAAACTATAAATAAAGTTTCCCCCATTAAATTGCTTCTTTCTTTTCATTGTAAATGATTGTGATTCATTTTCAACACTGCTTCGAACCAAAACAATCCTTTACGAGTAAAACGGGTAGTGAATGACTTCATCAAAACAATCTCTCACGAGTAAATTGAATAGTGAATGCCTTCATCTTTCTTCAGGCGTGAAAATTACGACGATAAAGTAATTCACTGTAAAACATCGCTAAATATTCTTTCCACCATTCGTACAAAAATTCAACACCACTGCCTCGGGCTACCGTTTAGACCTAAAAAAAATTAAAATTACGTAAAAAAACGAGTTGATGACTAGCCAAATCACCACCCCCCAGGAGCGTGAATCAATAACTACGAAGGATAAGAAACGAAAGAGAGCATAAACGAAGGTGAATCACGCCGTTCACTCCACAATACAAGACGGGCGGACGAGGTGAACGCACATCCTCACCAGACCAGCAGCAAGTGGTTACTGGGAGCCACTCACACTCAGCCGCCGGCTCAGTCCTCAGGCACTCACACTGCCCGAGGCTTTCGGGAGCTTTGCTCCAGCTGCTGAAACGCTTTGACGAAAAAGGAGGAGGAGGAGGAGGAGGAAGTGGTGGAGATTTTGGTGGAGGAGGAGGAAGGAGTGGAGGGAGGGGAGCATTGTTGGGGAAGGTAAGAGGACGGGAGGGAGTCGTAATGCTACTGGAACAAGGAGGAAGCGATTGGGCGGTAACCTTTAAGAACCAGAAAGGATCATTTTGTATGATGCTCCGCTCTCTCTCTCTCTCTCTCATTAAGGGGCACGATGCCAAGGTGCCCAAGGAATCCACGACGTAAACTAGTCACGGGGGTATTCAGGGGTACTTGAAGTGTCACGCGAAATTACTGAAGACAGTTCTATGACGAAATAATACAGGAAGAGAGGATAGTGACAAATTTAATATATATATATATATATATATATATATATATATATATATATATATATATATATATATATATGTATGTATGTATATATATATATATGTATATATATATATATATATATATATATATATTATAATAAAATCCGAGTGGATCTTGTTTGTCCTCCCCTAGGTGACAGTAGGGGGAGACATAACACAGCCACCCTCCCCCTACAAACTGGTCTGTCCGCCCCGGTAGGTGGGGTTAGTAGGGTGTCCTCCCCTAGATGACAGTAGGGGGAGACAATACACAGCCACCCTCCCCCTGCAAACTGGTCTGTCCGCCCCGGGTAGGTGGGGTTAGTAGGGGAACAGTAGGATAGGGAATACATCCATACCCTTCTCCTGCAAACCTGTTTGTCCGCCCCGGGTGGGAGGCGATGTTGGTAAGGGAACGGTAGGGTAAGGGAGACATACACCCTTCTCCTGGAAACCTGTTTATCCGCCCTGCGTGGGAGCGAGGTAAGTGGCACCACGTTCCCCGGCGTATTGTCCGCCCGCAAGCTCGTATACACACACACACACACACATATATATATATATATTACATTAATGTACTATATGTAATATACATACATTACATAAAATGCTGAGACACCAGAATGGCAACACCTGTTGTCCTTTCTATGTTAACACAGAAGAGGATATTTTTCATTTTCTTTTATATGGTTTTGCTTACAGGGAAGAACGTATTGGATCAATCATCGGCCTTCAACAACCTTATGAAGAAAATGAAAATGATATCGTTGGAACATTCCTAATTGAAGAGGAACATAATGAAATAAGAGAAGAGACCTTAAATAAGACGTGGGAAAAAAACGGGGAAAAATGAAAGGGCTTAACAATTCGTACGATTAAGAGGCGCCGTTGTAAAGGCATTGCCCCGACCATAACCAACCAACCAGCTGTCATACGCTTGTACCTATATTCTGTTTTTTTCCATTTGTCCATCCGCCTGTGGTGGTCGTGCATGGTAACACTGACACCCGGGCTTAAAATAGTTACGCTATGTGTAAGTTTTAGGTAAATAAAAGGATATCTGGGTGTCAATTTGCAACTGAAAAGTGTTTTAATAATTCACTGTATGCGAATTACACCACTGATATTCGAACTAGGATATTGTTATCATTGTTGAATGTAAGCTGAATGTAACCATCTAAAGACCAAGACGCAGTGTTACCATACGCAAACACCACAGGCAGTTCCTTGTGGCCGAGTGGTTTTCGAGCTGGGCTGCCAATCGATGGCTGGTTTCGATTCCGGCTCGGCCAACGCGGAACAGAGAAATTTAACGAGAAAGTTCATCGTATAGTGTGGTTCGACCCACAATAGCTGTAGGGTCCCGTTTGCAGGTGACCAATTGTTCCTTGCACCGTAAAAATATCTAATCCTCGGGCCGCCCTAGGAGAGCTTAATCAGCTCAGTGGGTATGGTAAAACTAAGATATATAACCACAGGCGGGTGGACAGATGGAAAAAAACGAGTATAGGATAGTAAACGGTTATGCCCAACGAAACCGGTTCATATCGGCCTAGCTAAACCCGTAAAACTCTCCCGAAACTGAAACTCTGATCGAAATGAGATATATATATAAGGCTTTGAAAAGCACCGATGAATACGAAACGACTCGCACAGTAATGCCGCCATTAAATATCTCACAAGGAAGCCTTCTACCCGTCCGCCTGAATTTATAACCACGTCGAGCTGATTAATAATTTAGCAACTCGGACCTCCAAAATTAGACGCAGAGATGCATTTTGCAACCGCGTAAGACCTTCACGCTTATACTTCCTGGGCGGGTAAACGATGTGACCTTCAATGAAAGAAGACTAGAATAGAATACACAGGATTTAGGCCAAAGGCCAAGCGCTGGGACCTGTGTGGTCATTCAGCGCTGAAAAGGAAATTGCCGGTAATAAGATTTGAAAGGTGTAACAGGAGGAAAACCTCAAAGGGCGGAAAGTAAGATGGAAGAAAGAGAATATGAACGGAGGTACAATAAAAGGAATGAAAGGCGGAACAGGAAATTGCCAGAAAAAAATGTTTGAAAGGTAAAACAGGAGGATAAAAGAATCGAAATTTAATCCTTAATATTCTGGAAATACGTAGGAGGGGGGAGAATTCCAGCATTTAGAAGCACTAAGAGAAACAAAAATAAACTGACGAAAATTGTTCACCTTAAAAAATTCTGAATTTAATCCCAAGAGTTAATGTAAATAAACTTAATTTGCCTATGGGCATAATATCATCATACAGTGGCATCCACAGATACGATGCCGTTATATAGAAAATATACACATAAATATAATTAATATACAATAAATATAAGAAATATATAATCAATATACAATAATATATCAAATATACAAAAACAAGAAAACCTGATATATTAAAAATATACACATAATATACAATAAATATATAGAAAAAAACTATATATATATATATATATATATATATATATATATATATTATTAATATATATATATATATATAATCAATATACAATAAAAAATACATACATATATAATCAATATACAATACATATGTATAAAATAAACAAAAATTTAAGGAAAACCTTATCGACAAGATTACTATACTTTTAGCTCTTCACATGAACAGGCCTTGGTCTACGGAACCTTCTGTTTAACGAGTGACATGAACCAATTTTGAAAACCAAGTATACTGGTTTAGAACACCAAGTGGACTTGACTGCAGCTATATAAATCTAAACCCATGATATACCTGCAATATTCAAAATCGAACGTATCTTGCATCTAAAAGAAACAAAGTTATTCGCAAACAACAAAAAACATATGCTACAAACGAAATGGTATAATAAAGCGTGATTTTAAATTCCACGAAAGATCGATAAACTAGGAAGAGAGTAAACCCATTAACAGAGGACTCGTGAGAGAGAGAGAGAGAGAGAGAGAGAGAGAGAGAGAGAGAGAGAGAGAGAGAGAGAGAGATTATTGAAGCCAATGTAAAAAACAAAACACTCCATACAAATATGAGATAGCGACGATGGCAAATTATATTGCTATCATTTAATGGATGTCAAATCGGACCACAAAATAAATAAATAAATAAAGACACATGAACTGAAACAACTGATACTGTAATAATACTTAAAATACACAGCGCGACGGCGTTCCAAAAGACAAGTCGTGTACTCCTACACAGGATAAAGTAATAATACTTTTAAACCGGTATCAGACGAAAAGTACAAAAGACGATGAATACACGACGGCTGGAAAAGGCGGTGATCTTATTTATGGAGATTATTCTCCAATAATCCTATTTGTAAGAACGCGTAATACCTCACACCACGTTGACTTCAGATCACGTCACAAAGGCTTCTTCATGTTATGGGCCCCGAACAAAGGATGTGCGATGTACACATACAAAAGCTGTGAAATGACAAGTACTAATAGGACAAAAATAGTTAAGCATAGCCTGCTTTAAAAATATCTAGACCTAGCCTGCTTCACAAATACCTAAGCCTGGCCAGCTTCAAAACACCTAGGCCTAGCCTGCTTTAAAAATATCTAGACCTCCTAACCTGCTTCAAAAATACCTCGGCAGAGCTTGCTTCAAAAAATCCTTGGCCTAGCTTGCTTAATAAAAAATATCTAGATCTCCTAGCCTGCTTCAAAAATACGTAAGCCTAGCCTGCTTCAAAACAACTAGGCCTAGCCTGCTTTAAAACACCTAGGCCTATCCTGCTTTAAAAATATCTAGACCCCCTTGCCTGCTTAAAAAATAAGTTAAGCCTAGCCTGCTTCAAAAATACGTAAGCCTAGCCTGCTTCAAAACATCTAGGCCTAGCCTGCTTCAAATATATGTAAGCCTAGCCTGCTTCAAAAATACCAAGGCCTATTCTGCGTTTCATTCAAAAGAACTGCAGATACAGACGCTGTCAAAAGACAGTTGCTTATCAGACAAAAATACTCAGGCCTAGACAGCTTCATTCAAAATAATTGCATAGATACAGAGACTGTGAAATGACAATTGCCTAAAAGTGAAAGCAAAAATATAGAGGTGATATTGCATGTCTCTCATTCACATTGACTGGTATCAATACAATCTCTTTATTCACAGTTAGCCAATCTTCTAACTATTAACTGCTATGCAGTGATGCCGTTTTTTCTTCACAACATTGGCTTTAGCATGTTACCATATGCAGTTCATCTGATTTTTTTTACTTTATTTATGATTTAAGGGATAGAATGCGGTTATTTTTCCGATTGGTTTAGAATTTATTTTCCATGATGTTAAAAAAAATTACACGTCACTAGCTTTAATAACCAAGATTTTTGACCACAAACGAAAAATACAAACGATTTCAATTAAAATTCATTTTGGTATAAATAAGCAGGAATATGGTTTTATAGCTTTAATTTCATAATAAAACAATTAGAAAAAGGCAATAAAGCGAAGAATTTAATTTTTTCTTCAGTGCCGTGGCCTGTGGTCGGAAAAGCCACGGAGGGTTGCCAGATGTCACCAGGAAGCCACACTAACAGACGAAATTCCTCAAAACGGCAACCCTGCTGCTATGCAGTAACAAAAACCGTGCAATAAATATCAGAGCACAAAAGAGCATTCCCATAATTAGGCGGGAAACCCTTTTAATGCAATTCTTAGGCCAGGCCCAAAAAAAAAAAAAAAAAAAAAAAACAATAAATGAATAAAATGCATCAGCAACAAAGACATTGCATCGACCGAGCTTCCAGAAACAAACCCTTCATGATGCAAATGGCACAGAAAAAAAAATATACGACTAAAAGAGCTTATTTCGACTCTTCTCGCGTTACAAAGCCAATGCAAAGAGTTCGTTTTAATTTATTCAATGCTTTTTTCTTTCATTTTGTATTCAACCTTTACCACAAAACATATCTTGTAACCTTGCTACTTATCCAAAATGTACCTATAATGAGGAAAGTTGGCTACAGTATTATGTCTATCATCACTCTGAATGTGAAAACAACTGTATCTACTTAGAAGATATAGCTAATGTTCACGTGGACATTTTCTGCACAGGTAGTTCACCCATAATTTAGTAGATTTATCTCTGAACGAACCCCACCCGACAGGTGAAATGGCCTCAATATACGAACCTCAAGTGAGGTCAGTAGCTTTGTAACCATAAATTAAAGGACCCAAATTTAAATCCCCAAAGAAGACGGAGCTATATAGCTAACTTCTACAAAAACCCAAAGTTCCCCTGTAGATCTAAGTAGCGAATTATGTACTTAATAGTCAGTCGAATACAGCGGGATGCTGCCAAGGATAAGGCAGAACATCGGTCTAGCACATATTAATCTGCAGAGCATCGGCCTCCTAAGCCACGTTCATAATCTTTTAAAGGACCCCCCAAAAAACAAAAAACCTTAAGGATAACACTATCCCGAGCTACCTTAATGGAAGGAACGGAACCTGGTCCTAACCCAGTTCCTTCACTCGCATATAATTTGCATTAATTAGTTCCTGAAAACAATGAGAAGAGAGAGATTCGACGAAGAAGGATGAGGAGAGATGAGAGACGATTTGGGAAGACAAGTAGAGAGAGAGGAGAGGAGAGAGGAGCGTTTCCGCTCATGGCAAAAAGAGTAAATGCATCCTGTGTTGATAGCTCCGTCCGCTTGTCCAGTTATCTTCCCTTCGTGGGGATGGGGGCAAGAGAGAGACGAGATCAGGAACGGAGCGAGAGAGAGGATCAGAGAGAGACACGAAGACTGAGATGAGAGAGAGAGAGAGAATAAATTGTATTTACTCGCATAATGAATCACTCCAACCAGCCTCTCGCTAATAAAGAGTTATTCCTTCAGAAGTCATAGCCATCGATTTCTCGATCTAAATTACCTGATTTTTATTCAAATTCAAACCGAGGAATGAAAAAAAATGTAAAACGAATAAAATAATAATAATTTTTAATTTTAAAAAAACAAAAAAAAAATAAAAAAAAAAAAAAAAATAAAAAAAAAAATAAAAAATAAAATAAAAAAAAAAAAAATAATAAAAAGAAATAAGTAAAAATAAAGAAAATAACAAAAGAAAGGGAAATAAATAATTCTCTTTCGCATTAATCGATTAACAAAAAATAGTATTTAACGATGACTGTTAAAATCTTACGAAGAACAATAATAAAATAAAAAATAAAAACTGATAAACAACTGCCTTTTCGTAACAATGATCCATAAAACAAATGAAAAACGTATTACAATTTATGCATCAAATAGTTCAGCAAAGAAAAATTTAGGGTATACAACTCCGTTGCAAACGAAGGAATAACTCCACCAAAAAAAAAACAAAAGTGGGAGGGCAGCGGTACGAAGGGTTTTCAACGAATAACAAATACAAGAATAAAAGACAAAGAGGGGAAAGGCACGAGCACAGCAAACGAAAACAAAACCGATAAAGGACTGGAGAATATTAAGCAAAAAGCCGATGAAAGATTATGAAACAGAAAACAGAAAAAAACTTTTGTGAAATTATTTTTCAACAACGATAACCAGAAATCCAGGTTAAGTAATGTAAAAGGGGAAGGAGGATTGAGAAGAAAACAAATAAGAGAGAGAGGGAAGAGGGAAGAGAAGAAACAAGAACCCGAGGAAGAGAGAAGAGTGAGAGATGAGAGGAGAGAGAGGGGAGAGGAGAGATCCTTCCCTAATGGAAAATCAAACAAACGAGTACATCGAGAGCCTTACTGTTACCATTTCCATAACGAAAAAAAATAAAAATAAAAAAAAAAAAGTCTGTCTTCCATGATAATGGCATACTTGGGCAAACATTATTCTTCATTTGACTTCTGATCCCAGCGCAGAAAGATTCTCTTTTATAGGTGGAGATACTTCTCATTTTTCTTAAATTAATGACACTAAATGTTTCATATTCAACCATAGAACTTTCTACATCTTTTTACCTGACCAATTATTCTACTGCATTCTACACTGAATATTCTGTTGCATATTTTACAACTATACATGTTTCACAAGACAATTTAATAACTCTTCCGCATTCTTCTTCTTCCTTAGCAACTATTAATGCAATGCAAGTCTCTGAAAATATATCTAAAACTATAACAAGCCTGTTTATGGGTATCTTATAAGACTACATTATACTAGTCTCATATGAGTAACTATGGTATATAAATCTGAAAATTTTGTTAAAAGGTTTACTCCACTGTTCTCCACTCAAGCTGAGGTTTTATTTCTCAGCTTCCAAATTTCCAAATGACTTCATTACCTTGTAACTGTACATATATAAACTTACCTAGGCTTCTCCAAAACATATGCCAGGAAAGTGTAAACACAGGACTCCAATATACGTACCTGGAGGGATAAAAGAAAATATATTACACTAACCGAATTATTTTTCCCTTAAATTATATATATATAAAAAAAACAATCCAACAAACTACCATAATTATGCGCTTTCATGGAGTAAACGATTTTAATTACGATTCAAACATTACGCTCATTTTATGGAAACAGAATGACAATTATCTGGTACACTGTAGCCTCAACTTTCTATGATGGCCGGTGAAAAAGTACCATACACCATGATCTCAGGTCGAAACAAACATTAACAAAACACCAGTGAGCAAAACAAGAGATGCTGATCACTAGATTTCTCACAAGAATAATTCTGTTGTTTGGAAGTTATTAAAGACTAGAGACAATCAGTATTATCCTGTACCATATAGGAAAATATTCTGGGACTCCACTATGCCAAAGACAACCAGTGATTTGGCTCTGAGGGTCAAACATACACATAAATAAAATGCCCGATGCAATAAACTACACGTGGGTATCCCTAAGCCTAAAAAACCATACAGGATCTATGAAATGAAAATAAGCCATAATAATGACAATGCAATTAACCTTTATTGGCCCTAGTGGATGACAGACTCCCAAAATAGGCCTAATAACACGGGCATCCATCTAATAATACGTAATTATATCCGTTTGGAATGGCTTAAAAATTAAATGTTATTACCGCCGCCCTGCTGACAAAAATTAGGAATTTGTTACATGAAACGTGAAACTGCATAATGGAGCGGGCAATATTGCAGCTACCTCCTGGGGGAAGTTGCAGACCTATAGCAATAAAAGAGTATTTTTTATCGCTCTGCCCTATGACCCAATATCACAGAGGATTACTGAAGATTATGATTCTGTTAGATACATATGTATGGATCAAAGTTATATTATATATACATAAATATATATGTATATTAATATATATATATATACATATATTATATATACCATATATATATTATACTATGATACAGCTTATAATATATACTTCATATTCAGGAGTTTCTCATATGCTTGTGAAAATCTTATTTTTCCTACCGGGAAGCATGGTCCAGTTATTTTTTTCAATGGGCGTTGATTTCCTGTCAGAGACACATGTTTTCACATATATATATAACTATTAGATATATTATATATATTATATCACTCATATATATTATATCCTATATCTATTATATATAGAGAAGACGAGAGGAGAGGACGAGACGAGGAACGTGAGATGAGGACGAGACGAGGATGAGAGAGCAGAGAGTAGATATATATTAGATAGATCATATATATATATTATAATTATATATATATTATATTATATATAAATATAGTATAGTATTTATCTATTCAGAAAGTTTCTCTCCAGCTTGTAATGTAACACCTTATATCCTTCAGAGAACGCGTCCAGTTATCTTTATAATTGCCTGATTAATTGTGGTTTTATTTCTTAAATTCTGGGATTTTTCTTAGATAATGACACCCAAGGGATTTAACCCAGTATGTATCCACCATTGCGACATGTTTGAAATTCTGTATCGTCGCACAACAAACGTTGATTCTCTATAAAAATAAATTTTTAATCATGAAAAAGATAATTCAACAAAGTTTCACTCCCTACCAATCAAATCATAAACAAAATCTAAAATATATACATGCTTTGACCTTCATGCGGTATAATTAAATAGTATTGAAAACCCAAAATACTGAGGAAAGAAATCTGTAAGCCCATATAAGCCAGTGATTGTTAAATTAAATAATGTACTACATGCTTTGATGAATGTACAGTAATGGAGCTAATATTTAACCAAAAAAAATTGTATAAACTTCATTTTTCCAAAGGTTACAATGATGTAAAAACTTATGACATTAAAAAACCATTACTGTATAGGCAAATTAATACGAAAAACTGACACTGAAGGCAAAGCCAGTCAATAAAACTATAAACAACTCATTTGCCAGATCAATAAAATAAAGACTTTTAAGGACCTGTAACTGTAACCATAAAAAATATGGCCAGGGTATTGTTTTTTAAATACTTATAATAATTTCAAAATAAATTTTCTTTGACATATACTGCATTTGTCATTTATACAGGTCAATGGATGGCAGAGACATATCTATCCTATAATAGGTTAGTCTACAGTCAAGGCATTGTTCACCTGACCATCTGTAAAAAATAAAAAAAAACAGTAACTGTACGTGGAAATTATTATAAAAATGTAAATAAAGCATGGAAGACGGTATTACTAGTGACAGCATAGCTGTGAATATCGGTTTATCTAAAATTATATGCCTTTAGAAACTGTAAACTAGTATGAATATCCTAGTTAAATGAATAGAAAACTATTACATAAATTTTCATTGACATGCTGGGTTAGTCCAGCTTAATAATAAACTTAATACAATTTATTTCGTCAAATAAGTTAACCACAACATAGGATTGGGCTACGATTAAAGGTTAATCATTCAGTTTCACATAAACCTGGCTACAGACATACAAAGGCTAAGAACGTACGCTACCAGGCCTCAGCGTAACATAGCCTAACTATGGGACTTCAAAGTTATTCCTCTAATTCCATTTACAGAATGTTGGTTATTACTGTTATTAATAAATATAATTCTAATTTTGCATTGTTTAACTCGTTGTGTGTAGCCGACTACTTTGCAAGTCTCTACATACCTATTAGGTAGGTTAGGCATAGGCTGACAACCAATTACCTACGGAAAGGGAAGAAACAAAGATTACTTTTTCTCTTTCATATGAAAATTCATTCATTCTGGAGCCTAATAAAGTGTAATGCAAAATAATGAAATACTAGGTAGAAGGATATAAAACAAATCGGTGTGGCTATGGAACCGACAACCGGTTTCCAGCTTTCCAAAGTTACTATATATTTATCAGACATTAAGAGAAGAGTTCTTGTTATTACGTCGACAGTTATTTTAAGGGCATCCGCGTGCATTTTGACGGATCCGAAAACGGAAAAAAAGTAATCAGATTACACCTTCATGCACAACAATACCAGCCACCTTTCCCAACCCCCTCAATAGCTGATATATCAAAATTGTGACCAATAAACGCCCTTTATTACGATAGATAACACTAATTGGGATAAATAGATTTGGAAAGTCGAAAACCGGCTGTCGATTCCCTAGCCAAGGCGCATAAAAATATAATAATGTAGTAGCTGTACCTATAATATATAGTACACAGGCTATGATATAAACCTTTCTTGAGTTAGGAATGCAAACGTTTGCTTCCTACTACGGCAGAAATCACGTTTATTTAAATCATCTTTGTAAATGCTATTCCGGGTAATGTTCATTCAAGCTTACATTTACACCACAAACCATCAGGACAAAGAACAATACTAGGAATTTCATTCACAAATCACTAGGAGAAACAACAACCCGTTCCTTTTGTAAACATTAAAATAAACAACAGAAGAACTAACTTTTAGGTAAATTCATTAAGCTTGAAAATAAAATACGTCATTGTATAAAACAATTTAATTAATTAAATTAATATATAAAACACTAGACGTGAAGTTAAATCGATAAAACTAAATATTAACAAGTAAAAATAAAATACCATAAAAAAGGTTTTCATTTAACCTTAATGGCTGCCGATTTAATGTCTCGAAACGCTAACATTATTGGTTGTTACTAGTATTATCATTAAGATAGTTCAATGACATTGGGTGATACAATTCTAACCAGATAACAATTGAATGATTTCGCAAATAATTTTATGATAAATTCTAAAAAAGGACTATATTAATACATAAACACTACTACAGTATCAATGTTTCGAACACGCAGAATTGCTTCATGAGTACTCAACTCAACACAGTCATCAAATTGTAGTTGAAGTAAATGAACAAAATGCAAACACATTAGATATTATAACTTATATAAGTACAAATAAATCCTTTTTAAGGCAAATTTTCTATTCATATAACCCTTCTTACTAAATAAAACCTCTTGACATGGAAATGCTTCGTAACACGCAGAATTGCTTCATAAGTACTACTCTGGTCAATGGTCATTTTAGTAGTCAAATACGAATTTCATCTGTTTGCAACTAAGTAAATGAGGAAAATAAATGAATATGTAGATATTTTAACTTTTATGATTACAAATAAAGAATTTTAAACTCAGATTTCCGCCGATAGAACCATTTTTGTTACCTAAATCATCCGTAAAAGAGAACCATTTAACGTATTGTGTCAACTGTCATCTGTCAACTTGATGTAAACAAAACAAAGTCGTTGCAGTCAATGCAGTGTCATCTAAGTTTTCTTACGAAAGAAAGGGCTGTGATTACTAATTCCTCCGCAATTTTAATACAAATTTCATATCAAACGGGATCTTATAGTGCCTCAAGTAGCCTTTGGACCTACAGGAAGAAAACCTAATTGAGGGTCAGGGTTACAGATGTAGAAAAGGAGAGTTACACTTATACTATAAGGGATAAGGTACTACAATGTAGGTGTAAGCTAGGTATGTAGTCCAGAAATTGCATGTAGCCTATAACCAAAGAGATATATATGCTATATATATTTATTTTAACTTCACACCATTTATAGTATTTGGGTATTTCTGCCAATATGTAGACATTCTTCTTATGTAGGTTCATAAAATCTTACAAATAGCCTACCTTAGGTTTGAGTGTAAATGCTAGCCTATGCACACTCCTTGTGAGGCTTCAACTCCCAAACTATCGGTATTCTTGTTTAGCCTAAAACATAATATTTGTAGATATGGTATTTTGATTATTGCTACTCTGTAGCCAACCATTAGCTTAAAGATAAGAAGGAATTCAGTGGGAAAACCTCTCTTTAGCGGTTGGAGAATACAAAGACTACTAGCTAGCCAAGCCTCTAGGCTAGAGATTTACAGAGTTAGCCAATATTAGAGATTGCTCCCAAACCCCCCTCATAACACGACCTAGGGTGCCATTGATCATGGAGTTAAATACAGGGATTGATCCTTGCCTAACCTTCTGTTCTCTAAGAGTAAATTATAGGGAAGTATCCTAAGGTAACTTTCTGTAACTTATCCTAACCTAAAGCTTAGGTCCTACCAAGCACTTTTTCTTTCACCACCAAGGAATGAGGACACAGCTGCATGGGTCCTGCAGCTGTTACAGGAAGGTTTTGGTATTGAGATGGAAGGTAAGTGTTCATCTATCACTACTTCCTCCCCACCCTTGAACCTCTCCTTACTTCTTCAGCACATGCACTGAATTCTAAACCAAAAGGTTGTTAATGCCTACCCGTACCATATCGACTGCTACCGTCTGCTGTTGCTGTTTCTGCCATGAGCTTAGTAGCTGTTGGGTCTCCAGTAGCAGTCTCCCTTCCTGTGGGAGATGCCCCTGTGCCATCGACAACAGTTACTGCACCAACAGAGCAGATATGAGAAAAGAGTAAGGTTTCTTCCTTCCTCCTCTTCCTCTACCTTGTCAAACTCTCCGTTTCTCGACTTCCTCTTATGTTTCATACTTTGTCTTGCAGGAAAAATAAGGAGTCCAAGAAAACTCCATGCAAGAAGCCCCATAATACTACTGGTTAGTGTCCTTCTCCATATAGTGTTACTTTCACTGTAGATAGAGTTGGCATGGGGGTTACTAAGTGTGCACAATACCCCAACTCAGCCCATGCCTTCTTGAACTTCTCATTATTCATTTACCCATGTTTGGCCTGAAGCATGCATGGCAGAGCTAGTGTTACCCCTTTACTCTGTGTATGGATGGTCCCCGGACTGTGCACATACAAACAGAACAGTTTGTATGTGCACAGTTTGTGGCCTCTACGGGATGGATGACCTTAGTTTGGAGCCCTGTTTCGTGCACTGGTTACCCCTGGCCTCAGATCTGTCAAATAGTACCAGATGTACTGATCAAGTACCACAGTCCCTTGAGCGTGCAGACAGTGATGTGCAGTAATCATTTTGCTTAGTGTGTGGACAGTCCGCATACTGTGTGCATGCAGATGCAGTTGCTTGGTACCCCATAGTCTCCGAATCTCTTCTCAGGCAGGAGGATCGCCCATGGCTTGTACGCAGTCTCTAGATCGTGTGCATTCAGATAGTAGGTTCCCTGTAATGCCAAGTCTTCCTGCCTCTTCTCAGACAGCCGCACAGTCTGTGCTCCTACACATTGGCTCCTGAAGAAGCTCACCTGCTAAGGTCACCATTACCCTCTTGCCTTGTATGTATGTTGTTCCTGGACCATGCGTGTGCAGACAGGGTGTCTCATGCTGTTTTTCCTCGTTGTATGGTACCAGGTCAAGTGTCCGAATCCCTAGAAGGTGCATGGTTTGTCCAAAAATCTTTATTGTGTGCATTCACGATCCTCAGATTTAGCTCGTGCAGCAGAAGGGTCATGTGATCAAGCAAGTTCTCAGGATTTGTCTGTTTTGTCCGAGCCAATAGTCTTGGGTCTACTAGCTAGTAAAACCAGACTTCAAAGGATTGAAGAATGTTTGCTTGTGATCACTGTAAAAGGCTTTAACGAATAAATTGTAGGTGTATGGTAGATTAGTTTTAGAAATTAATGTCAAATGTCATTTTTAAAGTTTTTTTTTTTCATTAACTAGTGGCTGGGTTTCTTTAGGAACGTATCCTGTGGGTGTAGAATGCTACAAGTGCTTTTGCAAAGTCCTAGATTGGTTATAGATGAGTTGTGAAATGTTGGGCTAAGGCATCAAGGAATTTTAAAAGCTTTCTTTCCAGGAATGTGTCCAGCACCTCTCTCTCTCTCTCTCTCTCTCTCTCTCTCTCTCTCTCTCTCTCTCTCTCTCTCTCGCCTCTCTCTCCCCTTATCTCTCATCCCTTTCTCTTCCCCACGGCCCCCCGCAGATTTTTTTCCCTAGTCGTTTTTTTTTCTTCTTTTTAGTCTGAACGCCATCTGTTGCTCAATTTATCTTGCGTTATTGCTGCCTCGCCTTTCTTATTAACTTCTTGTCCTTGGTTTTCCCTTTTAGGGAAAGGAGTAAATAAACGTTTTTAGCACCAGTGAAGTATAAAATAATCCAAGCTGATAAATGTCAGAAATATATGAATATATGTTGGGTAAATTCTATATGGGAAGAGGACAATCAACCTAGCTTAGATACGAGAAAAAAAGAAATGGAGAAGCCAAGAGATTGATGTGTTACTTCCCAAATCACTGCTTAGGGAAATGCCGACTTTAAAAGCAAGAATTTAGAGGAAAGAACAAGAATTTAGAGGAAAGAATTCTGAGATTGAAAAGCGTTGTTTGCTCCTAATCGACGGTGTTTTTTCGGGAGCCAAAGAGAAAGATGGCGCCATTGAATCTCCCGACTCCAGATCCATTATTTTCAAAGATAAAAGAAAGTTGGGAGTCCGGGGGGAAAAAGTCCAGTCGAATTATGTAAACGTTCTCTATTCTTTAGCCATGTTTGCAGGAATTTTAGCGTTTCAATTTTTTTTTTTTTTTATTTATTTATTTTTGCAGTTTGTGAATTTTTAGAAATTTTAAATGGTCTCCAAAGGCACAGAGGGATATTTTGTAACCGTTTTTTTTTTTTTTTTTTTTTTTTTTTTTTTTTTTTTTTTTTTTTTTTTTTTTTTTTTTTTTTTTTTTTTTTTTTTTTTTTTTTTTTTTTTTTTTTTTTTTTTTTTTTTTTTTTTTTTTCCATTTTTATTTTCAGATTGTGCTGTCAGATTCGAAGCCGAAAGGTAAGGTTGATAAAACAGAGTACTTGTAATTAAATGATGCTAAGTTTAGATATTTTCTGTCAAGTTGGTAATGAATTTTATCTTGACCATGTAGGAGGACATAAACTGGGAGCCTCAGTGTGCTTTTAAGAAATTATGGGTCTAGTTCAGTGTTGTACATCCTCTCTCTCTCTCTCTCTCTCTCTCTCTCTCTCTCTCTCTCTCTCTCTCTCTCTCTCTCTCTCTCTCTCTCGTGTGTCAGACGGAAGACTGCATGTGTTCTGATCAATCCAAGTCGAGGGTATCACACAATTTTATTATTATACTTTATACAGTTTGTCAAATTTCAGTTCTGGTAAAGTCTCTCTCTCTCTCTCTCTCTCTCTCTCTCTCTCTCTCTCTCTCTCTCTCTCTCTCTCTCTCTCTCTGTCAGACGGAAGAAGCAAAGTCAAGGATATCACACAATTTTATTATTACACTATACGGTTTGTCAGATTTCAATTCTGGCAAAGCCAAGAGCATCACACTTTTACTGTTAACGCTCATATACGGCTTGTCAGATCCTAGTTCTGGCCCGTCAGAACCTCCGTTGCCATGCAGTTAATCACTTTAGGTCGCTCCAGAGTCGTTAAGTACTCTAATGGCTCAGAAATTTCCTGTCATTAAGTATGGATGGCTTCCTTCCAAGATTTGGGAAGCGCCCCCATCATATGGAAATGAGCCAAGTCTAAGTAGTTATTTTTTTTTTCTATTTTCTTCTGATCTTCTGTTCATGTTGATGTTAAGGATGATAAATTTAGTATTTTCCGTCTTCGTTGATGTTGACGTTTGACTTTCATTGGTTGATTTGAGTTTGTAAGTTGTAAATAAGGAAATTTGAGCTTTCTGGCGAAAGCTGTTTTATATGAATGAAATCATTAGTATTATGCAAAAGTATTTTTATTATATATATATATATATATATATATATATATATATATATATATATATATATATATTTATATATATAATATATATAAATATATATATATATATATCTACAGTAAAAAATATCTAACATGGCCCCAAGACTGCTAACCATTGCAATGTGGAAGAAAGAGGAATTTGAACGGAGGTGCAATAAAAGGAATGAAAAGGGGTTGCAGCTAGGGGCGAAGGGGACACTGCAAAGAGCCTCAGGTAATGCCTACAAGGTGCACTGTAGGCATTACTTAAGGTTCTTTGGAGCGTCCCTTTGGGCTCTGGCTGTAACCCCTTTCATTCCTTTTACTGTACCTCCTTTCTTATTACGCATTCTATTCCATTCTCGTTCTTATAAGTCCATGTTCGAAGTTTTCCGGCCACCCACGCTTCGTTTTCACGAGCGGTTCGACCTTAAAAGCTTTGCAACACTGCCCACCTCAGAACCTTTGCAACACTGCCCACCTCAGAACCTTTGCAACACTGCCCACCTCAGAACCTTTGCAACACTGCCCACCTCAGAACCTTTGCAACACTGCTGCCACTCAGAAACCTTTGCAACACTGCCCCACCTCAAAACTTGCAACCATTGCCCACCTCAAACCTTTGCAACACTGCCCACCTCAGAACCTTGACAACACTGCCCACCTCAGAACCTTTGCAACACTTCCCACCTCATAACCTTTGCAACACTGCCCACCTCAGAACCTTTGCAACACTGCCCACCTCAGAACCTTTGCAACACTGCCCACCTCAGAACCTTTGCAACACTGCCCACCTCAGAACCTTTGCAACACTGCCCACCTCAGAACCTTTGCAACACTGCCCACCTCAAAACCTTTGATCAACACTAGACCACCTCAGAACCTTGACACACACTGTCTCAGAACCTTTGCAACACTTTAATTCCCACCTCATAACCTTTGCAACACTGCCCACCTCAGAACCTTTGCAACACTGCCCACCTCATAACCTTTGCAACACTGCCCACCTCATAACCTTTGCAACACTGCCCACCTCAGAACCTTTGCAACACTGCCCACTCAGAACCTTTGCAACACTGCCCACCTCAGAACCTTGACAACATTGCCCACCTCAAAACCTTTGCAACACTGCCCACCTCAGAACCTTGACAACACTGCCCACCTCAGAACCTTTGCAACACTTCCCACCTCAGAACCTTTGCAACACTTCCCACCTCAGAAGCTTTGCAACACTGCCCACCTCAGAACCTTGCAACACTGCCCACCTCAGAACCTTTGCAACACTTCCCACCTCAAACCTTTGCAACACAGGAGTACCGGCTTGCAATTGCAACTTGCTTAGCGCATTGCAGATGACACCGAAGGCTGTGTGCGGTGTCTTTTGGTCTGCAACTGCATTGCAACCTGTCTTTTATACTTCTTCTCGTCCGTTCCCTTCGAAATTTTCTCACTTAACTGTTCGAGTTATTGAAATTCTTCTTCTTACTTAGATGTTTTAAGTTCTTTGAAATTGACAGTGTTCTAATTTTCAACTTTTGGTCAAGAGCTTTTCACTCACGAGGGAACGTTATGAGAGTGTAGAATTATGACTCATTGGTCTCTTAGACTGTTTTGAAATAATAATAATAATAATAATAATAATAATAATAATAATAATAATATCTTAGCTGTTAACTTTGCCATTACTTCAGCTAATACCTGGAAATTCAAGCTTCTTGGCTGTCTACTCATGGCTATGCTTTCACTTTATCACTTTAATTTGCTCTGCACTTTAGTTACGAGAATTCAGGGAATCTCTCTCTCTCTCTCTCTCTCTCTCTCTCTCTCTCTCTCTCTCTCTCTCTCTCTCTCTTCCCAAGATTGAAACGTAAACGAACGCCTTTGTCCTTTAAGCCTCATCCTCGGTACTGCTTTTATGAATTCCTCGAAAAGTTCTTCCCATGGGTCATGTCCCTCCTTTGAAGGACTCATGGCAATCTTCCTCCTTTGAAGGACTCCTGGAGAGAGAGAGAGAGAGAATGAATCCTTCGTCAATCCTGCCATCTGAATTGTTAATCAGTCGAAATGGAAAATGAATAGTCGATTTAGGATGAGTTTCCCCCAACGCGTGGTGCACTGTTGGCATTAATTTCAAGGCTCTTTTGCAAGTTCCTCGTTGGGCGAGTCGGTTACTTGCTCACCTACCGATTCGGCAGTCGCGAGTTCGATTCCCAGCTCTGCCAACGTGGAATCGGAGGAATTTATTGCCGGCGATTAGAAATTCATTTCTCGATACAGTGTGGTTCGGATCCCACGATAAGCTGTAGGTCCCGTTGCTAGGTAACCAATTGGTTCTTAGTCACGTAAAAAAATAATAATATCTTTTACTGTCCTTCCGTTCGTATTCTCTTCTGTCATACTTTCCTTGTCCCTCTGACAGTTGTCTCAACATTATTTTCAGCGCTGAGTGACCATAGGTTTTTTATTCAGTCATATTTGCTCTTATTTTACCCTGATATTCCAAGGATTCTCGTAAGATCTTTAAAACTTTTAAGGTTCAGATCTTTCCCTGGAACCCCAAGGATTCTCGTAAGATCCTAAACCTTTTAAGTCTCAGCTCTTACCCTTTAAACCCAAGGATTCTCGTAAGACCCTAAAACTCTTAAGGCTCATATCTTACCCTGGAACCCCAAAGATTCTTGTAAGATCCACAAAACTCTTAAGGCTCAGATCTTACCCTTTAACCCCAAGGATTCTCGTAAGATCCTAAACTTTTTAAGGCTCATATCTTATCCTTACATTCCAAGGATTTTCGTAAGATCCATAAAACTTTGAAGAGTCAGATCTTACCCTGACATTCCAAGGATTCTCGTAAGATCCATAAAACTTTGAAGAGTCAGATCGTACCCTAAAGTTCCAAAGATTCTCGTAAGATCCATAAAACTTTGAAGGCTCAGATCGTACCCTAAAGTTCCAAAGATTCTCGTAAGATCCTAAACCTTTTAAGGCTCAGATGTTACCCTGAAATCCAAAAAGTTTCCCCTAAAATCCATAAAACTCTTAAGGCTCAGATCTTACCCTGGAACCCCACAGATTCTCGTAAGATCCTAAAACTCTTAATGCTTAGATCTTACCCTGAAATTTCGAGGATTTCCCTACGATCCATGAAAATGTAAAGTCTCAGATCTTACCCTAAAAACCGAGATGATTCCCGTAAGATCCATAAGGCTCAGGTCTTATCCAGAAATTCCAGGGTTTCGCCTTAGATCTAAAAAAAAAAAAAAAAAAAAACTATGATTCCCGTAAGATCCATAAGGCTCAGATCATACCCTGAAAACCCCTATGATTCCCGTAAGATCCATAAGGCTCAGATCTTATCCTGGAATTCCATGGATCACCGTAAATTCCATGAAACTTTCAACCCTCAGATCGTACCCTGAAAACCCTGAACATTCCCCTAAGATTCATAAGGCTCAGATCTTATCCTGAAATTCCAGGGTTTCAAACCTCAGATCACACCCTGAAAACCCCGATGATTCCAGTAAGATCCATAAGGCTCAGATCTTATCCTGGAATTCCAGGGATCACCGTCAAATCCATGAAACTCCCAAGCCTCAGATCGTAGCCAGCGATCATCGTGAATCACGTTCCCAGGACGGAAGAGAAATTCAAGAAATACGAGACCTGAAAGAATGAAACGTATCGTACGAGCCTGAAGAAGCCCCGGGAGGTACTAAGCCTGAAATACAGGCTTAAGTATTTAAGGTAAAATCTCTATAGAGAACTCTGGAGCTACAACGAATCCGGAAAGATCCGGGTAGGGTGTGGGGGGAGCCCAGCCAGGTGTGAAATCGTGCGGGAAATAAATGTCGAATTTGTCGACATGAAAAAGTCAGGTGATACCGAATCATAGTGAAAGAAAAATAAGGAGAGAGAGAGAGACATAGAGAATTAGGAGATATGAAGAACAGACGTAGAAATAGCTAGAGAGAGAGAGAGAAAGATTGGTAATATTGAAAACTCCCACAGTATCAAATAATTGTAAAAGGGCAGGTGTGTCTTAATGTTTATGTAGGAAAAGAGTAGACACCAAGATAAAAAAAAATATATATACTACGAGAAATGGAGAAGTTTCGGGAACGAATTCTTATGGAAAAATAATTAAGGCTTTAAAAGAGCAGATTATTGATACAGAAATGGAATAATGGATTGATCTGGGACGAAAAGGAAAGAGACAGGAAAGATAACTAATCACAAGGCAAAGGAGAAGATGATAACTCGAGTGGATGGATGAGAAAATAACGGAAAGGAGATGGCATAACAGAGAAGAGAGGCACAGTAATAGAGAGAGATTAGAGGAGAAGGGGAAGGGAAGCGTCCGTAAAAGAGAGAGAGAGAGAGAGAGCGAGCCACCGGAAGGATTAAGGACAAAGAGAAAGAGAGATGGGGGATGGGGGTTGGTAGGAGGGTGACCCCAAAGACTAAAATATGCCTCCAGAATGAATAGATATGTAAAAGGACATAAAGACTAAAATGGAATAAAGAAGAGAAAGAAAGGGTTATTCGATAAAGACAAGACACAGGAAGCCCATTAAAGGACCTCTTGCTCGAAGGAGCTACGAGGGAAAACGAGACAACGACAGAATTAAAACAAAAGGATCCTACAAAGGACTCATCTGCATGAAAGGGAGGTCTGATTGAAAAGGACGCGTAGGAGTAGTAGACAGGAGCGTAGAGAGAGAGAGAGAGAGAGGGGGCCTCGAAGCTCCTGAAAGGAACCGTCAGTTCAACTTTAGGATACGACACCCCCGTGATCACTTTCGGGGGTCAGGAGTGGGGGGGAGGAGGGTTTGGGGTACACCCCTGGGCCGAGAGAGAGGAGGCCCCTCCCTTAGGGGGGGGGATATCAGTTGGGGGTAGCAAACAGGGCAGGTCCACCACGGGTGGATTCCTACCAACCCCAAAGCTTATTTGCTTATCTCTTGTTCTCTTTAATCTCTCGCATGTTTATCATCCATCGTTCGAAGCCACCTTCTTCTTTGTCACCTCTCTCTCTCTCTCTTTCTCTCTCGAACGTTTCCCAACCTTCGGAACCCCCTTGTTTATCATTCTCTTTATCTCTCTCTGTCTCTGTCTTTCTCTCTCTCAAACGTTTCCCAACGTTCGAAACCACAGTTTGTATCACCTCTCTCTCTCTCTCTCTCTCTCTCTCTCTCTCTCTCTCTCTCAAACGTTTCCCAACGTTCGAAACCACATAGTTTGTCACCTCTCTCTCTCTCTCTCTCTCTCTCTCTCTGTATGATATATTATCATGAAAGAGAGAGAGAGAGAAAATAAAAGGAGGGAATTTAGTCCTCATTGACTATACATGAACCCGAAGGTCAGAGTTCAAACCCGCGGTCACATATTGGCACCTTCCAGGAATTGTATTTTAAACATTTTTTTGAGGGGGTGGGTGGGTCCAATATTTTGGGTCCTTGAGGTGATTGGTTTTCAAATGTCTTTCACATCTACTACTACTACTACTACTTCGTTATGTTATTATTATAGTTAATTATTATTTTTTATTATTATTATTATTATTATTATTATTATTATTATTTGTTTAAGGTCACTTGCGTATAATTAACAGAGACCTTCCTTGTTGGTGTTTTTCATTTATTGACAAACTATAGTCATTCAAACTGTAGTATTAATTATAATTTCATTCAGTTTACGTGTGACATATTATGTCATGGTATTTTTACCATTTATTTTAATGCTACCTGATTAAAACTACAATTTCAAGACTGGCTTTATTCAAATTATGGAACTGATTAAAAAAAATTGATATTGGAATGTCAGTGTAGCGAAATTTTGCATTGGGAGAAACTCTATATCCGTCATTTTATATAGTCAAAGTATTGAAATGTTTACCTTCAAATAACATCAATTCTACTCAGCGCCGCAGTGGCGTGATCAGTGTGTATGGTGTTGGCGTACCACCTCTGTGACCGCGAATTCGATTCTCGGGCAATCCATTGAGGTGTGAGAGATGTGTATTTCTGGTGATAGAAGTTCACTCTCGACGTGGTTCGGAAGTCACGTAAAGCCGTTGGTCCCGTTGCTGAATAACCATACTGGTTCCATGCAACGTAAAAACACCATACAAACAAAAACAAACAATAACATCAACTCTGTCTCTAGGTCTTTTAGTATTTTATATATATTTTGCTTCTTCAACATAACGAGGTACATAAAACTTCAATTTCAATATGACACCGAAATCAGTATGGCAGTAACTTGACTCACTAATCAAAGAAATATATCGTTAATTTAGTTTTCTATATAGAATTATAAATATATTTTTATTTTTTCTTTGCGTTGTGATGCTTAATATTTTTGGAAATTAAATTTATCTTAGTTTTAGATGGTGCAAAAATATATTGCTAATACAGTACGCATAATTTGGCTGATCAATTTATGCAACGTAGGGGAATAGTGCCGTCAGTGCACCTCACGCGGCGCACTGTAGGCGCTACTTAAGGTTCGTAGCATCGTCCCTTCTTTCCTCAGCTGCAACCCTTTACATTCATTTTACTGTACCTCCATTCATATTCTCTCTTCTGTCGTACTTTCCTCTACCTTCTTCTGACAATTCCATAGAGCAACTGCTTTGAGGTTTTCTACCTTTACGCCTTTGTAACTTTTTATTCTCTGTTTTCCTTTCAGCGCTGAATGACCTCATAGTTCCCATTGCTTGGCCACCTGTCTAAATTGTATATTCTATTCTGATATCAATCTAGATCAAGTGTAGCTTAGCACTAGCGGCATATGATATCAATCTGCTGTACGTGGAGGAACCTATACCCGTGTACCTATCAAAAACGTGGCACGAGTTTGATGCTCTCGTAACATAAACCCTCCCTTTGTTCTTCTTTCGTTTTATTTTCATAGCCTTTCACTCTCTCATCATCTTCTTCTTTTTTTTCTGGTTATCTCCGAAGGTGATGGATTCCATCGCGGAGATATTGTCTTGTACCAAAGGACAACTTTGGGTACGGCATGTGAGTACGAACGGTTTCTCCAGAGGAACATTTCAAAACCGTTTATGAGTGGTCCTTGTTGTTGATCCGTCTTTTCATAAGTTTCGTTTCATATTTCATTTTTTTTTTTCTTTTTTTTTAGCGCCGGGTGCATCATATACTGTCTTTATATTTCCATGTTTATGGTCAGTGTTGAATTTTACTTTTTCTTGTTTGAATTATGAGATGTTGGGAAGGTAAGATTATTTCACGTGAATTCTGGTACATCATATTTTGAGTGTTATGACATTCATATCTCCCCATGATATACATGCAAAAGTATATTTCATTCATCCACCAAAATTTAATAAATGTACAAAAATGAAGCAACAAAATTTACATATCTCCTTTGTCGCAGAGTTGAAATGTGAGAGGGTACGCTCTCCAGAAGCTCTCGAGGACACTGTCCAAAATAGTTCACGTAGACAAAATGGAACTGTGGGATCGTATTTAGTGTGATATAAGTGATTAATCTAGGTTCAAACGCAGTTTCTCATCAGTTGCCTCTGTTAATAAATGACCTAACAGACTCTTGAGGCGCCTCAGTGGCGTGATCGGTATGGTCTTGGCCTGCCACCTCGGTGGCCGCGCGCTCGATTCTCGGGCATTCCATTGAGGGGTTAGAGATGTGTATTTCTGGTGATAGAAGTTCACTCTCGACGTGGTTCGGAAGTCACGTCAAGCCGTTGGTCCCGTTGCTGAATGACCACTGGTTCCATGCAACGTAAAAACACCATACATACATAACATACTCTTGCCTAAATTAAATATATATCATAGCGTAGAATATCTGGGAAGTTATAGTTAATTTTTTCTGGGTTTTATTCATGAAACACCAGATACTGTTGACTTGTTTCCTCTAAAGCTGAAGTCAGCTGTTAAAAAAAAAAAAAAAAAAAAAAAAAAACTATTATTAATTATATTAACAACGAGACATTTTTGTATAATTATATTAACAGAGCGACACCTTAATAACTTTTCCCTCTAATTCCCTGGATTACTGGAGGTTACAATTATCAACAGCTGTTTAAAAATAACTTTCTTTATTATTAATTAACAGAAACGACTTTTATTATTAATATTATATATTAACAGAGCTACGCTTAATAATTTCCCCATTGTTCCCCGGATGACTGGAGGTTACAATTATCAACAGCTGTTTGAAAATAACTTTGTTATAATTATTAACAGAACGACATTTTATTATAATTATATATTAACAGAGCTACGCTTAATAATTTCCCCATTGTTCCCCGGACGACTGGAGGTTACAATTATCAACAGAGACACTGAATAATTTGACCTCTAAGATTCCCCCAGATTCCCGGAGGACCTGTAATCTAAACCGGAATGAATAAAAACTCATTTGGCGTCAGGAATCTTGTCCTGGGAAACTCCTCTCGCCGAGAGACTTCAAAACGTAAAATTCCTCTTCGAAACTTTTTCATCGTTTTGTCGAAGGCCCGGATTTGGCCCTCTGAGCCAGAACGTGGGCGACAAAATTTTCGACGCTTAATCTTTTTTTTTTTTTTTTTTTTTTTTTTTATATAACCCTACACCACCACCTCTTCCTCCTCCTCCTCCTCCTACCTCCCGTCCCCCTCACTTTTTTTTCTTTTTGGTGACTCTCCCCCCCCCCTTCCTCCCCTCCCCTCGCCCTCCCCCTCGACCTCCCCCTCCCCCTCAGCAAATATAGGGCGACACATTGTTCGCTGTCCCTCGAAAATTGTGCGAGAATGAAAGAGCACCGGTCATCTGATTTCCAAAGTTGAATCTTCCGCTTCATAATTTCGTATATTTCTCCGTCCTTTCAGGTTTTATGAAATTGCCTGAACGATCTGCGATGTGCTATGGTTAATTATAAAGGTCATTTGAAGCATAGGAAATTCTTATTGTAGTTTTTATTTTATTCATTGGAAGTATAAACCTATGCAGATAATTCAACAAATCTCATAGACTCTTCCATTGAAATAACGTTTGTTTTTGTCACCAATTCCCTTCCCCCCCTCTCTCTCTCTCTCTCTCTCTCTCTCTCTCTCTCTCTCTCTCTCTCTCCTGAAGGACATCCTGGGTTTTTTCTTTACATTGTGAAAATAGAAGTAAAACGCAGCCGTTAATCACGTTTGACCTTATCGATAACTTCAGTCGTTTCAAAAGGATGCAAAAAAAAAAAAATAGAATTAAAATTCTTGTCAAATAGAACTGGGGACAAAGTTCTCCCCTTTAGGTACTGATTACGTAACGATTATATTGGGAGTCTTTCTTTAGCCGCAAAGGTTATGATACAAAGAACCTGAAGCTTTTTCGTTTTCATCTTTGTGTGATCTCATCCATTTTTTTTATCCAGTTTTGTCACGGGGGGGGGGGGGGGGCGTACGGGGGGGGGGGGGGGGGGGGGGGCTTTGAAATCAGCTGAGATTTCTTCGCAGTTTTTCAGTAAGTTTCGTTCCGCTGTGTCTTGTTCACGTGTGGAGAACTTGAAGGTGAATCATTGCTGTTCAGAATGTGTTGGAAATATTGTTCTGGGTCTCAGTCTGTTGTTTATCTATAGTTATAATCTTGATTTCTTGAAGTTATCATGTACGAGCAATGTATAGAGTTTTACACTAACTTTTGACATTTGTATTATTGTGTACCTTATAGAACAATGTATCTGTTGTTTGACTTTTGAGTTCCTGAAGTAATCTAATCCTGTTAAAGAGTTGGTCTAGTTCAGTGTTATTCAACCAGGGGGGGATTTCCCCCTAGGGGTGAATTTTTGAATTTTAGGTGATTGATTGTGACCACAGATTGGGAGCCTCAAACTGGCTCTAGGACCACACAAAACGCAGTGCACATCGGTCCGCACTAGTGAGAGGTCACATTGGGCTTTCTCTCCGCTAGCTTGTGTGCTTGCGTTGGTATTTTGTTGCATATTATTTGGAATGCAGCTTTTGAGGCAGACAATTTTGGAAAAGGGGGTGGGGTGTGGTTGTGGATAACATTTTGACATATGGTGAAAGGTTGCATGGGCCAAAAAACAAAGGTCGAGAACAACTGGTCTAGTCAATCAGATATTTCGTAAATTTCACTGCATAGTTTATCCATTACTTATTTCTTGTACTAGAATTCGTTGATTAATGTTGTAGAGCATCAGATGGGCTGCACTCCAGTCTATAATTCTTTTGTTTATTTCTTATTCACTATTCTTTCTT
>NC_061098.1:4890327-4902827 GCF_015104395.2 Macrobrachium nipponense
ATAATAATAATAATAATAATAATAATAATAATAATAATAATAATAATAATAATAATAATAATAAGTAATGGACTCCTAAGGAGGCAGAATCCAACCCGGAACTCTACACTATAAATACCACCCAGTCAATTGGAGGACTGTGATAGACCCGCCTCCCCCCCAACCCCCAAAAAAAAAAATAATATAATTAATAATAATAATAATAATAATAATAATAATAATAATAATAATAATGATGGACTCCCAAGGAGGCAGGATGCAACCCGGAACCCCACACTATAAATACCACCCAGTTAAATTGGAGGACTGTGAAGACCCAAAAGAAAAAATAGATAATATTTAATAATAATATTATAGTAATAATAGCATTTCCTCCAGCCACAACCATTATTCGTGGAGCAATTGTAAGCCCCTGTCCCAATGCACCTGGCGTGGATTCTATCCCTTGAAGTTTTGTGTTTGAACTTCCATACTTTTCCTCCTGTCTAAAACTCGCTTGATTATGGCCTTGTTTTCTTACCAACAAGCCTTTACTTTTTTTATTCCATAAGTACTGCTCCCCTTAATTGTGTTTGCGTTTGGGAATTATACCTCACCCACTGTGTTTGTGTTAGCCCAAGTTTTGTTTGTGTTTTTGTTCAAGTTGCCTACTTGGGCCTACACTCTTTCTTTAAAGATCTCTTTAATTCCACAACACCTGATTGTTTTGTTTCGTCCAACCCCCCCCCCCATTATACAATTTCCCCCACCCCCATCCCCACCCACCCATGAAATATTACATTTCTGCACGACCCAATTTCCGTCTATGGTATTAATTCAACCCCATCTCCCGGTCGACAGATCTGCTGACTCGACCATGATCTGGAGCGAAACAAATGAGAGTTGGTTGCGAACTCTCGTACGTTGACAGTGTGGTCTTCCATCTGCCTGATGCACGATAACCGTTTCTCGAACGTCATGAATTTTGGTGAAATGTGGAAATTAGAAAGTTGGCCACTCGTGTCCATGCTGGCGCTCTCTCTCTCTCTCTCTCTCTCTCTCTCTCTCTCTCTCTCCATGACTATGGGACCTTAATTTATTATCTAATTACCACATGATGGTCACAATAATTCATATTTCAGAATTCGCACATGGATTCATGATCATTATTTTTAGCTATGGTCTCTCTCTCTCTCTCTCTCTCTCTCTCTCTCTCTCTCTCTCTCTCTCTCTCCATGACTATGGGACCTTAATGTATTATCTAATTACCGCATGATGATCACAATAATTCTTATTTCAGAATTCGTACATGGATTCATGATCGTTATTTTTAGCTATGGTCGCTCTCTCTCTCTCTCTCTCTCTCTCTCTCTCTCTAAACTGACACAGTCTTGGAAATTAAATATGTGAAGACTCGCTTCATTGTTAAGTATTTCAGTCCCTGAAGTACGTTATTTATTTATTTATTTATTTATTTATTTTTTAACATTGTTGCATAGCCAACGAAGCTTATTTTTTTTAAGAAACACGAAATTCCAGGAGGAACACGTAAATTAATCAACTGTGTTGATCAATTATTATTTGAACCTCGAGGAGGTACCGTAGTGGATGATATTTTACGAGTCTGAACATATTGTGGCTAACTTGGGAAGGGTTATTATTCTTCTTATAACTGTTTTTGGATGGTCGATGTAGTAGATGAATTTTTGATAGCCATTAAATGTCGCTGGTTCGGAGCAGTTCTTCAGTTATAGTGGTTGAAGCTTCAAACTGGTCAGTGGACAAAGTTGAAAGTATTTTGGACTCAATCTTCCTATAACTTTTAGATATCTCCTAACGATGGGTTGGTTTATAGTGTACTGACCTTAGACACTGTCATTCATCTCTTTTTCCAAATAGCTTCAGTACATTGAGATAGAAATATATCTTTGCATAATGTTAGTGTATGTGTCTGAGTATTAAAAGACCTCAGTTTCTTCTTTTAATCATCGTATTGATACGAGTATAATACGGAGGTACTGAGCCACGATTTGTTTTATTGATGATTTATAATACGGAGGTACTTAGCCACGATTTGTTTTATTGATGATTCACATTATAATAATACAGAGATACAGAGCCTTGGCTATTTGACTGATACACGTATAATACAGAGATGCCGAGTCGTGATTATCGTATTGATACACGTATAAGTACTGGGATGCCGAACCCTGGTTTATATCCTTTACGAAAGGAGTAAGTTGGCCAACGAATCTTGTGGCAGAATCTGTTGGTGATGAATTACATATCACGAGAATGAAGTCAATTGCGAGAGAGAGAGAGAGAGAGAGAGAGAGAGAGATGACTCACTTTCGCAGAGTCCAATATATTTAATGGAGATATCAAATTGTCGAGAGAGGAGGAGGTTGGGGTTGGGGGCGGTGGTGGGCTGGTGTTTGGTTACCTAGTATGGCCTCGGGGTTACTGTACCCCTGGGAGTGGGGGTTGGGGTGGTTAGGGGGGAAAGAGGGAGAGAGAGGGTTTAGTTGAGCAAATCCATAGTGGTCAAGTGGATATAATAAAGACATAACGGCCATTGTTAAACCATGAGGTTTATGACCGAGAGAGAGAGAGAGAGAGACCTTACCTTACAGACCTTACATCTTGTTCGGGTTGCCCCAGTCCCTCAGTGTGAGGCACCTCTAATGTCTACCAGAGAGTTGCTAGTACATCTTCCGGTATATTTTGCATCTTCCAATCAATCTTGGATGGTCTGGGATGCAGCTTAGATATTTGTCGAGCTTATTCTTAAACACATCTACGCTCACTCCTGATATATTCCTCAGATGAGCTGGCAACGCATTGAATAGACGCTGCATTATCGATGCTGGTGCGTAGTGGATTAATGTCCTGTGTGCTTTCCTTATTTTTCCTGGTATAGTTTTGGGCACTATTAATCTACCTCTGCTTGCTCTTTCTGATATTTTTAGTTCCATGATATTTTCTGCTATTCCTTCTATCTGTTTCCATGCCTGAATTATCATGTAGCGTTCTCTCTCCCTTTCTAGACTATATAATTTTAAGAATTGTAGTCTTTCCCAGTATCTAGGTCCTTAACTTCTTCTATTCTAGCTGTAAAGGACCTTTGTACACTCTCTATTTGTGCAATATCCTTTTTGATAGTGTGGTACCATATCATATTGCAAATATTCAAGTGGACTACGAACATATGTTTTATAAAGCATAATCATGTGTTCAGCTTTTTCTTGTTTTTGAAGTGCCGTAACAACATTCCCATTTTTTGCTTTACATTTTGCCAACAGAGTTGCTATTTGATCATTGATAACATGTTCCTATTCATCATCACACCAAGGTCTTTAACTGCTTCCTTATTTGTGATGGTCTCATTATTAGGTCCCTTATATGCATATAGCTTTCTTTCTCTGTCTCCATAATTTATTGATTCAAATTTATCAGAGTTAAATACCATCCTATTTACCTCTGGCCCAATCTATACTTTGTTAAGGTCTCTTTGTAGAGCGTTCCTATCTTCATCACAAGTAATTTCTCTACTTATTCTTGTGTCATCTGCGAAAACTACTCACACCGAATCCTTCACATTATTGTCTATGTCTTCAATCATAATAACAAACAGTATTGGCAGCTAAACACCGTACCTTGCGGCACACCGGATATTACCTTGACTTCATCCGATTTCTCGTCGTTTGCAATAACTATCTGTTTTCTGTTGTGTAAAAATTCTTTTAACCATCTTCCTACTAAATTTATCCACGATATTGTGTTTTCTAATTTTCTTCGCTAATATATTATGGTCTACTTTATCAAAAGCTTTTGCAAAGTCTAAATAAACCACATCTGTTTCATTTCCGCTTTTCATATTTTTGAATATGTTCTCACGGTGGACTAACAGTGGGTTTGTGTACTTTTTCCGGGTACGAAAACCATGTTGTCCTTTATTAAACAAATTATTTTTTATTAAATGTTTCATAATATCTTCTTCATTACCCTTTCATACACTTTCATAATATGTGATGTTAGACTCACGGCCTATAATTACTTGCCTCTAGTCTTGATCCACTTTTGAAAGTAGGGGTAATATATGCTAATTTGTGCTCATCATAAATCTTGCCTGTATCTACACTTTGTCTTAATAATATTGCAAGTGGCTTTGCGATAGAAATGAACTACTTTCTTTAACAAAATAGCAGGATTCCATCAGGCCCTGCAGCAGCTCCATTTTTAATTTCATTAATAGCCTGCACAATATCAGCTTCATTAATATCTATGTCAGCTAAATATTCACTATTTTCATCCCTTACTTCTATATCATATTCATTATCTATTCTAGGGGTGAATTCTCTCTATATCGTTCTGCCAGTATGTTTGCAAATTTTCCTTTTTTTCATTCGTTAATCTCCCTTCAATTCTCAGAGGGCCTATTTCTATTCTTCTTATTCATCTTCTTTGCATATGAGTATAATAGCTTGGGTTTTGCTGCTTATATTTAATAGGGTTTTCTTCCAAGTCCCGTTTTTCATTTTCTTTTGATTGTATAATAATTTGTTCGCATTTTCTATCTTACTTTTTAGTTCTATTACTTTCCATGCATTTTTTTTCTTTTGCAAGACCTTTTTCCACTTTCTGATTTTCTGGAACAAGATCCTTCTGTCTCTTGGTATGCATGAAATGATGTTTACTCTTCCTTCGGTATATATTTTTCCACTATTTTGTTTTTTCTCCAATATTTTATATAATATCTCCGTATTTATTACCCTTATGTCATCACTTACGAAAATGTTTATCCCAATCTTTGTTTAATTCTTCATTAATTTCTGACCATTTTATATTTTTTACTGTAGAAGTTGTATTTTCCATATCCTTCCCACTTTTTCATTTCTTGCTTATCTCTATTTTCACTTGCTTTTGGAATGAACTGTTAATTCTATGACATTATGGTCTGAAATATTCGCATTATAAACTATTATTTCTTTAACATAATTCATCTCGTTCACAAATACTAGGTCTAAAGTATTTTCCTTTCTTGTTGGCAGGTGATTTATTTGTTGAATGTTGTATTCTAGTAGCATATCTAATAGCTTTTCAAATTGCCTCTTATCTTCTGCACTACTATTACTCTCTTTTTTATATGTATAAGTACAAACCACAATCTCCTATTCGTTTCTTTCCATTCTACGAAAGGAAAGTTGAAGTCACCAGATAGGAGAATAGTCCAGTCCTTGTGGATTTCTACATATATCATCCAATTTTTCAATTATTAAGTCAAACTCTTTAGTATTAGGAGGTCTATATATTACTATGTTCCCTCAATTTTTCAGATTCAAATTCTTCTACCGCTATTAGTTCACATTCTGAGTTACTATATTCTCATATATTTTTTTTTTCCTTGTTTTTTGTCTTTCCCATATATTGCGGTTCCCCCTTGATTCCTATTTTTTCTATCTGATCTATAAGTTTGGAACCCTTTTATTTGATCATCATTCCCAGTCTCTTGGGAATACCAGGTTTCACTTATATTCATTATATCTATTTTCTTTTCATTTTGGGTTAGTTCTTCTAAGTACTCTATTTTTCTTTTTGAGTTACTCGTAACTAAACCCTGCGCATTCATCACTATGATGGTTTGCGTAATTTCTCCTTCATTTAATACTGGTAGTAATAAGGATTTTCCCATGTCTCTTTCCTGTTCTGGTATTGTGTTCTTTTTTTCATTTCCAGAGATTCTGACATTAAAAAAATCCAACTTTTCCATAATATTTGATCTTCCTTCATCATAATTATTCATTTTGTGTCTGAATCTGCAATTTTCTCCGTTTCTGCAATATCCTCTTGCATAATAAATACAGTTATTATCTCTTGAGTAGAAAAGAGAGAGAGAGAGAGAGAGAAAGGGTAAAGCGTTAGAAAATTAGGATTTTTTTTTTTTTTTTTTTTTTTTTGAGTTATAGAAGATAGGAAAAGTACAGATGAGAGAAATGATTGGTACAGACCAATAACAAAGGGAATAATCTTGCCGAGCAGAATGTTTTTGTACTTTAACCGTACTAAAACTTTTCTCAGTATAGAATATTTCTTCCTGTGAATATGTCTGAAATGTGATATGTATAGGCGTGTATTTTCTGTATGTACGTGTGTATGTATGCATACATGCATATAATGATTCACACACATATATACATGTGTGTGTGTGTGCATAGCTGCGCGGTATGTGAAGTGGAAAATAACAGTTTGGGGTCGTAAATTGAGCGTTATAGAAATTCTTCACGTCATCTTGCTAAGACAGAAATTGAATGGTAAAGTCCATTACTTCTTGACCTAAGTATTAAATACATATGATTTTATAGTATCCGTGTTCTGATGTCCAAGATACGTATACGTCTTTATTTTGTAAATTAACGTTTTATTACGATAATGCTTTCGGAGTCATAGAATCCACTGGCTCCTGTGACTGACTTAGTCCCATTACATCGTTTCAGAAATATTAGTGGGCACCTAGTAATACCCACTGGCTTCTCTGACTGATCTCGATCTGGTACACTGTCAAATTATAGTATGTGGTTTTGTTTTTCCAGTTGTCAGAAGTGTTAGCGGGGTCCTTTTCTTTCCAGCGTGAAGCAGTCTGGATCGTCATGGAATTCCAGGACTGCCTTCTTGTCTATTTGCTTTCTCTTTATTTTTTCTTGTAATGGGTAAATCGTTCAGGGTTTTATGCACCTGGTCTGAGAGGCTCTCATTATATGGAAGCAATGAAAGCTGACTTCTCTTTATTTATATGCAATAAAAACATTTTTTTTTATTTGTAAGCGATAAAAATTGATTTTTCTCTATTTGTTAGCAATAAAAACTGACTTCTCTCTATTTGTAAAAAATAAAAACTGATTTCTCTCATTATTTGCAAGGAGTAAAAACTGATCTCTCATATATCTCTCCATAAAAAAAAAAAAAGGAAAAGCGATTTCTGTCCATTTTTACAACATGAAAACTGATTTCTCTCATTATTCGCAAACAATGAAAACTGATTCCTTTCCATCCGAGAGCATAATTCCCAACCACGTGTTAATAGACGCAGCACACTCCTTTCAGCGCCATGTTTCCACTCCTCATTTCCAACCGTTCTTTGCAAAATGCTGTCTTCCTTCCACAAGAGTTTTAATGCAATCTTCTCTAGAGAGAGAAAGAAAGAGGGAGGGAGGTTGGGGGGGGGGAGGTGGGGGGTATAAATACAACTTAACTTTTCGTTTTCTTAATAACCAGCTTGAAAGTTTTGCGGTGTGACTGAAAAAAAAAGGACTATCTTAATTGGGTGAGATGTGGCAGGCATGGAGGACCGAAATAAAGATTTATTTCTTTGTTTTGTGTTTAGCTTGAAAAAAAAAAAAAATTTTTAGGCTGTGAATTAGTTTTTTTTTTTTTTTTTTTTTTAGATCTCGAGCGGAGAGTTTATGTCATGCTTCACTTTTCGTAATGATTAGGTCGATTCGAACATATTTTTAATAAAAAATACGTTTTTATAAAACTGTGAATATATAGTATATGGTAGTATATATTTTAGACTGTGAATTAATTATTATTTTTATTTTTTATTTTTTATTTTTTTTTAGTCTCGAGCGGAGATTTCATGTTATGCTTCAATTTTTCGCAATGAAATTTCGATTCTAACATACGTTAATTAAAAATTTTTTTTTTTTAAACTGTGAATATATGTATATATATATATTTTTTTCGTGGGATGGAAGGGGGGGGGGACGGCTTTCCCTACGCAAACCCCGCCATATTTGCGCCTCTTCGTCCGTCTGTGTTTGTAAAATTCAAACCTAATTAGGAACTCCTTAAGTTTCCTGAAGACGTTCTCCAACCGGAATTCCCCAACGAGGTCTTGGGTGTTTTTTTTTTTTTTTTTAATTAGTTCTGTAAGCTACTTACTTAGGAGAGGAAAACCCGTGCGTTGTTAAAATGTCTGAAGAGTGGTTACGTAATTTTGTTTTCTTTCACCTCGTTCATTATTATTATTATTATTATTATATTATTATATTGATGATTATTATTATTCGTGATTTTATTTATTATTGTCCTCATTATTGTTTCTTGATTGATTGATTTATTTCATTTATTATTATATTAAGTATTATTATTATTATTATTATCATTATTATTATTATTATTATTATTATTATTAAAGACGATAAACTCATAGGCTATATCATTGTGGACCTTCAACCCATTGTCATCATTTTTGACACGGAAAAACTGTGCCCATTATTATTATTATTATTATTATTATTATTATTATTATTATTATTATTATATTATTATTATTATTATTATTATTATTATTGTATGCTGGAAGTAAACCCTCTTTTAAACATGTTTTATTAAAAGTAATTGCTGCCTCAGCTGCATTAATTTTTATACAGGTTCTTCTCTATTTTTCTAATTATTGCTTTCTCATTGTTGCTTAAACTGATGAGCAACGCACCGAAGGTTGACATATCTCAATTAGGTAGAACGATTGGATTTTATTGGTAAAAATTCCAGTTGGGGTATTTCAACCTTCGGTGCGTTGCTCACCAATTTAAGCAACAATGAGAAAGCAATAATTAGAAAAATAGAGAAGAACCTGTATAAAATTAATGCAGCTGAGGCAGCAATTATTATTATTATATTATTATTATTATTATTATTATTATTTTGGAAGAAGACCCACTTTTCACAAATCTGTTGAATAAAATTACATAATTCAGCGAATTAATCTTATATATTACCTTTCCTATTTTTCTATTTTTTTCGCAATAACTGG
Source organism: Macrobrachium nipponense (assembly GCF_015104395.2). Taxonomy (NCBI): domain Eukaryota; kingdom Metazoa; phylum Arthropoda; class Malacostraca; order Decapoda; family Palaemonidae; genus Macrobrachium; species Macrobrachium nipponense. The sequence goes on from NC_061098.1 coordinate 4,899,122, forward strand.
CCAAAATGAATATTGGCCGGTTATTGCAAAGTATCCGTGAGCCAGAGAAGCGAGTAATAAGAAAAATAGAAAAGATAATCTATAAGATTAATTCGCTGAATTCTGCCTTGTTATTATTATTATTATTATTATTATTATTATTATTATTATTATTATTATCATCCAAACTAAACTGAACCGTTCAAAAAAAAAAAATCTGTCAATAAAATCATAATCTGTACACGTTCCTCATATTAACTCGCAACCTAAACAAATAACCCAACCTAAATATCGTTGAATATTTCATAAACTAATTGGAAAACCAAAAATTGATCAGCGCAGCATCTCAGAGACCGTATTTCACTCTCAAATGGCCCAAGTTTGGAACATTTACGATAGTTCATTTTAAACTTGCAGCATTCTCATGATCTATTAGGTCAATACTTGTTTCTGCCCGTTTTCTATTGTGTGAAAGAAAAATTTTGTGCCAGCTTTGTCTGTCCGTCCGTCCTCAGATCTTAAAATCTAGTGAGGCTAGAGGGCTGCAAATTGTTATGTTGATCATCAACCCTCCAATCATCAAACGTACCAAATTCCAGCCATCTTGCCTCATTAGTTTTTACTTTATTCAAGATTAGATTGGTCGTTCTTCAGTACTTTTTCTCAAATCTTAAAAAGTACTGTGGCTAGAGGGCTGCTATTTTGTATGCTGATCACCTACCCTCCAATCATCAAACATACCAAATTGCAGCCCTCTATCCTCTGTAATTTTTATTTCATTTAAGGTTAAAGTTATCCATGGTCGTACTTCAGGCAGCGCTATAGGCACCAACAACATAGGCCACCACAGGACCATGGTTAGGTTTCATGGGCCATCTATATATATACATATATATACTTATATATGTGTGTGCGTGTATAACGTGTATATATATACGTACATTATATATATATTTATTATAAACTACATGCTTTTGGATATATATATATATATATATATATATATATATATATATATTCTCTCTCTCTCTCTTTCTCTCGTACAATTCCTTGACTCGAATGTCGTCACCCTGGTCATGGCCAGTCCTTGATGGCGCTTCATTGTTACAGTACATTGTACCGCATTGTTCTTCCAGTCATTTATACTTTGCTCTTTCGCCTTTCAACTTTTTTCGGTTAGAAGGAATTGTTGCTCTCATGTTGTAGTTCTGTTAACCGCCGCTAGATGTCTCTTGCGTCAACAGCTGATTGTGTTAGGAGCGATTTTATGATGATCGTGATTTTGAAGCATCGTATTTGTGTTTGTGGTTTTTTTTGTACGGTTTGTGTGTGTTTATACTAAGTCTAACGGATGATTAGGGATATTGCGTCATTTTTCCCTGAAAAACATACGACGTACTTGATCATTTAACTTTTTTTTAAAGATATTTCAAAGGGTTTTTTTGCTTTTTTTTTCTTTCCTTCAGTTTGGCAAACATGACCGCTGCTTGAAAATACCCTTTCATATATTAACTTATCTGAGTCTTACCATTCTCCAGATTCACGTCAGTCTGTAAACTTAACCATTATTTGAAAATGCCCTTTAATATATATGCGACTCGAGGCATACGTTTTCACACGGCATGTGCCTTCCAGCTGGAGGTAGAGGCTTTCCAGACTTCTTTGGAACGTCGTATGAATTGCGTATTCTCAGTCTGTCCCGCGAGATAGATACTGTCCTCTGGTTCCAGCTGGGAATGGTCCTCTTCAGGGGATCCCTCCGTGGGGAGAGATCGTGATTTGGTAACGAAAATAGCTTAGCTTTGGCAGAGAGGAACGCGATGAAGGGACATTGAAAATGGAACGTTAATGTAGGGGATTAGCCATGTATACTTAAAATGTATATATGTGTATATATTGTATATATAGAGATATATGTAAGATGCCAGTTATTCGGAAGATAGTAAGATTCCAGTTATTCTGTAGATAATAAAATTCCAGTTCTTCTGAAGACAGTAAGATGGCAGTTGTCGGATGATAGTAAGATTCCCGTTATTCTGAATATATGAAGATTCCAGTCTGAAGATGGTAATATTCCAGTTATTCTGAAGATAGTATGATGCCAGTTTTTCCGAAGATGGTAAAATTCCAGTTATTCTGAAGACATTAAGATATCAGTTTTCTGAAGATAGTGAGACTCCAGCTATTCTGAAGGTAGTAAGGTTCCATTTATTCTGAAGATAGTAAAATTCCAATCATTCTGAAGATAGTAACATTCCAATCATCCTGAAGATAGTAAATTTCCAATCATTCTGAAGATATTAAGATATCAGTTTTCTGAAGATAGTAAGACTCCAGCTATTATGAAGATAGTAAGGTTCCAATCATTCTGAAGATAGTAAAATTCCAATCATTCTGAAGATAGTAAAATTCCAATCATTCTGAAGATAGTAAAATTCCAATCATTCTGAAGATAGTAAATTTCCAATCTTTCTGAAGGTAGTAAAATTCCAGTTATTCTGAAGACAGAAAGATTCCAGTAATTCTGAAGATAGTAATATTCCAGTCCTTCTGCAGACCATAAGATTCCAGTCATTCTGAACATAGTAAAATTCCAGTTATGTTGAAGATAGCAATATTCAAGTCATTCTGAATTGGTAAGATTCCAGTTATCCTGAAGACAGTACAATATCAACTCTCCTGAAGATAGGAAGATTCCAGTTGTTCTCAAGATAAAAAGATGCCAGATATTCTGAAAATAATAAGATACCACCTATTCTCAAGACAGTAAAATACCAGTTATTCTGAAGACAGCAAGATACCAGCTATGTATTCTGAAGATAGGAAGATACCGGTCATTCCGAAGATAGTAAGATTCCAGTCATTCTGAAGATAGTAATATTCTAGTTATTCTGAAGAGAGTAAATATCCAGTCCTTCTGAAGACAGCAAAATTCCATTTATTCTGAAGACAATAAGATTCCAGTTATTCCGAAGTCAGCGAAAAGAAACGTGAGGTAAAAGATGAAAAGAAATAAACCAGAGCCAAAGTGAAAAGTGGATGACAGCTCCTCTGATCCTCTCTTGACTACTTTCGAAGGCTTTTGTCCATCATCTCACAGAGCTCCTCGTCTCCTTAGCTGTCGAAAAGATAGGAGATTCTTGATAGAGGAGTCTTCATAGGAGAAGAGTCTTTATAGACTCCAGTGGTGTGTGAATGACCTAGATAAGATAGAAGGCTCTTGATGATAGACTCCACTTAAGTGTGAATGACCTAGATAAGAGAACAGATGAGAGAGCAGAATGGCTGTTGCACTGGTCAGCGTGACTTCCCTCAAAAAAATTGTATTGAAAATGTTTTTCGTTTTTTCAAAGGTTATTTGATGGGTTTTTATGTATACACAGGTCGGATGGACATGCACGCGTATGTTGGATTTTGTGGAAACGTGTATAATTGTTCTAACGGGCTCGTCTATACGTACTTCGTACGTATTCGTGTTTTATTAAGGTACTCGGCTGAGGCAATGTTGACGTGTTTCTATATAATTACTGAAATATTTTTTTCAACATTTCGTAATGTCCAGTTTCTGTTCCTTGTCACAGTAAAGGGTTCCCTCTCTCTCTCTCTCTCTCTCTCTCTCTCTCTCTCTCTCTCTCTCTCTCTCTCTCTCTCTCTCTCTCTCTCCACAGACTGGGCAAGGCTTCAACTCATACATATGTATCCTGGCTGCGAAGGTAAAAAAAAAAAT
>NC_061098.1:4905327-4972827 GCF_015104395.2 Macrobrachium nipponense
AACCTTCATCCCACTCACCATCATCTCATCACTTTCTCCATCATCCCGACTTTCATCACTGTCACCATCATCTCATCACTTTCACCATCATTTTACCGCCTTCATTACATTCACCTTCATCTCATCACTTTCATCATCATCTCAATGCCATCACTGAATGCTTTACATCCCTTTCACCTCATCACTTTCACCACCGCCTCATCACTTTCATCATACTTCGCCGCCGTCATCGTCCTCACTGTTATTTGAATAATGATATGAGCAATTGAGCTGATCCTTTCTGATGGGGGAGGGTGATCGATGGACAAAGCAGACACATCGAGAAGAAGAAGAAAGTCGTCTTCTCTTCTCCAATGCGATTTGGAGAGATCCTCGTAAATATTGGCAGGATTTGCTTTTCTTTGCGGTGATCCTTATCATATCCTGAGAAATGTAAGGAATGTTTGTTTACGTTCCTTCTCCCCCGTAGGCCTTTTTTTTTTTTCATCCTGGAAAGGTGACTCCGGAATTTTTTATTTTCTTTTTTTCCGAGTTTAAGTCCTACGACCTTTTATATATATCTCGGCAGTCGATTGACCAGTAATAGGTGAGACGAGGTTGGGTAATTCCGGTAATCACACAAAACATATGTAATGTTGTGTGAATATATATATAGATATATATATATATATATATATATATATATATATATATATTGGTGGAGGTCACCAATTCCAGGGTCCACAATCTTACCGACTCCTTCTACCGACAGAATTGGAACTCGCCTCCCACTTCCGTGATCCCTGTGTTCAAGCATCCTTCGATCCCTTTCAGACTCGAATTTAACACCCTGTCGTCAGTGCTTCATTACACTATCACCCCCCCCCCCCTCCCTCTCCCCCCCTTCTCAGTTCTCCTTGTCGCCGTGCCCTTGAGAACACAAGTTTTTAAATCCTCGCGACTCGACGAATTTCTGTTTCGTCTAATACTAAAGAAGATCGACTCATTCCCCGAGAACCAAAGTCCCTCAGTAAAATGCTAAAACTAACAACTCATCACAATCATGATCAGCTGATTTCTGTCATTTGTGCCCAATGGATGATCTGTCATCCATTGGCAAACCCTTTTTACTACTGCGGCTGCTCAGACGTGGATTCTTGTACTGCGGTATAAGGCAACAGGAACACGCCAAGCTTCAATATCTGCAACTATTCTACTCCACTGCTCTCTCTCTCTCTCTCTCTCTCTCTCTCTCTCTCTCTCTTCTCTCTCTCTCTCTCAGACATTGTGTTATTGCTCCATATAATCGTTTGCGTGATGAATTTTCGTATTTCGTACTTCAGTATATTCAGGCATTTTACGCTCTCTCTCTCTCTCTCTCTCTCTCTCTCTCTCTCTCTCTCTCTCTCTCTCTCTCTCTCTCTATTTTATTGTCTTGATTTTTCCTGTGTAACATGTGTCATTTTCATTTGAATGTTTTGTACTGAAAATACCGTGCTCTTAAACATATAGACCCACATTTGGTAGAAAAAAAAAAAGAAGTCAAAAGTGACATCGTAGTTGCTTGGAGAAATATTTTGTAGTGTAAAAGGCATTGGAGAGGAACGCCCTTAGCATCCAGGAAGGAAGGTTGTGTGTATTTGTGTGTGTATTTGTGTGTTTGTAAAGTCTGAGGTGAGTGGTCCAATGTGTTTAGAGGGTTTTCTGCGCAAGATTTTCATTCATAATTCAGCATTGTAAGTATGACTGTGGGAATAATTATGATCATCATATACTTTTCTCTGAGAGCCTCCTTTGCCAGGAGAAACAGCTCGGCGTCGAAAACAACACTGTATTCGCTCTTCCACTTCACTGATTTCATAACAATCACTAGAGCACTATATATATTATCTATTTCGTCTCTTTCTCCAAAGTCGCTCGAATCTTCATCGTCATATCATCACACCTTTCCTCTTTTCATTTCGACCCTTCGCTTCCAAGAGCTGTAAAACTGTCGCGTTTTTCCCGTCTCCAACTAACGCAGTATTCCAGGAAAAATAAAACGAAAAGAAAAAAAAAAAAACATATTCCGTGGAGGAACGTTCCCAAACCACGTGGGGCGATACACCGGGAACCATTTGTATCGGGAACACCACCAAAAGAGTAAAGGAAAGAGAGACACACAACAAATTCACCGCGTTATCACTACCACAACGCACAGGTATAACAAACAAGACAGATGGTGATGATAGGGCGGGAGAGAGGGGGCGTGGTGAGAAGAAGAAGACAGACTGTCGCGTATTGTAAACACCGTCGAGATCCTCCTCGAGTCTTGTGTCAGGCTACGGTGATAGAAGAAGATATGCCTGACATATCCACACGAGGCGGGTAGAACACTGAATCTCAACTTCCACCACTTAGAGTGCGGGACGTCGGGCTTTCGTCTGAGGGCCGAGGGTGCAGCAGAAGACCACGCCTACAACGGACGAACACACACCCCCCTCCAAACGGTTTTAGAGAGCGGCGGTGGTGTGGGGCCGCCCACTGACTGAAGGCTTCCTTGCTTGCTGCTGCTGCCTCCCCCGCGAGTGGAAGGAAGGGTGGTTCCTGCCTAATGTGAGAAGCTGGAGAGGAACAGAAGGACACGGACGAAGGAAGGCTTTCGCTGGGAGTCCCTCCCACGAGTAACTATAGTTGCGTATGTTGCTAGGTCAAAAGAATTGCTTTTGAAGACTTGAGAGAAGAGCTGGGTATTGTTTAGGAAATCAGACCTCGCAAACTGAAAGGGGGAGACGAACTATTTTAATTAATAACGCGAAAAAGAAACCATTCTTAGTCATTATCCCTCGTTCTTCGACTTAATCTTGTAACCCTCACTTGTTCCTCTCACTTCGTCGTCCCATTTTGCTTTTATCAAGAAAGTTTTGTTTGTTTGTATGGTGTTTTAACGTTGCATGGAACCAGTGGTTATTCAGCAACGGGACCAACGGCTTTACGTGACTTCCGAACCACGTCGAGAGTGAACTTCTATCACCAGAAATACACATCTCTCACTCCTCAATGGAATGGCCGAGAATCGAACCCGCGACCACCGAGGTGAGACGCAAACACCAAACCAACCACGCCACTGAGGCGCTTCAAGAAAGTTTTGTTCCCTGAGACGTACAGACATTAGATTTATGCAGGTCTCGTATGGTCTTTATTTCAGGGTCCTCAGCTTTATGGACAGGGGGGTAAAAATGAAAAGGGGGTAAACATGGACAGGGGGCTAAAATGGACAGTGGTAAAAATAGATAGGGGGAAATGGACAAGGGGTTAAGAGGGACAGGGGTAAAAATGGACAGGGGTAAGAATGGACAGTGGGTTAAAATGGACAGGGGTTATGGACGGTGGGTAAAAATGAACAGTGGGTAATAATAATAATTGGCAGTTGGTACAAATTGGCAGTAGGTAAAAATGAACAGTGGGTAATAATTGACAGTAGGTACAAATTGGCAGTGGGTAAAAATGGTTAGGGTGTAAAAATGGACATGGTGTCCATGAACGAGAGAGAGAGAGAGAGAGAGAGAGAGAGAGAGAGAGAACCCCAGAAAAGTCACCACTTCCGGCGGGCTGCACAAAGGGCCTCTCACGATGGAGAAGGATTAAGGAAAAGGTCTTATCAGGGATTTAAGTTTTGCCCTTACAAAGTATGGCGGGGTAATTAAGAGCCCTTATCGTAAACAGGGATGAGTACTCTTTATGCTGAAGATTCGTGTGTTTATTTATTACTTTATTATATATATATATATATATATATATATATATATATATATATATATATATATATATATATATATATATATATTCCACATTTACCTTGTCTTCTCTGCTTCCTTCCTTCTTCTATTATATAGAACCCTGCTTTTCTATTCCCCTTCTTTATTTCTCTTTCTGTCTCTGGATCTCTTCACCCAGATTCTTTCTTTGCCCCCCCCCTCCCCCCCACCCCCCCACCCACCGGGTAACAGCAACCCTCTGTGATGAATGGAATATTTACTTGGCCTGAGAGTCCTGTGGTCTTCCGGTTTGCTTAATCGAAGCTTTGTTTACTAATAGGTGAAGCCTTGTTTACTAATAATTGAAGCCTTATTTACTAGTAAGTGAAACTTTGTTTACTAATAATTGAAGCCTTATTTACTAGAAAAAAAAAAGCTTTGTTTACTATTAATTGAAGCCTTGTTTGCTAGTAAATGAAGCCTCATTTACTAGTAAATGAAGATTTATTTACTAATAATGGAAGCCTGTTTACTAGTAAATGAAGCCTTGTTAACTAATTATTGAAGTCTTGTTTAATGGTTAATAAAGCTTTGTTTACTAATAATAGAAGCCTTGTTTACTAATAATTGTAGCTTTGTTTGCCAGCAAATGAAGCTTTGTTTACTAATAATTGAAGCCTTGTTTACTAGTAATTAAAGCTTTGTTTACGCTGTCTGGCTTCATTTGAAAAATGGAAATGTATTCAGATTAGAATTGCGAGATCTTACATAAAACAAGTGATATGTACTGCAGTTGGTCGCTGTTTATCAAACTAATATTAATATTTTTGGGAACATTGGCAGGGCATAAAACAGTTAATTTTCATGACTTATTAATTAAGAATCCAATATTTACTTCGTGAATATCAACAATGCTCAAGAATTACATGATTAATTATGGCTAACTATCTCCTCTGCCAGACTGTGGATTTCGGCGCATAATATATTTTTCTTGACTCTTACAACTTTCCCTGAAAAGTGGAGTCACTATCCTTACTTTTCAGCTTAATTTTCTCCTTGCTGCTCAAGGCTTTACCCAGATTCATTTCAACTTACGTAAGCCGGCTTTGGCCTGAAAAATATTTCATACCAAAACTTAACCAAAAAAAATTGTGGAAGTCTACCCAGACATTACTGATCTCAAGTTATGCGAGTCTTTGCAATCTTTGTGTCCTTTAAAGTATCCCTCATTCTTAGAGTCTTAGAGATTTTTTATAGTTTTCTGTAAAATGAAACTGGTGTGGCGTCTTTTTCTGTCCGCGCTCAGATCTTAGAAACTACCGAGGCTAGAGGGCTGCAAATTGGTATGTTTATCACCTACCCTCCAGTCATCAAACGTACCAAATAGCAGCCCTATAGCCTCGGTAGTTTTTATTCAAAGTTAAAGTTAGCTATATTCTTACAGTGTTCATTAAATAGTGGATCATAATTACCGAATGACTGACAAGGCAGGTCAGTGACCCACATGAGTCGACATTAATGTCTCTCTCTCTCTCTCTCTCTCTCTCTCTCTCTCTCTCTCTCTCTCTCTCTCCATGGCATGTTTTTCGAATTATTCTTCATCCTTTCGTCCTTGGTATCAATATTTTCTCGTTCTCTCATTTTCCCCAACTTTCCTCTCTCTCTCTCTCTCTCTCTCTCTCTCTCCTCTCTCTCTCTCTCTCCGCGATATCGAGTGTCAGCAAAGATTTCCAAGCATCAGCTCCAAGATACTGCAGCTCAAGAGATAAATACTGTATGTACGATGCTAGGGGATGTTGCAGATACGGAGAAAATTGCAGCTTCAGACACAAAATGAATAATTATGATGAAGGAAGATCAAATATTTGGGAAAAGTTGGATTTTTTAATATCAGAATTTCTGGAAATGAAGAAAAGAACAACATACCAGAACAGGAAAGAGACATGGGAAAATCCTTATTATTACCCCATATTAAATGAAGGAGATAACACGCAAACCATCATAGTGATGAATGCGCAGGGTTTAGTTACGAGTAACTCAAAAAGAAAAATAGAGTACTTAGAAGAACTAACCTAAATTGAAAAGAAAATAGATATAATGAATATAAGTGAAACCTGGTATTCCCAAGAGACTGGTAATGATGATCAAATAAAAGGGTTTCCAAACTATAGATCAGATAGAAAAAATAGGAATCAAGGGGGAACCACAATATATGGGAAAGACAAAAAACAAGGAAAAATATATGAGAAATATAGTAACTCAGAATGTGAACTAATAGCGGTAGAATTTGAATCTGAAAAATTAATGAACATAGTAATATATAGACCCCTAATACTAAAGAGTTTGACACAATAATAGAAAAATTGGATGATATATGAAGAAATCACAAGGACTGGACTATTCTCCTATCCGGAGACTTTAACTTTCCTTTCGTAGACTGGAAAGAACGAATAGGAGATTGTGGTTGTATTTATACATATAAAAAAGAGAGTAATAGTAGTGCAGAAGATAAGAGGCAATTCGAAAAGCTATTAGATATGCTACTAGAATACAACATTCAACAAATAAATCACCTGCCAATAAGAAATGAAAATACTTTAGACCTAGTATTTGTGAACGAGGTAAATTAAGTTAAAGAAATAATAATTTATAATGCGAGTATTTCAGACCATAATGTCATAGAATTAACAGTCCATTCCAAAGCAAGTGAAAACAGAAATAAGCAAGAAATGAAAAAGTGGGAAGGATATGGAAAATACAACTTCTACAGTAAAAATATAAAATGGTCAGAAATAAATGAAGAATTAAACAAAGATTGGGATAACATTTTCGTAAGTGATGATATAAAGGTAAATACGGAGATATTATATAAAATATTAGAGAAAATAGTGGATAAATATATACCGAAGAAGAAAAGTAAACATCAGTCATGCATACCAAGAGACAGAAGGATCTTGTTCCATAAAATCAGAAAGTGAAAAAAAGGTCTTGCAAAAGAAAAAACTGCATGGAAAGTGATGGAACTAAAAAGTAAGATAGAAAATGCAGAACAAAAGATTATACAATCAAAAGAAAATGAAAAGCGGGACTTGGAAGAAAAAACCCTAGTAAATATCAAGCAAAACCCCAAATATTGTACTCGTATGCGAAAAAGACGAATAAAAGAAGATTAGAAATAGGCCCTCTAAGAATTGAAGGGAGATTAACGAATGAAAAAAGGAAATATGCAACATATTGGCAGAAAGATATAAGAGAGAATTCACCCCTAGAATTGATAATGAAGATAATGATACAGAAATAAGGGATAGATATTAATGAAGCTGATATTGTGCAGGCTATTAATGAAATAAAAAATGGAGCTGCAGCTGGGCCTGATGGTGTCCCTGCTATTTTGTTAAAGAAAGTAGTTCATTCTATCGCAAAGCCCCTTGCAATATTATTAAGGCATAGTGTCGATACAGGCAAGATTTATGATGAGCACAAATTAGCATATATTACCCCTACTTTCAAAAGTGGATCAAGACTAGAGGCAAGTAATTATAGGCCTGTGAGTCTAACATCACATATTATGAAAGTGTATGAAAGGGTAATAAAGAAAAATATTTTGAAACATTTAATAAAAAATAATTTGTTTAATATAGGACAACATGGTTTTGTACCCAGAAAATGTACACAAACCCAACTGTTAGTCCATCGTGAGAACATATACAAAAATATGAAAAACGGAAATGAAACAGATGTGGTTTATCTAGACATTGCAAAAGCTTTTGACAAGGTAGATCATAATATATTAGCGAAGAAAATTAGAAAACATAATGTAATATAGAAAGTAGGAAAATGGTTAAAAGAATTTTTACACAACAGAAAACAGATAGTTATTGCAAACGATGAGAAATCGGATGAAGCTAAGGTAATGTCCGGTGTGCCACAAGGTATGGTGTTAGCTGCATTACTGTTTGTTATTATGATTGCAGAGATAGACAGTAATGTTAAGGACTCGGTAGTGAGTAGTTTCGCCGATGACACAAGAATAAGTAGAGAAATTACTTGTGATGAAGATAGGAACGCGCTACAAAGAGACCTTAACAAAATATATGATTGATCAGAGGTAAATAGGATGGTATTTAACTCTGATAAATTTGAATCAATAAATTATGGAGACAGAGAAGGAAAGCTATATGCATATAGGGGACCTAATAATGAGACAATCACAAATAAGGAAGCAGTTAAGGACCTTGGTGTGATGTTGAATAGGAACATGTTATGCAGTGATCAAATAGCAATTCTATTGGTAAAATGTAAAGCAAAAATGGGAATGTTGTTATGGCACTTCAAAACAAGAAAAGCTGAACACATGATTATGCTTTATAAAACGTATGTTCGTAGTCCACTTGAATATTGCAGTATGATATGGTACCCACACTATCAAAAGGATATTGCAGAAATAGAGAGTGTTCAAAGGTCCTTTACAGCTAGAATAGAAGAAGTTAACCTTAGATCTTGACTACTGGAAAAGACTACAATCCTTAAAATTATATAATCTAGAAAGGAGAAGAGAACGCTACATGATAATTCAGGCATGGAAACAGATAGAAGGAATTGCCGAAAACATCATGGAGCTAAAAATATCAGAAAGAGCAAGCAGAGGTAGATTAATAGTGCCCAAAACTATACCAGGAAAAATAAGGAAAGCACACAGGACATTAATCCACTACGCACCAGCGTCGACAATGCAGCGTTTATTCAGTGCGTTGCCAGCTCATCTGAGGAATATATCAAGAGTGAGCGTAGATGTGTTTAAGAATAAGCTCGACAAATATCTAAGCTGCATCCCAGACCATCCAAGATTGGAAGATGCAAAATATACCGGAAGATGTACTAGCAACTCTCTGGTAGACATTATAGGGGCCTCACACTGAGGGACCTGGGGCAACCCGAACAAGATGTAGTAAGGTCTGTAAGGTAAGGTCTCTCTCTCTCTCTCTCTCTCTCTCCATGGCATGTTTTTCGAATTATTCTTCATCCTTTCGTCCTTGGTATTAATATTTTCTCGTTCTCTCATTTTCCCCAACTCTCTCTCTCTCTCTCTCTCTCTCTCTCTCTCTCTCTCTCTCTCTCTCTCTCTCTCTCTCTCTCTCTCATTTTGTCCTTTTTGGTTTCCTATAAAATAAGCATGATTTTTCTTTATTTGAATCGATATGTCACACAAGGTCAGCCCTAATAAAGTCATACCTGTGGTGTCCCAATTAGCCGAATGTGTTGACATTAATGGGCCCTTTGATAACCCGACACTTTCCCTGTGTAGATAACTGATAGCATTAATTAATTAGCGATGCCATTAAAGTCATTGGTGACGTAAACCTTCCTTTAGACCTTTAGATACGTTTTGTAGCACTTATCATTAATATACTAATTATATATACATTTATAAACATATACATATATATATATGTATATATAATTACATATACCCTACAGTAAGAAGGTAACTGAAGTACCCCTCGCAATATCCTTTTGGTTGGTTAGAGAGAGAGAGAGAAGAGACGAGAGAGAGAGAGAGAAGAGAGGAGAGAGAGAGAGAGAGCAGAGAGAGAGAGAAAAGTTGGGAAAAATGAGAGAACGAGAAAATATTTTACCAAAGGACGAAAAGGCATAAGGAAAGAATTCGGGAAAAAACTGCTTCCTTATTTGTGATTGGTCTCATATTAGGTTTCCCTATATGCATATAGCTTTCCTTCTCTGTCTCCATAATTTTATTGATTCAAATTTATCAGAGTTAAATACCATTCCTATTTACCTCTGATCAATCATATGGAGAGAGAGAGAGAGAGAGAGAGGAACGTTAATGTATTGTCAGTCATTCGTCACTTATGATGCGCTACGAGAATATTGATGGTAACGTGTAATTAAATAATAGATAGATTCTCTTTGCTTGCAAACGCTAAAAGATATGAGACAAAGTTTATTTAGTCGTTATCCAGATATTAAGGAATAAAAAGGCAGTATAGGACTTAAACCCCGCCCCCCTATAAAGTATATATATATATATATATATATATATATATATATATATATTATATATATGTGTGAGTGTGTGTGTATATATATATATATATATATATATATAATATATATATATATATATATATATATGTATATATACAACAAATTTTCTGCTTCGTGATGTTCTATATATATATTACTTAATATAGGTATATAAATAATATATAAATATATATATATATATATATATATATATATATATATACATATATATATATATATATATATATATATATATGTATATATATATATATATATATATATATATATTACTTTTTTATATACCTATATTAAGTATATATATATAGAACATCACGAAGCAGAAAATTTGTAATCCCCCCACCCCCCTTCTCTCTCTCTCTCTCTCTCTCTCTCTCTCTGATGTTGTTGTTGTTGTTGGTTGTGCGAGATAAAATCAATGGAATTAATCTCCCCTTTGATATTTCCTATTTGGTTGGCGTCACTTTCCGTTGCACCCTGTGGTATGGAGGGCTCGATTTCCAGTTTCCTTTCTAACAGGTCACTTAATTAAACTCCCTGCCCGTTTGTGTTAAAGCTTATTTTACAGAGTTTTTTTGGCGTAAGGGAGAGAGAGAGAGAGAGAGAGAGAGAGAGAGAGAGAGAGAGAGAGAGAGAGAGAGAGAGAGAGAATATGATTGCAATCACGCTGATTACGTGATCTCTATATATATATATGTACATCTACCACAGGTAAAGTGAAACGCTATAGGTGTGAATCCCGACCGGTTTCGTCTTTATATCTAAGACATTCTCAGGGGGCAGATATAAAGTGGTAGAAATTTACAGTATATATATTATATAAATATATGTGTGTTTGTGTGTTTGTGTGGTAGAGGGACGGTACAAACGAAATTACAAACCATTTGAAGCCAATTATTCAGACGACGTGTGTTCCTAGTTTACTGAAAAGTAATCCATCATAAAATCTAAGCATTTTAACATATTAAAGAATTATTTGAGCTAATAAAACACCCTGGAGGAGAGAGAGAGAGAGAGAGAGAGAGAGAGAGAGAGAGAGAGAGAGAGAGAGAGAGAGAGAGAGAGAGAGAAAGCCTCAAATTTATGGATATTGGAACTTAGTAGACCGTCCATCGTCTTAAGTGAATAATATCGCGGCTCTATATCCCGAAAAGTTTCACTCGAGCCACGAGTTCGAGACGCTCCTCCGAAGAAAAGCTTTGTTCTTTTATACTCTCTCGATAAGACTGGAGGAGCCCCGATATAAGTCTTTTCAGGCTTTATTGGCTGACTGTGAATTGCCCTCGGGGTACTGCTTCTCGTCCCTTCAAAGAACGACGTCTTATTGTTTGATGACTCTGTTATGACTCTGTTCACGGTTCCGAGCGAAGTGGAACAGAAGGCCCGTTTGAGGGCGAAACTGTGTCGCGTAAAGTATAAGTTATTGGACGGTCTGATTTGTGTACGAGTTAATACACTACAACCAGTAGCCGACGGAGAGAATATTCAGCCGTTTAGTTTACATATTTGCTTTTCAAAGTTATTCATCGCTGAGATATATATACTGGCGATGCAATGTTAAATTCAATATTTTTATTTAGTATTGATGGTAGTATGCAAATTTATTGCGAAACTGAATTATATTTAGAGTAATTCTGTGTTTATTTACTGATGGTTATTGAAGATTTTTCTTTATTTCATATAAATTCTGTTAGAGAATTACTTCTCTTTATTTCATATAAATTCTGTTAAAGACAAACTATTTTATATAAATTCTGTTAAAGACATACTCACTCTCTCTCTCTCTCTCTCCTTAATGATGAGATATTGTTTTCGACCGACTCCAGAAATTAATTGTGCAGTTAAAGTTTTATGCTGCCATAAAATTGAAACCATCTGCAGCGTTTTCCCTTTAAATTTATGGATTGTATAAATCGATCTAAGTACATCATATTCGATGTCTTTGCCCTCGGCATAAGCTGAAATGGAACGATACAGGAATAACACCTAGATACGTCGTAGTTTCGTTCCTGGATTACATAATTTCAAAAGTAATATCGTTTGTGGCTAAAGTTATTAATTCCTTCTTAAAGAAGATGTTAAAATGTTCTTTCTATTAAGACAGAATATATAAACAACATTGAACGTGATGAATATATTATAATCAAATATTAACCCACAAACAGCCCTTAATATCTAATTCACCTAACCTTGAGAATAATTTCCGCTCAACTGGAGTAAAATATAACCGCAGCTACCCCCGGCCGGGATTCGAACCTACATTTTGGGGTTTGATATAGAGGTGAAGGGGGCGATTCCACTAAGTTGTTTTCATCTCTTTTTCAGCCTCTTAAGACGAGTTCGAATCCTGGCTCTGGGCAGATGCACTGTGATAGATGACTACCTTTTGATGAAGTGAATATCATAGTAGGAAGTATTTGCGGCTAATATTTTAACAGTATAACAATCCGAGCGTTAATGAGTATAGAGATCTGTATACAGATATATGTATTTTATTTAAGTATGTATCTATACGTATATACTACACATATATGCATATATATAAACGTTGGTCATACATGATTTAAAGCTATTCACTCGACGTATAACACCCGTTCTAAGCTAAACAGTAAACGCATCCTGTGACATTGTTATAACGCGCGAGACATATATATCCTACTGTCTATAGACGTACAAAGCAATATGCATGAAAAACGCTCCCCCACCCCACTCGTAGGACACACCAGAAGACCCATTCATTCGGTGGGATGTTATCCGAGATCTCCTTTAAGGCCTTCGCTCTGTTGCGGCGTGAGCGTCGCATTGCCGTTTCATTACATCACGACGACCTCTCAGTCAGTCTTAACAGCTACTAACTAAACAGAGATCTGGGGAAAAAAAGGGGCTTGAGACCGACTTGCCGCCGATATGCTGATATTATATAAAAGCGTTTGTGTATGTATGTGGAGTTCATGGTTTTTTTGTTGAGGGAGGAGGGAAGATTGGTGGCGTTCCAGGCAGTTTATTTTTTTTTCTGTGGTCGTGTATACTGTTTATTGTCAAATTTAGTATTTACTATATTCTTATATAGTGACGCTGAAATTATATATATATATATATATATATATATATATATATATATATATATATATATATATATATATATATATATATAAAATAAAATGTTAGGTTCAAAATCCTGTAGAGCAGAACGTATGAATAACATAAAAACGAACGTTGCAAAACAATATATTGGTTAACATGTACAAAAAAGCGAGCGAGCGCCTCTGTGTGTGTGTGTGTGTGTGTGTGGAAGGTGGGAGGGGCGGGGGGATGGGGGGGCGGGGTGCCCGCTCAATACAGTGCTGAAGAACCTACTAAATCATTTTTGAATGTGGTACTATTTGCCTTTCCTCTTAATTATTGTGGATGATCCCCTACACCGATAATTTCCGTAACATTAGTCACTTCATAAAACGATTAAGTAGGCTATTTAGCAGTGTACTGAGCCCCCACTACCCCCAGCCCCCATACAATCACACACACTAACGCTCATACCCAAGCGCCTTTCTGTACGTGTTAGCTAGTCTATTGTTTTACGACGTTTGTTTTTATGTTATAGAGGATTTTTGGCCTAAACATCCAATAGTAAGGTTACGTGGTCTTAATACTACTGTGTGAACCAGTTAGATATCAAACGGGTTCAAATCAGATTACCGCTAACGAATTCTGGAAACAATTTTGACCAAACCCACCAGCAGCGGTCGACACCAAATTGGGTAAAGGGGTCAGCAGTGCTCAAAAAGCGTGAATTCTGTCTGACCCACGCTTCCAAACGTGCCTCGTTACCATCCATTGAAACTGACGTTGCTTGCTGGAATTGATCGCGTGACGAGGCGGTTTGTGCGTGGAGGAAAATAAGTGGAAAAATTGATGGGGGGAATATTTTTGGAGAGAAACTTTTCCCCAGTGGTATAGATACGATGTATTCCAGTGATAGAAAGATGAAGTTTCTCTCTGGAAGAGGAAAATTGGTTTCCAGTTCTGGGAGTTTTTTTCCAGTTGTGGAGATAAATTTTCCCCCAGTGGTAAAGATACGATGTATTCCAGTAATAGAAAGATGAAGTTTCCCTTTGGAAGAGGAAAATTGGTTCCCAGTTCTGGGAGTTTTTTTCCAGTTGTGGGGAGAAATTTTTCCTCAGTGGCCAGTGGTAGAGAGGGAAACCTGTTTCCTTGTGGAAGAAGGAAAATGGTTTGCGATTTTGGGAGGAGTTTTTTGTTTATTTATTTATTTTTGTCAACGGAAGAAGAACAATTTTCCTCGGTGGTTAAAATATGATGTTTTCGAGTTTTCCTTGAGGGCTGCTCTGTGAGCAAGAGCCTGTTCTGGCATAAGGTCAGCTTATTCTTCAACAGCAACATCCAGTTGTGGAAAGGTCATGCTTCCCAATAGAGATAAAATGGTTTCCAGTTGTGTAAAGAAAATGTTTTTCAGTGGTCAATAAGAATGTTTTCATTGGTAAAGAGAGAATTTCATAGCTGTAGTGAGAACTTCTTCGCCAGAGGTTAAGGAAAAATATTTTCCAAAGCAGAGAATGAATGTTTTCCGATTATTCAGAGAAAAAAAGTTAACCGAAAGAGATGGCATCTTTCTTCAGTACTGTAAGGAAAATGTTTTAAGTGTTTGAGGTCAAATGTTTAACAGTTGTGGAACGGAAATATTTTCAAATATTTTCAAGATGAAGACACGCTTTCTGATGTTAGAGAAAAATATCTTCTAGTGTTCGAGAGAAATATTCTTTTTGAAAGATTAAAGCGAAGATTGTATCAGTGGTGGAGATTAAATGTTTCCCAGAGGTCGACAAGAGGTATTAGTGACCTCGAGAACTATTACAATGTAATTCATGGCCATACATTCACCTTCATGTCATTTTACCCGTGACCATTTCTCCACTTCAGATCGTTGAATGACACGGGCTGCTCTGTGAGCAAGAGCCCGTGCTGGCGTAAATTTAACCAGCTTAACCGTAAATAACATACAGGGTGTCCATAAAGTCCTTGTACCATTACAAGTATTTATTGCTTGTAATGGTACTGGGACTTTATGGACACCCTCTATAATTGAAGCTGAATGTGTTTATCAAGTGTACCTGAGGTATATTCAGTCATCCTGATAGTTTCCTCCGTTTGAGTGGATCCTTTGCCTTCCTTTGCTTATTCCTCATTTTCGTAGGATATTTCAATCAATTAAGAGCTTCAGTTAAAATGCATCTTGAAGGAACTGAGCGACCGAATCCTATCATGTATCCTGCTTGCATTGCAAGGCATATTGCGTCTCTTTGTGGTGGCACAAGCCTTGGGCGGGCAGACAGACGGTCCTTCGGTCCTCTCCCCTTCAAAGGACCCCGGATGGTTATAGGATTGTTTTCTGAGGAAAAGGTGCTGACGTCGAAAGGTTAAAAGGTCGGCAGTCTCCCTTCGCCATGAATAAGTGAAGGCGGGCCTTGGTTTACCTTCGTGGCTTTTCTTCTTTCTGATGAAAGTTTGTTTGTTTGTATGGCGTTTTTACCTTGCATGGAACCAGTGGTTATTCAGCAACAGGACCAACGGCTTTACGTGACTTCCGAACCACGTCGAGGGTGAACTTCTATCACCAGAAATACACATCTCTCACACCTCTATGGAATGCCCGAGAATCGAAAACTCGCGGCCACCGAGGTAGCAGGCCAAGACCATAACGATCACGCCACTGAGGCGCTTTTATTCAAACGTAGTATTTGGGTTGCTATAGAGGGCTTCCGGTTTGTTATAAATATAATTCTTGGGCATTTGTGTTTGGGTCGTAAGATTGCCGTGTGATGTCCGGAATATGATTAGTATCATCCTACTTGAATTAGCACCTAAATCATTTTTTTTAATTATTATTAATTTGCGTATATTTTATAATAATAATAATAATAATAATATCCTTTATTAATATACAAAATACATACAGTAACATACACAATCTAGATACATGAGACAACATGATAAAAAAAATGAATAATCGGCACTTATCCACCAAATAGCTGAGGTAGCATAAAAGATAGTAATCATAATACTGGTAATAACAGTAGTAATATTGGTGAGAAAAAATGCATTGAGAGTTATAATTAAATGTAAAAAAAACTTTAACTTGATAGCACTTAACTTGATAGTATTTAAAGTAATAATGAAAAAGTAAAATATCAGCAATAAATATAATAATAATGGCAGAATCTGCAGACGACATCTTGCCAAGCGCATTTTAGTCTGATTTGTTTGTTCCAAGTGTAACATACACACGTCCAGTTAGTTAAAAAAAAAAAAAAAGGGGGGGGGTGTCAATGAAAACGGAAATTGAATAATTTCCCAAGTTTCATTTACATATATCTATTAAAAATTAACGTTGCAATAAAAAAAAATATCGAATCATTTGTATCTATGATCACCACATAAAAGGGAATAGCAGTCCAATTAATTATATTCCGACATTGATGTTATTCGTTTGAAAGGTGGGTTTTATTTGCATAAAGAGGAAACGTGGCACTCCACAGTTAATTGAAACGCTGAAATGCTTTTGTATTGTAGCCAATATATCGTCTTGTTTCAGGTCAGTGATATATCCCTTCGTTGGGGCAGGAACCAACGGTGAATCTATATGCTTGGGGAGAGCAGTTTTGGGCGAGTAAAATTAGGCCGTTTTCCGAAATCATCATCACTGGATGACAATTTTATACTATAAGTTTTTGTAAGAAAAAAAAAAAAAAAGTTTAAGTGACTCCATTTATAACAAAGATGAATCTATGCTGGGGGAAGTTTCTCTTCCAGTACATATAATGACTGTGAGCAGTTTTGGGTGAGTACAACAAGGCCTTTTTGTAATCATTATAATTAGAAGTTGTAATTTATTATTGATAACCACTTGATATTATCAGATTTTTGTATAATTTTTTTTTAAAAATATAACAAAAGTATAAGTGATTGCATGTATAACAAAAGATGAATCAACACTTGGTGAAATTTCCATCAAAGTTTAATTAATTTGAGCAGTTTAGGTAAATAAAACCAATAATTTTTACCTGATTATTATATTTGGAAATTATAATTTATCATCGATAGCAATTAGAAATTATTATTTTTTTGTTAAAGAAAAAAAAAGCATGCCTTTATATCGTAGTTCCTTTTAAAAAATCTGTAAGGATAAAACTACCAACTTAATTACTCTTAGAAGATGATACCCCGTCACTCCCCTTCGTAACTGCCAGTTCATCGTACCCAGTTTCCGGGTCGTGTTCTCTCCTGAGGACGACCTCGGCGAGTTCGCAGAGTGCCAATTCCATGGTGGTGAAGACCTTGAGGTCACCCATCACGTGACCTCCAATCGTGGCACCGTTGTTGTCACCGAGGCAGATGTGCAGGTGAGCTCCGTCTCTGCTCACTGTGCCTGACATTGCCAAGACCTCGAAGTGTTGGTTGTAATGCTGTGTCTGTTGTGAATTTGTAAAACGTAAATTACTAGGTTATAGATACAGGTTCTCGTTCGCAAATGTTGCTGTCTCACAGAGTACAGTCTGTAGTTTCATAATAAATCACTATTCTAGTTGGAATATTAAGAATATACTTATATCTCATTCACGTTGTGATTTGGCAAGCATGGATGACTAAATGTGTATTAAAATTTCTTTTAGCATTATACAGAAAAGTCTGTACTGTATTTTTCAGTATTTTTGGATGTACACCTATAACGATGATGAAGAATAGGCTTTCATAAATATACACCAAACTAAAATTTAGATCATCAGAAATGATACTCCTATTTCTTTTAAGCAAATCAGCATCATCTGGCAGCTCTGTAAAGGAATCAGTAATAACCCAAAAGTAAATTTCACCCCAATCTCGAGTTAATGAGAGAGAGAGAGAGAGAGAGAGAGAGAGAGATACTTGCTTGTTTTCACTCCCAGTTTAGTATTGACGAGAGAGAGAGAGAGAGAGAGAGAGACTTGCTTACTTTGTCAGTGACTCCATTCGAATCTGCAGCAAAACGTAGCGTTGCCGAAGTGACTGATCCACAGCAGGTCATGATAGCCACACCGTTAGGGGCCCTTGTAGCTACAAAGTCTTCCAAGCACTGTTTGACCTTTAATGAAAATAGACCGAAAAGGTTTAGTGGCTTTAGTCAGCATACAGCCTTTTCTTTTTCAAGAGGCATTAATTATTTTGAGGTCCATATGTTCAGCAACCTTTCTCTCTGAATTTAGAATGAAAGGTAATTTCTTATCCCAATTTTTATCACTCGCATTTTTCTTCTCCTCTGCCATGCAGTTACATCTCAAATAATCTTGTTTTTCTCATTTCCTCATCTTCATAATATATTTATCCCCATTTCCTATCATGTTTAACCCTCAAACACTCCCTGGTGTCCTTATGATCCCGTCGGAGGATTTCACATACTTCGCATTTACTCCTTTTGCCTGTCTGTCTTGAACCTCAGCCTATGTCATCCATTTTCTTCTTTCATGCTCTTCTCTGTAATCATCTACACTTCCCTTAACTAGATTTTACCCTTTCCATTCAAAATTAAACTTTCCACCTATTGTCACTTTTGCTTCAACTAAAGTATGGTCAGATATACATCCAACCACTATATATATAATCTCTGCTTACCTCCTGTCCTGGTTTAAGGCGTAGGATGTGGACTTTCGAGCTCATGTCGTGAATGATAAGTGTCCCAACTCTGTAAAGTAGAAAGAAAGAAAATTTATTGACAATTGAGTGAAGTAAACTTAACGCTTTAAATTGTCATCCATGTTACTCATCTATTTTCAACAGGTTGAAAAACAATAAAAATGTTTCACAAGACGTCTGATTATCAGTGGGGAAATTCCATGAGAAATTGTCATCATCAGTATAAGCACTGAAAGAATTGTTTTTAAAATCAGTCTTACTACCTACTTAGTGAAAATTGGTAGTTCAGAGAAGGATCATAATTTTTGTGTAAGGTGAAGTTGTTAGTGACAGCTGCGTTTATTTCAGTGAACAAAATCGTCCAGAAACCACATTTAAGCTCGGTGTACGTATATCGTGCACTTCCAGGGAATAGTTTGCAGGAAGCAAAGTGAAAACATC
Organism: Macrobrachium nipponense; assembly: GCF_015104395.2. Classification (NCBI taxonomy): domain Eukaryota; kingdom Metazoa; phylum Arthropoda; class Malacostraca; order Decapoda; family Palaemonidae; genus Macrobrachium; species Macrobrachium nipponense. The sequence continues at coordinate 4,924,233 of NC_061098.1, forward strand.
GCCTGACTCAGTTCGCCGCCCCCTGGAACATGACTGATCCGTTAATCATTCTTAACACGCAACATGCATGGTCTTTTTCGGTTAAAAGACTCTCTCTCTCTCTCTCGTCATTACGTTAGTTACATATCTTAGTCATTCAGTCAATTACTATCAGTGAGAATGCAGGCTCGCCAGACGCGAGAGTAGACCATCACTATAACCTATGATACATTTCACTTTGGCACAACCACACACGACTTCCCAATACCTCTTTCACACAAAATCTCTTAAAGCATTCAGCTTTCACCCATGGTCCAGAAATGTAGTATACATTCTTTACGGTGATCCACAATTGTTAGACCATAAAAAAAAAGTTTTTATATTTACACTCTACAAGAAAGCTATATTTTTTTTTATGGCAGCAATGATTGCTATCTCTAATGTGTCTCACACTCCAGTGTCTGAAACCGAGAACCATTGTAGTATTTCTCTCGCTAGAGATTGCTGTTGGGGTGTGTAGGTACAACATCTCTGTTTACCGGTTTTTGTTAGTACTCGCATTCTTAATCTGTTTATCACTGAGTCATCACAATACTCACATATTATGGCCTTCAATCTGAATCCTTATAAGTCTTTATGTATATGCGCTGCGATGTGTTATACTTAAACTCGTTTCACAAGTCACTCATGAGTCATGACACCGTGCTCTGTCATGGTACTAGCTCAGTGGTTGTAGTGTTCATGTAATCTGTCCTCGAGGTTAATCACGTGACAGCATTACGGTCAACTCATTGGTTAGAGTTTTGATGACGTCACCAGACGAGACGCCAGTGACCATATCGTAGCGAGACAGATGCGGTTAACAAGTGCATTTGGGCACACGTGTGGTTCCCTAACCCCTAGATACGGGGTATTCATGTATACAAGTAGTTTCGTTGGCATGGGCTTTTTAGCTGATGGTTTGGGGGTGGATCTCAAGTTAAAAGCTATAGAGTTGTGTTGAATACTGGTTTGGGTTGTAGAGGATTTGTCAACTGAATGGAGAATTTTGGAGACTGGGGTGAATCATTCCTTTTAGAATTTATTAGTATAGATAGCAGGTCTGTCTGCTGTTTCTAAGTGAGCTGATAGCTGCACATAATTTAATTACTAACCAAGTCATGTATGTACTGTCATTTTTCACCTTACTTCTAAGTCTTTCTAAGAAATGCAGAACTGGTTGCCTCTGTAATACTCTGGGTGTTTGTAATTGGTTTTTCAGATAATACCATAAGAAGACCAGAATTTGAAATCTTGGCGGTATAATCAGACATGAAAACTAGTCTCAACGTAACTACGATATATCTGTACTATTCATATAATAAAAAAAGAAGGATAATGTGCTCTTAAATTTTGGTATCTGTTTGCCATGACTTCATCCAAAATTTCTGCCCCAATGATCAGCATGCAATGGTTTTCTAACCTAATAAGGTCTCTGTGTTGGCTTTCAGTTTTGCATGTCATTTACACAAATCATACATGTAGGAAACTATATACATTATTAACTTTGATTCGTATAAAAAGAATGTTTTAGTAAAGCAAAAACGTGTTTTCGTACTAATATATTAACCATACAATGCTTTATTTTTAGGAAATTTCCCAGTTGCACAACCTGCTGTTAGATGGAAAGACGTCTCCACTACTAGCCCTCTACCCTAACCTAGCTCTTTGGATCATCCCTCATTCCATTGTTTCCATCATTTTGAGAGGTGGGTTATCCTCATTTATATGTTCATTGAATAACATTTTACTTTAGTAATAAAAAAAGTTTTAGCACAATCCTTTTACTCATAACATGCCTGAGTCGCAATTTAGGTGGAAGAACGAAAGTGTCTCTTCCTAAATATTAATTTTATTAGTTGGGGTCTGTAACCAGACTTAAACTTCCTGAAGCATTCAGGATTGTGAGCAGTTTACTGTAGAAACCTGGCATCACATAACTCCTGTCCTCTTTCATTAGCATGGATCACATTTCTACGTTTAGGACTAAAAACTTACTTTTGAGGGTGTATGACATTGACATTAAAAAACAGGTGTTGGCTTGCTTGAATGGTGTTTTTACGTTGCATGGAACCAAAGGTTATTCAAGCAACGGGACCATCGGCTTTACGTGACTTCCGAACCACGTCGAGAGTGTGCTTCTATCACCAGAAATACACATCTCTCACTCCTCAATGGAATGGCCGAGAATCGAACTCGCGACCACCGAGGTGGGACGCCAACACCATACCAACCACGCCACTGAGGCGCTTAAAACAGGTGTTGGTGACATGGGGGTTCCTTTTAGTAAAAGTATTTGATACCCTTATCAGAAGACTTCTGCCACCTTTGGTTCTGCTTCTGACATCTATCAAGAACACCTCTCCTTAAGACAAGTCCCCACTGAAGGATACATCTCAAATGGGGAGGTGAATTTCATCTTCTCCCACAACCTCTATTTGGGGACTTGACTGTAGTTCTTTCTTCTCAGCCAAGTTGAAAGGTCAAACACGCTTTCTGTTGCTCATCAAAGAGCCTGTGTACAATAGGGAAAAAGGGTTATCTGCTGAAGTGATGCTTGTTGCTGCTAATGAGTAGCTAACCTTTCCCATTCTTGGTGAGAGGTCCTTTTTGAAAAGGGGGTCTTCCACTGTCGCTTAGGCTGTCTGGGTTTTGATGAAGAGGGGGAAAGGGTCTTTCTGTCTAGGATGGCTGTCATCACCACGCCATGAAATTCCCCGTCTAAGTTCTTCACACAGTCAGGGGTAAAGATAAGGATCTAGTGAACTTGTCAGTTGCAACTCTCATAAGAATACCAAAGAATCGAAGACCAGAAAAGCCTTTGAATGACGCTTCCCTCATTATTAACTGTTGTTGGATAATGGGCAGTGGGGCAATTAGATGTATGGTATGGAAGTTCGACCTTGTTTCTGTCATCCTGATCTGAACCTATGGCGAGCCAATCATGTTATCTTCACTCTTGAATATTTTGGAGGAGGAGGATGAGCTGTTTTTGTCAGGTGCTCCATCATTCACCAATTGTTATAGAGATGGGGAGGACATCTGCCAGGAGGAGTAAGCATCAGTAGTTGAATACCCGGAAAGGATGATGTTTTTCTCTCCCTTTGTGAAGAAATAACTGCTGTTTGACTTTGAGGGATCACGAAGTTTCTGTTGAGCTGTAGGACAGAGTTTGCTTTATCTTGCATCAGCAAGGTCTAGCGGGAAGAGAAACAAAACGACGTGGCTGTCATCAATGTGGGGGTCCTGGGCTTGATCCCCAAATAAGGAATTCATAGTGTGATGAGATCTTGGTGACCTAAAACCCACAGAACAGTCACTGGAGTGTCTCCCGTGATATGTCCTGGATGAGTACCTTCTTTGTCTGCGGGATAAATGTCATCTAAAGTCACAGCTTTATTTTGGGGATCGACCTCAGTTGCAATCATAGCTGCGGCATCTCACTGAATGAGTCTTATTTGGCCAAAGGAATTGCTGCACTTGCAGTGGGTTGCCTGATAGGTAGAAGTTGACTAAATAACAATTTGTCAAAAATTCTATTTTTCCTAACTATACAAACCTGAGGTCCTTTAACAACAGGAAAGTACTTAGCGGCAGCTGAATCGGTCGTTAGCTTCGAACAAGGGGGTTTGGTACTTAACTACTTGTCCGGCAGTTAGCGGTACGCTCGACTGCGAGGCGAGGAGTCACTTTGCTTTAGGCCCAGGAAATGCAGAGTGAGGGGTGGCATGAGGTGGGACTATATGTAAAGGACCTCAGGTTTGTATAGTTAGGAAAAATAAAATTTTCAACAAATTGTTTTTTGTTCTGATATGTAATACAAACCTTCGGTCCTTTAACAATAGGAAGACTCACTTATTGGTGGGTGGAATCTGAGTCTTATGAACAGACGTGTTCGTCCTACCTTGGATTCCGTCCCTGGTCGTAAGAGCATTGGGAGGGATCCTAGCTTCTGCCCAGCTGATCGGGGTGTGCACCACAGGATCAGTGGTCAGACTTCTGGACCAAATTTATAAGAGGGAGGCAAGCGTACCTCTTATAAATAGCAAAAAGCAAGAACTAGTCCCTACTTCAACAGCCAAGGTAAAGTTATGGGTTTGTCTCTTGTTGGCTTCCACTCCCCCCCTTGTTGGGGAGTGTTGGATAAACAATTCTATCCCTACTGAAAGGGATAGAATGGGGCTCGGTTGTGTAGCTTACTTGCATCGGCCTCCTGTTCAGCGTAGTGATGACCGCGGCCCTCTGCCCACAGGTAGAGGAGAAGAATGAAGGAGGAAGAGAAGCCAGTCACACACTCTTTCACTCGTCCATTCATGCAGTCACACAAGGATGCAATGCTGTTCTGTCCGCTCGGGTGCTGGGTAGATTACACAACTTGTTGAGCAGCCACCACGGGTCCCAAGGAAAAAGTGTCCAAGGACCTGTGGGTGATATCCCGAAGGTAGAATGAAGTGAAGGTGGTCTGGTTGGCCCAAACCCCTGCCTTCAGAACCTGCGCCAGGGAGAAGATCTTGTGGAACACAAGGGTTGGACCAATACTTCTGACTTCGTGGGCTCTCGGACGAAGAGTACGGGTGTCGTCACTGCCAGCTGCCCCGTACACCCTCCTGATCACCTCACGCAGCCAGAAAGAAAGTGTGTTCTTGGAAACTTCTTTCTTGGTAACCCCGGTGCTAACGAAGAGGCATTGACACTCAGGCCTGAGGTGCCAAGTTCTCTTCAGATAGCGCCGTAGCGCCCTCACAGGACAAAGGAGCATCTCATCTGCATCATTATCAGTGAAATCCTTCAGGGAGGGGATCATGAAGGACTCGAACTGGTCGTCAGGGACCGAAGGATTCTGAGTCTTCGATACGAAGTTCGGGACGAAATAGAGCGTCACAGATCCCCATCCCCTGGAATGCTTGACATTGAAGGAAAGACCATGAAGTTCCCCTACTCTCTTCGCCGATGCCAGGGCCAGCAAGAAGAGGGTCTTGAGGGTCAGATCCCTGTCTGACGACTCTCGGAGTGGCTAGAAGGGTCTGCGAGTCAAACTCCTAAGGATGAGAGTTACATCCCATCCAGGGGGCCTGAGTTCCTCGGGTGTGCAAGACCTCTCGAAGCTCTTCATCAGGAGGGAAATCTCGAAAGAAGAGGAGATATCCACAACTCGCAGTTTAAGGACTAAGGCCAGGGCGGCTCTGTAGCCCTTAACTGCAGAGACGGAGAGGAGCTTCTCTCGGCGAAGGAAGACTAGGAAATCCGCTACCTGCTGAAGAGTGGCTCTGAGAGGAGAGAGACCCCGTCCACGACACCAACCACAGAAGACGGACCACTTTCCCTGGTAGACAGCTGCAGAGGACTGTCTGAGGTATCCAGCCATCTCTCTTGATGCGCTGTGAGAAAAGCCTCTCGCTCACAAGAGATGGTGGATAGCAGCCAGCCGTGAAGACACAGGGACTCGACGGACTGGTGGTACTGTTCTACGTGTGGCTGGCACAGGAGGTTGTGCCAAGGGGGGGATTTCTCTTGGCCCTTCGGCAAGCAGAGCCAGCAGGTCCGGATAGAGGTCGTTTGGGCGCCACCAGGATCATCCGAAGGTTCACAGTGATCAGCGCCCTGCTGATCACTTTGCGAATCAGACAGAACGGGGGAAAGGCGTAGACGAAGAGGTTGTCCCACGTATGTTGAAGAGCGTCCTCTGCGGCTGCCCATGGGTCCGGCACAATCGAGTAGAAAACCTGGAGTTTTCTGTTGTGCCGGGTGGCGAACAGATCCACGACTGGGCGCCCCCACAGGTTGTAGAGCCTTTTCGCCACGTCTGGATGAAGGGACCATTCGGTTCCTATCACCTGATCCCAACGATTGAGCTTGTTGGCCACCACATTCCTCTTGCCTAGAATGTAGCGGGCCGACAACTCTACTGAGTGTGCCGCGGCCCACTCGTGCACCTGCAACGTCAACTGGTGCAACGGGAGGGACACTAGGACCCCCTGCTTGTTGACGTACGCCACTACTGTTGTGTTGTTGCACATCAACACCACCGAGTGTCCTACCAGACGGTCCCGGAACTCTTGGAGAGCGAGGAACGCTGTCTTGAGCTCCAGGACGTTGATGTGAAGGTGCTTGTCGCGATGGTCCCACACACCTGCAGTCAGCAACTCCTCCAGGTGTGCGCCCCATCCCTCGGTCGATGCGTCCGAGAAGAGCAGAGAGAGAGAGAGAGAGAGAGAGAGAGAGTGAAGAGGCACTCCTCTTATGAGGTTCCTGTCGTCCAGCCACCAGGCTAGGTCCTGCCTCACCTCCTCCGTGAGGGACACGGGGAAGAAGGGAGGGTCCCTTGCCTGTGACCAACACTCCTTTAGTCTCCACTGAAGAGACCTCAGGTGAAGACGCCCGTGAGGGACTAGCTTCTCGAGAGACGACAGGTGGCCGATCACGACTTGCCACTGCTGAGCTGGTTGCTCCTGTAGAGACAGGAACTGTCTTACTGCCTCCCTGAACCTGTTGATCCGCGAATCTGCGGGGAAGACTCGCCCTGCTGCCGTGTCGATCAGCATGCCCAGGTACTTCATCCTCTGCTTGGGTTCGAGCTCTGACTTCTCGTAATTCACAACGATTCCCAGATCGCGGGAGAATTCGAGGAGTCGATCTCTGTCCTGCAGCAACTGCGAGCGAGAGCTCGCCAGGACTAACCAATCGTCGAGATACCTCAAGAGACGTATCCCTACCAAGTGGGCCCAAGCCGACACCAGCATGAACACCTGTGGGGCGGTTGAGAGACTGAAACAAAGTGCCCTGACTTGGTACACCGTCCTGTCGAGGATGAAGCGGAGGTACTTCCTGGAGGATTGATGGACGGGTAAACATTCTGGAAGGAACTGCAGGCCTTGAACAACTACGAAGAAGGATTTCTTCCATGTGAGGAGTGTTTTGTATTTGGGACAGTTGCAGGGCAAGGCTTTCTGCCATGAAATTGGGCGGGTAGACATCACATTTAATAAAAATCTATAACTATTGGCCAGTGGGATAATGAATAAACATAGTGGATTTCCTTCTTACCTTCCATAAGGTATATTTAAGCTCATTTTCAACTTTAGCTCTAATTCCTTTCTTTCACCTGTGTAGTTTCATGCTCTTGCTTCTTTGGCTTATATATTTGTTAGGAAGGAAATATTTGGCCTTTTTGTAGGTATTTCTTTGAGTTTCCTTGTTTTTATGATTGAAGTTTCTTTACTCTGTATAGTTTTGGTTTGCAAGGAGTAACTGTAGTCAATTGTAATGGACTTCTGTAATTTTTAGGTTCACCATTTCCCATGCTCAGCTACTTTTAGGTTTTCCTGGCTATTTTTGGACACACTTACTTTACTGAGGCATACAATCAGGAGAAAAACAAATGTTGTTTGGGTTGCTATCATAATCCAATATTTAATTGATACATTTTATATTGCACTATCTGGTCTCTTCGGAAAGTTGAAAGTGTCCTACATTGAGAGGTTACATTAGGAACAGCATTTTTGTTTCTTTTCCTAAAAAGGATAAGGAAAAACACAATCACAACATAAAAATATATTTATACTGTATTAAAGTTACAGAGTCCTTGACACTTTGTCTTTGTATGGTAACATACAACCCAATCTTAGCACTTATTATTTCAAAATACAAAGCAGACAGAGTATCCTATAATATAAAAGCATTTTAAGGTTTTCATTTAAAATCAACTGGTCTGCCTTTCAATTCTGGCAAGATGTTGGTTTTCAGAGAATACGTGAACGTTTCATTCGTGGGAACATTAACGTGTACCTTTAAGTTATTTACAAGAAGAAAAAACTGCTGCAAACTAAATAAAATATGTGGCAGTATACAAATTTCATTAGGCTATATACTCAACGTGCATCTACAATTGTATTGACATACATAAAACTCACTAAAATATTTAAATATAAGGTACACTTATTTGAAAGTCCTCATTACAGATATGAGCATTTACAATAAAACTAAACTTTTTTGCTCCAGGCTACTGTTGAATTAAGTATCAACACGTGCCACCAAAAGAATATTTGATCCATAAAAGGATCATGCAGTAATCATGAAGTGAAAGTCATGACTTTTAAGGCATTAATGATAATGGAAAGCTGCGACATAGCCATAAGTGATAATTTACAAAAAGCACCCTTTCCATACACAAATTTTCCGGGGGTTATATTTATGCTGTAATTATTGGTAACAAAAGCTCTGTAGTTCATGAGCAACCAGCAAAGTAATTTTACATTTTGCAGGCATATTAGCCTTGAAAAAATAAATTATACTATTTATGATATTACAATCATGAATGTCATGAATGAAATGCAATTTCCAAGTCAAAGCTGTGCACAGTATCATTTGGGGATTTAATGTAATAAGGTATGAAGAAATGTTAAATGAATATTTAAGCTTTAGAAAATAGCATGACCCTGCATGTTTTATAAAATTATGTGGTCCATATTTTAAAATCACAAAATAAGGCACTGCCTCAGAAATCTGCCAAGAGCTGGCTACAATTTGTTTGGCTGTTGATACTGATATACACAGGTAAATCTGATCCTTTTAGAAACAGACCTCATTGTAGGAAATACAAACTTGAGGCCTGTATTATAACAATCAGTAAAAAAAATTCTTCCAAATCTGTGAACATTCATTCACAGACAGTGGAAGCCCAGTAAATACATAGAAGACCTTGAAATTTTAACAGCACTTTCCAAAACATTTCTCAGGTACCACCTTGGAACTCTTGATATCCTTCGGCTCCAGTGAAGATAACATCAACCCAAATACGCATAGCTTCAGGAGAAGGAGCCATTAAATGGTAAGTTCTCTCGTAAGTCTTCACACAGAAAGTCAATTTTGGATTTGGGGACTTGACAGAATGCAAATGGTCCACATAAACTTCTTCAATAGCCTGAAAATAATAAATTTAATTACACACTAAATACATTATTACTGAGTAGTTTAAGCAGACTACTGAGCCAAAAGGATGGTTTAGATACTAAAATAGCTTAATTTTTTCTACTTTATGAGAAACTATTCCTCATTAGATTAAGTAATCCTGTTCAGCACAAAATATGAATAAAAAACCTAAGCATTACTTTAACTTTCTTGGATAGTTTACTTTATAAAACTGTTCTTTTTTCATACAAAGTATACATCATTGGTTTACAAATATCTCTCTGGTTTCAGCAAGAAACCCACCCATATTTGAAACACCTTATCTCATTCACATCAGCTGTTGACTGAGAACATTCATGTTTTCTACCTGCAAGCTGATTACCAGTGGGTTGAATAAAACATACCATCAACTTTGATAGCCTTATGAATCAGTTTGAAGTGTAGACTGCACCCTTTTGTTGAGGTCTTACAGTTTGCTACACTTTTAAGTGGATTTGAAAATCATCCCTGCCTTCCCCATAGTTCTGAGGTAGGCCAAGAAGTATAAGCTGTAATGTCCCCTACTATCTCAAAATGACAATTGAGATCTACACATCTAAATCCAATTCTGCCACCTCTGGGGAGCTAGGTCGCCAGATCCTTGTGTAGATTAGTATTGACTGAAGCCAGGAAGGTAGTCTGATGGTAGTATGAAACCAAAGTCTTTATGTCCAAATCTTTATACAATTTTCTCTGGCAGGTTCCAAGAGGCTGTTGTACTCTAGATTACAATTCTAGTGCCACCCTAGGGATTCATAGTGCAAAGGGGGTTAGTTGAGGTCTTGACACCTGATGCATTCTACACTTAATCTTCAAATTCCTCATCTGCTTAAGGTTTTGGAAACTCCAGGCAGAAGAAACCTATACTCAGAACTATAGTGAGCATTTGTAACTTTTCTTCTGCATTTGAGTTTCTTAACACCTACCATAGTAGTACATCTATTGATATGGCCACTTTTAAGGGGATTTGGAAAATCATCCCTGCTCCCATAGTTCTGAGGTAGGGGCCAAGAAGTATAAGCGTCTTGTCCCCTACTACTCAAAATGACAATTGAGATCTTACACATCTAAATCAATTCTGCCACCTCTGGGGGCTAGGTCGCCAGATCCTGTGTTAGATTAGTATTGACTGAAGCCATGGAAGGTAGTCTGATGGTAGTATGAAAGACCAAAGTCTTTATGTCCAAATCTTTATACAATTTTCTCTGGCAGGTTCCAAGAGGCTGTTGTACTCTAGATTACAATTCTAGTGCCACCCTAGGGATTCATAGTCAAAGGGGGGGTTAGTTGAAGGTCTTGACAACCTGAGCATTGCTAACAGCTTAAATCTTCAAATTCCTGCCATCTGCTTAAGGTTTGAAACTCCAGGCAGAAGAAACATATACTCAGAACTATAGTGAGCATTTGTAACTTTCTGCATTTGGAGTTTCTTAACACCTAACATAGTAGTACATCTAATTGATATGGCCTTCGATTGTATTTTCTTTGTTTTGGCTTCTTATGACATAAAATGAGGTAACTCCAGACATAGCCAACCCTCATTCCCATATAAACATGATCATTGAAGCATATTCATCTTGCCAGTGGATAGGAACTCCCACTTTGATTTTCTTTTTAAGATCATCTGCAGATTCTGTTCAGGAAAATTATGAGTTACACAGGTGTGCAAGGACTCAACCCTGCAAAAATTAAAAGATACTTTTAGACCAACCAACAACCCTCTGCTACTTACAGAGCAGAAATGGCAAATACTGTATCAGCTATCCTTTCTCAGAGAGAGAGAGAGAGAGAGAGAGAGAGAGAGAGAGAGAGAGAGAGAGAGAGAGCGAGAGAGAGGAGAGAGAGAAGAGAGAGAGAGAGAGAGAGAGAGAGAGAGAGAGAGAGAGAGAGAGAGAGAGAACTAGTCCTCCTAGTAGCAGCCATTTTTGCCCTCAGTAAAGTTCAAACTGTCTGAGTATCAAGTTCACTGTCTTAATAATTAAGCTCAATGTCTTCTATTTTAAACATTAGTGTATGCCATCACTGGACATTGGCCATAGTTTTGTGGGACTGTCTTTACGAGGGTACATTACTTTCTTTTTAGCTTAATAACATGGTTATGTCTAGCTCATAACTGCATGACCCACGTTCAGCCCTCTAAGAGATGAAAAAGGAAAGATGGGCGCATCTCTGAAAATCCAGTATGCCTGTGTTGACCTAAACAGTGAATTATGTACTTTGATGGCTGTTACTTGTCATCTTTAGATTATGTCTCTCAAGATATCCTATGGTAATTAAATTGTTTCAGCATTCCAGAGATAGCCATATATTGGTTGTTATATGGTAAAATCGGTTTTAAGAGCAACTTCATAGAGGTTCTCTCATGCTTTACAGAAAGCTGTCTTTACACCAAAGATTTGTCACAACCTCCTGGACCTTCCCAAGTTCAACCTCGAAACAGTCCGGGCAAAGGACCAGCATCACCTTCAAAACAATAGATGAAAATCCCATCATCTTTGCTATCTGGGTGCCCTCAGGAAGTGGTTGCCATAAGATTATAAATTTATTTGGAGAAAGATTTTAGAAAAAGGTATTACTAGAGGAAATTTGGCATGGTAATTGGCAATCTGTTATCTACTACATTACTATCAAACATTTGTATGGAGTTTTTCAAACTGATCTGCCTAGGCTACCTTGTATGGGCCTCCTGTGGGTTAGGCACATTGATGATAGACATTTTTATTCCATTTACATGAGGTGTGTAGTCCTATGGTTCTGATCAGCTTCCCTTCATAATAGTGCTCTGCATACCACATATATACAACTCTTTATCAAGCTCAGCTAGCTTTGCCTAACTGGGTTATGGCTTAAAAGTCATTGAACCACAAAAGAAGAAATACTTTCTTTTAGTTTCTGATACATTGGAATATGATGAGCTTACTTTATATACTATTTCATTATCTACTTCCTATGGACACCCAAGTCCATTTTTCCAGTAGAGCCAACACCTTCTGAGGGTGCTCCATCCCTCCCATGGAAAGTTTCCAAGAAGAAGCCACTTCAAAACATGAAAGTAACACACTTCACAAACTGAATACAGTACTCATTTCAAGATTGACATCACCATACCATGCTAATCACCAAAAGAAAGTAAATATCTAAGTTTTGTAAAAATTTCTAGGTCTGCTTCACTTTCTAAACTCCCTCAATGACCCGGTTCAGTGGCAAAACCAATATTGATTCATGCGGGAAATAATCTCCATGAAACTACTATGGGCAATGCAGGCTGGATTAAGAAAGACTAATTTGATGAAATATCAATTGGTTATATCTTTGTAAGCTTGAATTTAACATAAAACTGAGTCTGAACAGGTTCGAATTTGAACTTACATCTAAAATCAGGAAAAAATCCTCAACCTATGCACAAACCTACCTCAAAATTTAATCTCCTAGTGGAGATACTTTTTGAACAATTAGGCAGACAAGTCATAACCACTGTCTATCAGCTTCATTTAAAGTTTCTATGTTGAGCATTAATTGCCTTCTATATTTGTGTATGTGGTCATGAGAGAAAGAAGTGATGACACCTTCAAACTTTGCACAATAAACACTTCTACTGGGTACACATAACTTATTGTTTGTCTAAAAAGTTTAACTGGCATAAAACTATGTAATTAATATTCCTCTCACCTGGAAGTAAACTCCACCACGAGGCTTAGTTTCACTCTTGTCACTATAATACATGAGCGCCCTTTTTGACCTGTCGAACACAAACCATCTCTTCTGCCAGGTACGGAATTTTGATCCTAGTTTATTCAAGTATCCACGACATGCAGTAGAGGAGACCAAGATGAAAGGGCATAGTTCTATTTGGTGTCCTGCTGACTCAATGTGTTGTTTGAGATCAAAGTACTGTTCACTTCTTACAGGTAAATATCTTGTCAAAGGGCGTTGCTGTAATGTAAACAAATAATAATGAATAAAAAATGTTTTAATAAACAATTTCTCTTATGAAAAAGATATATATGCATATATATATAAAATATACTACAGTACATACATGCTATGCACACTATATACGTATAAAACAAGAATAGCTATACTATAGCTGTATTCAAGGAAAACTATTGGTTATTACTTCAGAAGTAAATTATATCAATATATACCCATATCAGAAGTAAATTATATCAATATACACCCCATACACTTAAAAGAAATTAATTTATATGGAACTTGAATATATGAATCCACCGATGTCCAATATTTTTATAAATGAATGATGCAGAAAACTTTGATGCAGTACAATATTTACAAAAAGCTTAAAAATGTGGAGGTGAGGAGCGTCCATTTTTATCAAAATTTCTAGAAACAAAAAAGGGAGATTAACAATATAGAGCTAATTACTGAAAACCAAATTTTTGTAATAAGTAATTTGAATACTAATTTTTACCATAATGCTTAAGAAACAGGACCAAATCCTTGGGCCCTTTCATTCATTAGTTATTAGATTCATTTTACTTTTAAAAAGTATGTACTGTTTTTTTTTTTTATTTAAAGCAATACTGGGAAATAAAGACTACAATGATGGGCAGTTTTGGTATATAAATTCCCACTACTGAAAATCTCTGAAACGTCAAAAAATCAATATGTAATGACATTAACGATATCTATCCATGTGCTACACTACTGTACATAAACTAAAGTAAGAAACAGATTAGCAGGCATGGAAAGGACAGGTATACCTTGATGTAGTTTGGAGACACAAAGGCCTTGGATGAGGAGAGATCAGGAGCTATGTGGAAGGGCAATGATACAGGTGGGAGCTGCGGAATAACAGATGCACGGAATGTCAAGGATCAGAATGGTGCACACACATGCCTCCCAACATCACATGGGCTTTGCTCTTGGGGTGTGATGCCCATTTATGCTACAACATGCTCAATCAAGGAAATAACTCTACACGTACCACATTACAAAAAGTAAAGTAGCACCATATGCACGTTTTCAACATTATAATCATGGCCACATAGCAGTAATTAACAACACAAGCTACTAATTCAAGCAAAAAATAAAAATTATACTAAGTCAGCTGAATATTGAGATTTTACATAAATATGCAGATTTTTTAGAAAAAAAAAAAAAGAAAAACCAATAACTTCACTAGAGGAATTGATCAATATTCATAAAGGCTGCCCTGCTATTTCACATAAAAAACTTTGTGTTACTTGGCAGATTCAAAAATCTGTTTTGTTTTTTCTTTTATACTTATGCAAAACGTGACTAATAAATCTGACATTTACATATTGATGCAACAAATGTTAACAGCCCATTATGGAATTTTAAAAAATAAAAAAACTATTAAATCATTAAAATTGAGGGCGTGGCTAAGAAGACACTAACATGACCTCGAACCAATGTTTGATGATGAACTCTGAACTTGAACCAGTGATCTTTTAAAATAAGCAGGGTCAATTTTCTTTTTCGAATTGTGGATTTCTTTAACTTTAGCCAGTGAACATTTAAAATGTTCACGATAAATGTTATCGACTAAATTCAAAATTTCAAAGTTTTAAACCCATGCAAAGAATGCAATTTTACCTGGCAACTTATCTTAATATATCAGTAAAACTGTTTCGTGCCTAAAATCAAATAGGGATGATAACCCTCAGATTTTAAAGGACAATAAATAGACGTACAGGGGAACTTCTCCCATTCTCTGCAAAAGATGAATTACACAAAGTAGAGTACTACGAATACATCCCACAGTGTAATTAGAAGCATGCTACACAAACACATGCAAGCTCCTAAAAGTTGCTATAATAATATACACTAATTTCATACGTACACTAAACTGAATATATACACCACATACAAACTAATTAAGTAATCGATTACTGGAAGTAGGTGAAGGGCATGCAGCAAGTGAGCAGGTTCTACAAGGACTGGGGTCTGCTCGGTAAACTGAACAGGTGTATATTAAAAAAAAAAAGTAGGTGAAGGTTGATACATCTATGGTGCACATGTCACAGAGGTCACTTATCAAAGGCCACAGATAGAGGACATGTTTCAAATGATACTAGACAAAGGAACAAACAAAGTTGATGGTTGATAGTTACATAAGCAACATTCAACGCGAACTTGCAACTTTTGAAACTCTCTCGTCACATTCAGATGCGAATCATCGCTTACGTAAATCAGGCGAAAATTGAAAAGGGATTCATGCTCACAGCCTCCGGCGCTGGCTTACCTGTGTCCTTGCCTTCTCTCGGAATTTGACAGCTGCTTCGTTGGGGTCACAGCATGACGATGCATCGCTTAGTGGCCGCGACTCTTCAGCACCTGTGGCCAGCTCGTTCTCGCGCTGACGCATCTGAAGACGAGGGAAGAAGACGAAGTTAAAAAATAGCCAATTTAATCTTCAGAAGTTTTCTGTTCTTAGGCCGAGCCCTCGGTTTCTCAAATGTTCTTTAATAATTAAATACTGGAATTTTTTATTTTTCCAGATTATTTACATTATTACTAAGTATTAAAAGAAGTTTGTCAAGTTTTATGGAGTAATAAAAATATAAAACAGAATAAATTTTCTTCTTTTAGACATGATAAAAGTGAAGAAAAACCTAGTTACTCAAATATAAATGCATACTTTAAGTTTCCAAGTTTTTCCAAGCGCATTTACTTTAAGGCATGATAAAAACAAAGAAACGGCCCATTTTAAAGAAAGAAACATTTAAGATTGGCCTCAAATACGTCGAGACAGCTTCCGTGGTGTGCAGCAATGCAACACAAGACTTACATTGCAATAAAACAGCACTTACCCCACATTTACACAGCCACTTTTAAATGTAACAATGTCACCAACGATACAGACTAAGAAACACGAAAAAATAACAAACCTGATTTCTGAGAAATAAGACATACGGATCGCCAAACATGTTGTAGGACTAGTTTGTGAGTCGTTACCGTTGAGAGCTAGGAAACTGATGACGGCATAAATTCGTTGCTTTTCAAAAGCTTTCGAGTTTTTTTAAATTGTTTATCCTCTCTTCGCGATACACACAACACAATATAGGTCTATCTTACAATCGTTTGTATCGAATAAGTCTTTTATTTGTTTATATTAGGCGTCTAACACAAGCAAAGTTTAAGGGTAGAAAACCATTCTTGCGAAAATTACGCCAATAAATCCTGGAAAAAAAAGAAGTGCCACATCATATTACTCAAGCGTATCTTTGAAATTTAAGAAGCCAGTCATTTTATGACGAAATCAAGACGATAATTCAAGACTCAAGTGTCACAGTGTGGTCATATTTGTCTTATGTGATCTGAAAATTTCCTAATGTTATGAATTGTAAGGATTCCAATATGCACAGGGAACCCATATCTCGTGGAAGAAAATGTAAATGGTTAAAGATCACTTCTATTATGAGCAAGAACTTACGTTTAAAATAAATTCCTTGCTCATAGATTCAAATATTCAAAAGCAGTCATTATAAGCAATGATTAAAAGTTTAAAAGTAATCTGTATTATTGGTAAAGCCTTAGAAGTTCAAACGTAATTCTGGGGTGTAAGAATTAAAATGTTGAAACTGAACCTTTATTTAGTGTGTAAAGACTTAAATGTTCGAAGCTGACCTTCATTCTGTGTATAAATGTTCGAAGCTGACCTTCATTCTGTGTAAGGCTTTAAATGTTTTCAAAGGTGAGGGATTAAAATGTTCGAAGGTAATCTTTATAGTGTGTAAGGATTTAAATGTTTAAAAGATAATTCCCGGCACTTCCCCCTCTGCCGGCGAACACCTGCTGCTGTATACAAAAGTTCATTCACTCTAGCCACAACTTCCTGACGTGACAGTTTTCCATAAGTAAACACACATTACAGTTTGCAGTACATTGCAATTTCAGCATAACCTCCAATATATATATATATATATATATATATATATATATATATATATATATAGAGAGAGAGAGAGAGAGAGAGAGAGAGAGAGAGAGAGAGAGAGAGAGAGAGAGAGAGAGAGAGAGAGAGACGGGTGCAAATCGACAAAATGGGTCCAGGCAGGAAGTGACTCGGGTGACGGACATCAACAAAGCTTTAATAAAGCAAGTTCTCTCTTCCTTCCTGAATCCTGCTCTGCTCTCCTACTCTCGCTTTCGATGACGACAAGGCCAACGCAAACTGAAGCAACTTCAACACTGAATCATGTGGTAGACAAACAAATGCCCCCGTGGCTACAACTATGCTAACATACATATATACTAACGCCGACCGCGTAGGATTAACCTCCGGTATTTACAACCACATACCATGACTCTTTTTAAGTGTACACTATTACACAGCCTCTAGAACTGTTCTTTTCCTTTTCCCCATTCTTAAGGGTATGTTGAAAAGCAAACAACAACGAGTGAGGAATTTTTTGAGGATACTTGATTCGTTTGAAAATGAGATAATCGGCTTAATGACGAATATTCAAATAAAGGACAAAATCGCATCGGGTAGAGCTACATAGTAAGAGTTGTTCTAGCAACATCAAACCACACCGAGAGAGGCATTTATTGAATTTATTTTATCCACGTGGAATGAGAGAATAGTGATAATGATGAGGAATCATATAAAGAACAAAAAAAGCATCGGCGAGAGCTGATTAACATAACATTACGAGTGATTCAGTAACAGCGGAACATCCAAACTTGTTTTCTTTCTTCTTGTTCTTCTTCCTGCACACTACTGCCACCTTCGGCAGGTGGTGTGAGCATGCCCCTATTCTCGACCCAATACCCACCCCTACCCCCTACTTTTACCCTTAACTTGGCTCACTTCCTAGTACTAACAACCGATCTCAATACGGTAAGGAAAATTAGATACCACTGTGCATGATGGCAACTGACTCGATGCAGGAAAATATTCTTTTAGAATTTAGTAAATGTGGAATTAGGTGTAAAATTTTATCAATCGATGATTAATGATAGTGAAATGTTACCTCTCTCATATTTTTGTCAATGAAAACTAATTGCACGATATTTCAATTGTTAAGAAACACTAGACGCATATGATTAACATGCAACTTTAGCTCAAAGATGCCACTTGCCATGAGAGAAAATGAGTGAAATCCTAATAGTTATATAATTGTATGTAAAGCCATAAGACTAATTCTATATAAATACAAACGAAGAGAGAGAGAGAGATAGTAAATGTGGCAACAGATCTTAGTAAATAGGATTAATCGTGATTCATCCTAATAGGCCACACCTTGACAGGCTGTGTCATTAAGAGCATTGTGTAATTGTGTCCAAAAACATGTCTTTGTTTTCTACAATTTGTTTGTTGACACTTTCAAGGTTTATAACTTATTAAACTAAATGAAGTAAGTTTTTTTTTACGTAACACGAAGTTGCGTTCTCACATATATAGTAGCTATCTAATCTAAGTGAAAAAATGGTAATTATAAATTACTCTAAAAATTTAAACAGCTCTGAACACAGGAATGTTTAATCGAATATAAAAGTCCTCAAACACTTTCTGGTCAAATTTTGATAATGCGGAAACTTCAAGGCACGCTAATTCTGAAGCTTAGTGCAAGTTATTAACTTTGATATTTACATAAATATTACTGTTGATCCCTAACACGAAAATTATGCTTAAACTATCAATAGGACAGCAATGCTTTATGAGCACCCAAAATAATAAGAACATTCACTTCAACACTTCTAGAGGTTCCAATGTACAGAGGAGGAATGCGGAAACCTTTATGGCACGCAAATCTAAAATAAGAATGCATAGTCCATGTTATGTAAAGGTTTATAACAACTGTAATAGCACTAGATGAATAATATAACTGTGTTTTGAAGGTACTACATGTAAAAATGCGTGATCATGTCGTGAGTCATTCTTGCCTAAATTAACAAGTTACTGGAAAAAGATAATGAGACTGATGTGGTGTTATCAGAAGGGATCATACGATCCCTGAATATAAACAATATAATCGAATATATCACAGGGACGAGAGCACACAGTCACGAACACTCAAGTTCCCCTACACACTCACTCACACACACCCCACAATGCTCACTGATCGAATACTGTGGCGGGTTCCCACATCCAACAGGCCACAACTGCGGTGGCTGTTACTACTCCGAGGACGAGAGAGAGACACACACACACAAACGCACGCATAAACAAACGTAACATCCCACAACAACCTTCGGCACTTTGTTCGACGAAACATCTGCCAACTTCCTGCTGAGAATTAAATCGACGCCCAATCAAATGTTTTTTTTTTTTTCTTATAAATTATTTATATTAATTGACGCTCTTCCTCAAAACGATTTGGGAGTTCATTTCTGCACTTCCTGATTCATTGATTACGTTCTCTCTCTCTCTCTCTCTCTCTCTCTCTCTCTCTCTCTCTCTCTCTCTCTCTCTCTATATATATATATATATATATATTATATATATATATATATATATATATTATATATATATATATGTGTGTGTATGTGTGTGTGTGTGTGTGTGTGTGTGTGTGTGTGTGTGTGTGTGTGTGTGTGTGTGTGTATTCATTACGTTTTTACATAAATGTTTATAGTATTAGTACAGATTTAGCGTGACAATCACTGTATAACGCATTTATATGAAAAACTCGCCTATACTTCATAAAATATACTTCACAGTCTTAAACCAGCTGCATACCTGCGTCGTGTACAATTAACAGATTTCGCGCAGCTAAACCAAATACAGTAGTGCAAGAATTTGCCGTTAATGACAAAACTTGTCAGTTTTTCATTCCTAGAATTTCCAGCATGCAAGAGCATTTTTCTTAATGTGACGGTAAATAATTGAAGTACATATTTTTAACCAATGGTGGATAGGCTGAGCGGCACTTCATGCCAATCACGACCATTTTCCATGATATGATCTGCGGATATTTACCGTTGGCTCTGAAGTATTATACATCATAAGGATTATTTTCCTAGTTCTAAGACGCTTTTTCTTTCTATGCCAATTGCTTATAATTCTAGGCACTTCTCAGCGGGACTGGATCGAGTTCAATAAGTTCTCTTCTCTACAGGTATTATATGGGCCACTGTTCCATCTGAGATAGTGTCAGTGCTCAGATCGAATAAAGAATCCGACGATTTTAAGGGTACATAAATTCATTTATCTTCTGTGTTTAGTAAACTAATAAACGAAGAATTCGTGAGCATTTCAGCAGTTATTTGTATAAAAAAATGAACATAGCACAATAACTTCCAAGTAACTTTCGATACAGATTTTAAGTCATTCTTTAGCTCAAAATTATGTCAAACATGTTTGATTTCTCACTAAAATTGCTTAGTAACAGATACTGTTGAATGTACTTGAATAACGCAAAAATTAATAACATTTAAACTCTAAAAACTAAACTAATTTCTATACTTGCTTTGGAAATTTGTCGATTCCAATTTCCCCACAAGGTCGTTAAAAGACTCGTATTTCCAAATCGTGGGAAATACAGTTTCCTCTATTAAAATGAACAATTTATCAGAAAATACGCGGAGAAGCAACTCTGCCTCTACGAATTTCTATCAGAACAGACCACGAATGTAATTACCAGTTAGGTAGGTTTCGCGGTTAGAGGTGCCAGACTGAACTAATCGGCCAAAGACCTACATTACTGTATTGCCGCAACTTACTGTTATGGATGAGGAAACTGGATTTATCTGAATGAAGCAAAACGGGAAGAGAAATCATTCAGATTTTACACACATATTACGTATAACTCCAGGCACTGAGACGTGACATTTTTAATTTTAGAAATGTCAGGTCTTGGTGTTTGGAGTTGACAGAAACATAATGGATTGGAATAGGAAATTTAGGCCAAGTAACTAGACCTAAGAGTTCATTTGGGGCTGAAAATAATCTTGAAATAATTGTGAGAAGAGAGGAAAGAGTAAGATGGAAGAAAATGAATATGAACGGAGATAGAGTAAAAAGAATGAAAGGAGTTGTAGCTCAGGGCTGAAGGGACACTCAAGTACCCGAAGATTAAATGCTTACAGTGTACCGTATGAGATGCAATGACGACACTACTCGTCCCTCAACCTAAGGGATTACAGAATCGTATAACCTCGCAATTATATGCCAATACACATCTCGAAACTTCGAGAAATCTACCTAATCATGTCACCGTCGACCAAAGTGTCCCGTAAAGGAAGAAGAAGAAAAATTAAAACAGGAACTCAAGACCCGGAATTACCCAAACTGGAACTTGCATTTCTGCCTGTCTGTCCATTCCGGATGGCAACAGCATAATGATGTGTGATAAAGCACTACTGGATTCTGTGTGTCCTCTCTTCGTCAGGACGAGAACATCTAACGATAAGGTTACCACAGGGGGCGCCACCAGAGCGCTAAGGTTTACTTACTCAAGTACTCAGCGGACAGTTAAACTACCTACCCACTTAGTGTTCACGTGGCCGTATACGTGTTGACTCAAGTGATCAAGGATAGGTGATGAGGAAATACACTTGATGTGTTGTAAATATCAAGGGGAAAAACTTGAGAGTACCAACATGCGTTGTGGGGACTTTCCATTTGACTCGTGGCTCCGCTTAGGAAAGCCACAATCGCGCGCGCGCGCAAATGTCCCCGATTTGAAAGAGCGAAGAGGGATGGGTTTGCATTTTCGCATAATCATTCCATCCTTGGGGCTACAAAAATTTACTATTCAGTTAAGGGGATTCCCCTAAGGATGAAAAAACTTAATTTTTTCTCGAATATGAAAAGAGGACGGCTTTGATTTTCGACACGTGCGTGTGGTAAACACTTTTAATACCAATGTAAATATATGACTTGGGTTATTATAATTTAGCCCCATTCAAGATAAGGAGCACTTAAACAGGGGCCAAAAGTGTTGTAAGAGTGGCATCAATTGACAAATCAAGCTGCGTGGGCATTACTCCGCTGGGGTTACACTTACTGATGGTAAAAACAGTATTAAGTTAAACCGCTTATTTGAGAAATTTTGAGAAATAGGCAAAAGATATAAACTGTTTCCTTTTCAGCTCATCATTTAAGAAAAGCAATTTAGTTAATATTATAAAAATGCGATAATTATTCTTTACTACTTGCAAATGAATTCCAAGATCAGTGAAAAATTTAAAGGTAGAAATAAAGTAAAAGTCATCGGTGCCTACATAACTTTTTAAAGGTATTTAAGGGTTTAAGTAAATGAAAGTGTTTGATTTACAGCTGAAGATAAAGACTAATTCTTGTGTACTTAACACAGATCAAACAAAACAGAATCAACAACTGCCATTGCATTGTAAAAATTAAAAGAAAAATAAAAAAATAAAACCAAGTTGCGTGAGAGTTCAACATACTATGAAGACAGTAATGTTGCGAGTGTGTACTCATGTAAACTTGTGTGCACTTAAGTGTGTGCAGCCCGACCTGGCAGATGCCAAGACCAAGTGAAACACCATCAGGTGTACCCAGTGTCTGCCATCTCGTTACTCGACACAATTGCTCCGTACATAAGTATAACGGCCTCGCCGAAGGGAGTACGAAACTGACTCACGGAAAAGTATTTTCAAATGTCTGATTTGTTTAGGAAAAGCGGCCTCATGAATAACATTTAATTTTACAACAAAATCTTTCAAGATTAACAAGTATAAACGAAAACAAATCTATGAAAGTGATGAGTCATGTTGCATTAAAAATTATTTAACACACTTCTGCCAATATTTTTTGCGACGAGCTTCAATGAATATCTGTCCAATATACAAAAACAAAATGAAAACTTGAAAGAACCTTTTGAATTTAAAGCAAACGCGATAGAACCTTTTTAATTCAAACAAGGACAACAAACCTTCAACAGTATGCTAACAAATAATATAAACGATTTGTTTGTCAAACGGAAGGTGAACTGCATCTTTAGAGAGCGCACCTTAATTTGTTTGTCTAAACAAACCACAAACGAAATTGTTTGACAATAAAAACTGAACTGGAATGTTAAACCTCGAGTTTACGTTACAAATGCTTCCTACACTTAATGTAAATAGTATTGAGAGAGAAAGAGATTAATAAAAAGTTCCCATCCTTATCTGAGAGAGAGAGAGAGAGAGAGAGAGAGAGAGGGAACGTTGCTGACCTCCCCTTGAAACTAGACTCGGCACCCGGAAGAATATTTAAGAGCTTTTAAGGTGGGTACAAGGGACGAAGGACAGCACATGGCATCCTTTCATACTTGCTTTGCAGGACCCATCCTTACAGAGGTATCACGTGGGTCGAGATGATACCCCATGGGGGGGGGGGGGGGGGGGGGGGGGGGGGGTGTCGTTACAAGGAGTCTACGAAGGTGAATGAGTGAACGATTGTCTTACTGATAATTATTTATGAAGACTTTCGTTCCCTTTCTTCGAATCTTCAGCTGAAAACCTTTAAGGACAGAGCCAACAGACTACAGAGTTAACAGACTACAGAACCAATAGACTACAGAGTCAGCCTACTGAGCCAACAGACTACAGAGTCAACAGACTACAGAGCTAACAGACTACACAGTCAGACTTCAGAGCCAACAGACTATATAAACCCAAGAAGGATCCAAAGGAAAATTAGCCTGCTGAGAGAAGGGCATGTTATAGGAAAGGATGATAAATGCATAAATATACATAATTCTGAGGGAATGGCAAATAATACACCTGAATTCAGTATTATTCATAAAACAAGACTTGGACAGAACTATGAAAAACTATAATTTACGAAATACCAGCAACAAAATATTAGGAATAATAACGCGTGCTTAAGACAAAGAACAGCTCCTCCCTACAATAAGAAAGCATTTGGATATAATGTCCCCCTACGAATTTCGACAATTCAAAAAACTAGTAACCACGTACATTAAAATGTTCTTACATAAAATGTTTGCTAAGTAAACAGCAATAACTAACACGACATGTATCAAGATGAAAAAAAAAGTGAACTAACTCTTGGGAAGCATTAGTCAGCATTTTCAAATCGCGTTGCGTTCTTGGAAACCCCTGCATTTATTTAGCAGAGTCAAAAGTTACATCATGCACGTTACAAACTCGATTTGACTTTTAATCCGACAAAATTCAAATAAAAACTTGAACCGAGATCAAATGACCAAGTAAGACCAACAGCGGTGTAGACTTCCTAAAAGGAAGACATTTACTTATGATTACTCGACTCGTGCATGATTTTAACCAGAATTTACTGGTTTGGCCCAGATGTGAATGGCTGTGTTCAGTGTCGTTTTAACTGTTTTCCTCTTTGCTTAAGTGATTTCTTCGTATTATTAATAATTGAGACTCTCAATATTTTACTCTATAAATTAGAAATTTCAACATGTTAAGACACACTTAATAGTTTTATTATAAATTGACAATTTTAAAATATCGATACATTCAATAATCTATTCTATAAATTGCACATTTTAAAATATCGATACATTCAATATTCTATTCTATAAATTGGAAATTTTAAAATATCGATACATTCAATATTTTATTCTATAAATTGGAAATTTTAAAATATCGATACATTCAATATTTTATCCTATAAATCGAAAATGTTTAAATATCGACACCCTTAGCATTTTAGCCTATAAATTGAAAATTTTAAAATATAGATTTATTCAATATTCTATTCTATAAATAGAAAACTAAAATATCGATACATTCAATATTCTATTCTATAAATGGAAAATTTTAAAATATCGATATATTCAATATTCTAGTTCTATTCTATACATTGGAAATTTTAAAATATCGATACACTCAATATTTTATCTTATAAATTGATAATTTTAAAATATCGATTCATTCAATATTCTATTCAAGTATAAATTGGAAATTTTAAAATATCGATACATTCAATATTCTATTCTATAAATGGAAAATTTTAAAATATCGATACATTCAATATTCTATTCTATACATTGGAAATTTTAAAATATCGATACATTCAATATTCTATTCTATAAATTGGAAAGTTTAACTTGGATGTAACACCGTCAAATCTGACTTTCCTAAACTTTCTATCATTCGTATGGAAAAGAAATCTAAGGATAATAGGAGACCATTCAGGCCTCAACAAGAAGCAAAGCCTCTTTTTCTCTTCAATAAAACAACAATTATCCAATTTGGGTTTGTACGAGTTGATTCCCAATCGATGTGTGGAGATAGTGACAACTGGCATGTCGTTTCTTTCGGTTGACAGTGCGTTAATATATTTATATATATATATTCATATATTATATATATATATATATATATATATATATATATTATATATATATAGTTATATCTATATATATAATATATATATATATATATATAGATATATATATATATATATATATATATGTATATAATATATATATATATATATATGATATATATATATATATATACTCAAACAGTTGATTTATTCAAATGGACGGTTGTATAGCAGTTAAGAGCAAACTCTAACAAATTAAAGAATTAAAGTCATTCAGCGCAGTAATGGAGAAATCAAAAGTGAACTTGATCAAGAATTGAGAGCGACAAACGTAACATGGCGCGATGTGGAAGAATGATAGTAATAACGCGAAATATAAATAAAAATGTTATAAAATAAAAAGATGAAAGATGAGACTGGGACAGCCTAAATTTTGAGAAACCTTCCAAATTGCCTTTTGAAAATGTGACAAGAACATTCGCACATCGCATTCCAAGACCAGACCATCAGCCGGAAATGATCTCGAAGCTGTCATTGCCACAGTTTAAAATATCTATGGCAGTGTACCAGAATGCGATTCTCCGTCGGGCAGTCTATCACAGTGTGCACAACTTCCTCTTAAATGATTGATAGGTCACTCAAGACTGGATGCCTCATGTCCCCAGTGAAGTCTCGTTACAACCACCTCGGTTCCACTGCCTGAACAGAATGAACTAGACCAAGGCTGTATTGAAGCTTTCTCTGAGCGATTAGATTTTTTTTTATTATGGATAAAAAGATACAATGTATTACGAACGAGAGGAGATAATTACTTCAGCAACTTCCTCAGAACATAGGACACTGTACGTCCCTTAGCATCAACCGCAATCTCTTTTAAATATCTGCAATTTCGCACAGCCTATTGTTCGACATTCTGTGCCTTCTCATTTTCAAGGATACTAACAAGGACACGCATCATGCAGGGAAGAGCTGAGTCTTGTGGCACGTGCGAACACACCCCTAAAAAATGGAGAGAGAGAGAGAGAGAGAGAGAGAGAGAGAGAGAGAGAGAGAGAGAGAGAGAGAGAGAGAGAGCTGGGCAGATTCTTGGAGCTTTTAAGTTCAAACTGAATTGCTTGGTCGAAATATTGGTACAGAAATGACTGAGGTTGCGATAACTTCTGTATTTATCTTCAATCAACATAGGGAAGTATAAAGTAAGAATGGTGTATATATACATTATATATATCATATATATATATATATATATATATATTATATCTATATATATTATATATATATTATATATATATATATATATATATAAAGGTTTTTTTGCCACGAAGGGAAAAATTAAAAAAGCGAGATAGCCAAGTACTTTCGGTGCTGTTCTCGCTTTTTCATTTTTTCCTTCGTGGCAAAAAAACCTTTATTTATACATATCATCACGTTTGTTTTTATATACTTCGTGATCAAGTTATTCTATATATATATATGATATATATATATATTATATTATATATATATATATATATATATATATATATATATCTTGACCATATCCTCATTACGACTACGACTCACCATAGTCGACTGAACACCACCTATGCAATTCTCTACGTAGATCAACTTAGCACATTGAATTTTTGTGGAAATGAGACCAAAACCATTTTATCTCCGTGGGATCGATCTTGGTCCTCCCAAAATGAGTCAATGTGGATGTCTTAGAAGACCTACTATATACAGTTCCTCAGATATGAAGAGATGCATTACTTGAGAATTATGTAGATCGCATTATGAATCATCCTTGCAATATTCAACCACTAACATTTATATAAGGTATATATTAAGAGACTGAAAATAATGCAACGTCGTGTAAATTCCTGCGCAAGTCCTTAAGTACCGAGAATCCAGGTAGAATGGAATTACTCGACGTTAATGTTTACTGGGTCATGGTAAATGCCAAGGAGCAGTATTCAACTTTATAAGGACCTGTGCGTGACAACTGCGGAAGTTCAAGCATTCTCTTGACGTCAATGAACAAGGTTGGGAAATATCTGGAAGTCTTTAACTCACTTTTTAAACCCATGCACAAAACGAATTACGAAACACTGGGACTAGCGTAGCGTAGCGTCTCTCTCTCTCATTCTCTCTCTCTCTCTCTCTCTCTCTCTCTCTCTCTCTCTCTCTCTCTCTCTCTCTCTCAACTATTCCTTCTTAATACCATCCATTTGACTTACGCATCTCATCTCTCTCTCTCTCTCATGTCGACTATTCACTTAGTAATACCCTCCACATGGCTTAAGACATGCTGACTGACGTAGTGACGTATCTCTCTCTCTCTCTCTCTCTCTCTCTCTCTCTCTCTCTCTCTCATGCTGACTATTCACTTATTAATACCATCCACATGACTTAGACACACTGACTAACCTCTCTCTTCTCTCTCTCTCTCTCTCTCTCTCTCTCTCTCTCTCTCTCTCTCTCTCATGCCGACTATGCATTTGCAGCCATGTTTATTGCTTGCGGGGATTCTGACATCGTAAACCTTCGAATCCTCCTCCTTCAGATATCAGTGCAACTCAAACCACGCCCCTTATCTCTGCTCGGCTGAAACGAATACCTCTGCGGACGTGAGGGTGACGTCTCAATGCAGCTCTAAAAGATGAGCAAGCAAGCAAGCAAGCATCAAAGTAAGCGCGCAAGCGCGTTATCAAGGCTCCGCAGAACGCCAACTGCAAGACAGTATTACTAGGGAAGGGTTCGAAAGCTTTGAAAAGGGTTTTTAAATTATACACGAACTCGCAACCATATTTATTATTGTGAACCCCTGAGAACATTATATATACTCTCGGGATAGAGAGGTTCCCCCCCCCCCCTAAAAAAAAAAAAAAAATAAGTAGCAGTGGTATAATCAAGACTAAGAGAAGTAGTTGTGGTATCATCGGACTAATAGAAGTAATAGTAGTTAGTGCTATAATTACGACTAACAGAAATAGTGGTTTTATCAGGACTAACAAAAGTGGTAATATTAGGTAATAGTATAGATTCAAACATTTCTTATTTGAATATAATGGTGATAATACCATCAGTAACTTTCAATTCATTACTTTGACCATTTTTTTAAAATTAAAATGTGTATACATTTTTCTATCCACACCCTCCTGGTGAATTTTGGTAATCGCAAATTCCACAGCTCTCTTAACAACCTGGATTACTCAATTTCATTATCCTCAGAGATAAAAGCTGTTATTTCACGAATTATTTTTAATTGCCAACACAAAAGTCATTCGACGAATCTAGCAACGACCAAAGAACCTGACAATGCAAAAACTGCCTTTCAAGCCACTTCTAATTCGTTTTGGAGACTAAACATCCAAACGACAAACTAAAAGTGTATTTCGTCGTACTTCAAAAGATGGTCCCTTGCCAGACGCTGATGGGTCATACTTCCGATCAGGGAAGAAATATAAATTACAAATCAGATTTGGCGAGCACATGCTCATGGAGGCCTGCGGTTGGTGGGACTTGGTAACTATACTGTAGCCTGCGTGATGGCATGCCTTACGTCAAATAGATTGAAGTTCGATTGACTTGGGTGGAAAATAAATCAGAACACAGACAAAGCCACGAGTAAGAAAGTGGCTCTTATCTACACTAGAGCAGAACAATAGCGGCCATAAAATAAATCATTCACAAAACATGCGGTTTATCACATACTGCCAATTTTCATCTTTGTTTTATAATAAGGCATTGCAAGAATTCACTACAGACGAAAGTACCTTTGATCTATCCCAAGATCTTCGGATGAGAATATAGTTATGTTATCTTTATTAAATATTCCCTCGGCTTTTTCAAGTTTTACTTATAAAAGATGTCTAATTAACATTATGATACGACAAATCCACGTAAACCTGATTCCATTTGTGACCAGACTTAATTATTCGCTGATGTAACAGTAATTTGGCAACATCACCCCGTGATGTACTGGTTAGTCCTTATCTGAAGTTAACCGGGATACGACACCAACGTGTTTACAATTAACAAGCAAAACCAAGGTCACGACGCTCAGTCACAAACAGCAGCAATTCAAGTCACAAACACTTCGAAGGTAGCCTTGATAGGTAGGAGATTCGTGTCAAGAGTCCAAGCCTCCGCATGAACTATCCGTTATATATCCATTTTATTTCTCCAGTTGTCATGATGAATTTCAATTTTGAGAGGGGGAGGGGGGGGTGAATAGCCCCCACCCCACCCTCCACCCCCATTGGGAACAATAGCATTGTGTCCTAGTCAATATATTTAAGAGCTTGGCTGATAAACCTGGTTACAAATTTTGAAGCCTAAATGAAAGTTTACTGCAGTCAGACTAAATGCAGTCTGGGGACGAAAGAAGATTCTCTCTCTCTCTCTCTCTTACTTAGTCTTCCCTTTTGCTGCGAATGAATGAAAATTTTGAGTTTATTCAATATGTGAATACATACAGTCTGGGAATGAAAGTAAAACTCTCTCTCTCTCTCGTCTCTCTCTCTACCTCTTCTCCTCTCCTCTCACCCTCCTCCTCGGTCTTCTTCTCTCTCTCTCTCTCTCTCTCTCTCTCTCTCTCTCTCTCCGGCCATCGTTCTTCCCTTCTGCTATAAATAAATGAAAATTTTGAGTTTATTAAATATGTGAATAAATGCGGTCTGGGGATGAAAGTAAAACTCTCTCTCTCTCTCTCTCTCTCTCTCTCTCTCTCTCTCTCTCTCTCTCTCTCTCTCTCCCTTTTGCTATAAATAAATAAGGGCCCGTGATACTCTTGCCAAAACCGAGCATAAAATCTGTCTTCGTGATCTAGATTTACTGGTGTATACAAACCGGGCTGTTTATAGAATGCAAAGCTCAACTCTGGGCAGATAATTATCATCATCATTCAAGGAGTTTTTCGGGCAGTAAATACGAAATCGGAGTGATATAAGCAGCCATAACCTGGAGACGTAAAACATGCATCTAGTGACTGCATGCAGGCGAAAGGGTGGAAAAAGGGAGAGATGGATGGATGGAGATTTTGAAAGGACAAAAACTGAGATGGATGTAGATTTTGAAAAGGCAAAAAATGAACGTGACCGGATTGGCTATTTCAGTAACAGATGACAATCTTTAGAAAGGCAAGATTACAGAAGGATTACACATAAGAACTAAGAGCTATAAAAGGATAATCATAGTAAACTATTATACAAGCACGACTGACAAAGCACAAATCAAAGCATAGCAAGAACTTCATCAGATTAAACGTACATTTAATGTCGAAGCTTTACAGGAACTGGACATGATCTGTACTTCACTTCCTGCTTATTAAAGCACAGAGTACAAGCGATGATTTTATCTTACAGACAACTTCCAAACATGTTCTGTGCTCTAATACGTCTGCTGTAGATGCACGAACACGCTGCTACCAGGAAGTAACTCTTTTTAATTCTCGAATGAATTATATTTATATATATATTGAATCTCGAGAGAAAATTGATTTAAAAACAATGGAAAATGACAAAAATTCAATTTCGTGCCAGACAGATTTCTGTTACAAGTGCAGTTTCATCTCGAATGAATGTCTGATATTTACTGATATTGACATCTTGAGAGAAAATCGATTTAAAAAAGTGGACAATGACAAAAATTCAATTTCGTGCCAGACAGATTTGTATTACAGGTGATACAGGAAAAAGTGATTATTATGGTCCACTGATAGATTTAACCGAATCTAGTTCCTTAAAGCCCTCTAATACTGTGATTTATTACTCTTCCAGAAACCTATGAACAGAATATGTGACCAAGGTTAGCATCACTGTAATGAATCATAAAAAATGAGAGATTGTTCATATACCACGTGACATACGTCCTCACATTTGGCAAATACGTGAGTAACTACGATGAAAGGAAAGATTTAAAGGTGTGTGTACTGTTAAGAACCAAATTGGTCAAACCAATAGCATAGCAAAGAGACCACGGTCTGATGAAGTTATTGGATGTCCATCTGGGAGAAGCCTTTGGCATCATAATCTATCTCTCTCTCTCTCTCTCTCTCTCTCTCTCTCTCTCTCTCTCTCTCTCTCTCTCTCTCTCTCTCTCTCTCTCTCAAGTTTCTAGGAAGTGAAATACGTAGAAATTTCGGGCTATGGTCAAGTGCTTTTAGGTGCATGAGAAATATATTCCGGATACTGTCTTTTAGAATTTACTGGTAATACTATGAAGTTTGTATGTATAAAGTGAATCGATACAACAGTTTCAGTTCCTTCAATAAAAATTTAAAAAACCAATGTATCAATAAAAGACAATTCGGCGTTTCAGAACTTATAAAATTCTCTCATAAAGACTGACTTTAAGAAACGAATCAATAAAATTCACGAATAAAATACCAAATAGATCTTTTCCATTCTAACCCCAAAAGAGAACACCTGTGAAATGCACACCTGAGTACAAGGTGTACTGGCCACTGGCCCACAGGGCCACGGAGTATAAGTAAATTGAGTTGTTCTTAAGACAATGAAAAATACGACGATGCATGCAGTGAAACAGATAGCTCTCTCTCTCTCTATCTCTCTCCTCTCTCTCGTCTCTCTCTCTCTCTCTCTCTCTCTCTCTCTCTCTCTCTCTCTCTCTCTCTCTCTCTTTCTCTGGGGACAGGTATACACGATTCACTCCGTTCGAGTATACATTCAAATTGTCATTTCATTTAGTTAACGTATTCTCATCTATACTAAATGCCAGGGAAGCACAACATAATATGGATGTTTTCCCTTATTTGCTCTTGGATTTACCTAATGTCCCCCTCCCCCCCTTTCTCGGTTAATACTCCCAATAGGTAGCCAGACGGCAGGCTATATGTATATATATATATATATATATATATATATATATATATATATATATATATATATATATATATAATGGCTTTTTGTTGTTCTTGTCCAACATCCAAACAAAAGTTACCAATTATGTTCAAATTCTCAAGACACATATACCTATAACATTAGACCTATTAACAAATAAATATTTCAAACAGCAACTCTCTCCGTCCGGGACATTATTTAACTAAGGAAATTATTTATCATCCAGCTGCACCTGTTACCTGAAAATGCACTTAACAACTACCAAGACCTTGTCCTCCCAACAGTTACATGCAGTGGAGAGTAAAGTGAACAGCTGGTTCGAGTCTCTCTCTCTCTCTCTCTCTCTCTCTCTCTCTCTCTCTCTCTCTCTCTCTCTCAAATTTAGTTCTCTCCACATTTTCCAAAACCTGAAAAACCAGTTGGGCCAAGGACGTTAGTTTACCTAGCCTACTTAAAAAAAAAACTAGTCAGGTAGGACACTGTCAGGTGAGGTTAAGTAAAGATTTTATCCCATTTATGTGATTATGGGGTATGTTACGTGCCCAAAGTACATAAACCATATTTTAAACCTAAAGGCTTGGCTTTATTATGTGTACCCGTGGTTCTTAAAATAACGATTTTACCGATATCCAGTAATAAGAATGATACATAATTCCAAATTTCAAAATAAAATCATTAAAATAAGATAGAATAAGTTACGAGAAACTTCGCTTATTGGTTTAGTTAGCGTCTTAAAATCGTTTTCTACATCGAGGTCTTACAGAAAACGAACATGGTCGATTATCCTAAACTACGATATATTCCATGATAACCAACAATTCTCTCTCTCTCTCTCTCTCTCTCTCTCTCTCTCTCTCTCTCTCTTCTCTCTCTCTCTCTCTCTCTCTCAGAAATTTCACTAAAAGATGCTAGACCACCTTAGAAATCTTATCTTCTCGTGTAAATGTTTGTAACCCAAGAAATTCATAAGATTGTACTGACTCAAAACACATAAAACTGGCGACTGTAGCTGGTAGACAGGCATCTAAATCTAGTATAATATTTATGACCTTATCAAATTATACGACACGGTAGTTCACTGGACGACCTACTTGGTGAAAAGAGGGCAATTTAATTTGAAAGTTTTTTTGAGGTAGATTCACTGTAGATAAATATTTCAAATTAAGAGCAAAGGTGTGCCCAAATTGAATCAGAATAAGAGAATTTAAGTTGACAAACTGTTCATGAGGTCTCCTGAAGTAAAACACCATTCCATAAGTTTTCTTATAAGATAAAATAAATGTGGAAAAAAAACGAAAACCATTTGAGGGAACTCACTATCACGAAACCATACCTATATCTCGAGTTCTTGAATTTATGGCTATCATTCTTGACTCCCCGCAGGTGTATGCCTCGGCTGATTTGAGCGAATTCTTGGACGAAGCTTAAGCAAAACAAGCTATTTCTAGAGTGCTGCGCCATCCTACATGGTGGCAAACGAGATTAATATATATATATATATATATATATATATATATATATATATATATATATATATATAAATGAACATCTCAAAGGGCACCTGGGATTCAGATATCATAGATAAAATCTTCCTTCAACAACGCTTAAGAAGATTAAAGAGGAATTATTAGCGGGGGTGACATAGTAAAAATGGTTACTTGTGGATGGATCTCTTGTTATAAATATCGCCTTCTCTGTAAATTTTCTTATATATATATACATAATATATATATATATATATATATATATATATATATATATATATTGAAAAATAGTTGGATATTTATTGCAAAAGAAACTATAGAGCTGTTTGTCTATATTTGGAGTCCTCGGTGATTTTTCGGAAATAAAGATAAATTTTGACATTTTTTCATTATATGGAAAAGTTCATACGGCATCAATTGAAATTGAAAATTGGACCCATACCAAAAATATGAACTGAATACCAATGATAGTATATCATGACAGTTTATATTAATAAACTTAATCCTGCCTTGTTCATAATAAGTGTTCAACTCTAAGTTATCTTGCCTTGAAAACATGAAGCTAAAATAAGATTAATTTGCCGATGCCTTTTCTCATCAAAAGAATGAGAAAAAATATCATATGGAAAAATAATGTTATATGAAAAGCATCTAGAAGTACAGTTCCAAAGTTTCATTAATACCGGTACAGGGGAAAAAAATATCATATTTTACGTTTTTTTTTTAAACAGATACATAAATAAATAAACAAGTAAATAACCTCGTAAAATGCAGCAATTTAAACCGTAAATGAAGTAAACGAAAAAATCATGGAAACCACTTTTTCATTAAAAAGATTCACTGCCTACGTTCTCGGCATTTGCATAAAAATGAGAGAGAGAGAGAGAGAGAGAGAGAGAGAGAGAGAGAGAGAGAGAGAGAGAGAGAGAGAGAGAGAGAGAGAGAGAGAGAGAGAGAGAGAGAGAGAGATATTCCCAAAAACACAAAGGAAAATTCTAAGAATTCAAACCAAAAAATTGTGACTGTCTTGAACACAGGACAATGACACTTCACAACAGGGATGCAGCCTGAACGAACCTTCCCTTGACCTAGGCACAGTGCCACGACCTAACCTGACCCCTCGAACGTGAAATCGTACATAGCAGAACGAAGTGCGCGCAATTACTCTGCGATTATTTTAATTCCTAATGGCATTCAACATCCTATACTTTGTAAAATATTTTGCTCAACTAATGGGCGCACCTATCTGCTATCTGTGGCTGGGGGAGTATCACCTACAGGCATTTTATTGTTTTGCCCATAGGCCTGCTTCGTCTGCCGAATTATGGTCAGGGCACATGTGCCCTCACTGCCAGATAGCGTGGACTGGGCCTAAGAGTAGAACTGATGTCTGGAGTTCTGGCAGACTATGATAAAACCATAGTGATTATCAGTCTTCCCGTGTTGTGATGATACTAACAGTACGCAAACATTCTCAAACTATTTTAATTTGCTAGAAGTATGTATGAGGTTGTACCTGACAACCGTATGTAAATTTTTATGTAGGCACTGAAATATTTATCATCATTACGACGCAAAAGCCTCCCCCACCACGCCCCCTGTGAAACTTCGCTACTAAGATATGACGCAGTGAATGGCACAGTTTCCATAAACAGTCTTAACATTGCTCATTCTTCTATTCTTCTACAGACAACACTCAGCCCTATATGAAATAGCGCTCAGACGGCACCAGAAATATAGCTCCATTGTTTTTCTCGTAAGATTCAAAAACTAGGACAGGAAACCTTTCCTAGTTAATTCGTCGTTCATGCCTACTTGAATGTCAGTAATAGTGACAGTGTAGGAGGTAAATAATACCCACGCTATTCACCTCTGGCATTTAATGTGTGAATCTGATGGAGGTTCTCCTGAACTTCACACTCGCGTAATCAAAATGCAACTTTTGGATAAGATAAGACGAAATCAGTTCTAATTTCTGCATAGACATAATTTGTGTTAAATTTATATTGTTTGTTTGCATGGTGTTTTTACGTTGCGTGGAACCAGTG
Organism: Macrobrachium nipponense; assembly: GCF_015104395.2. Lineage (NCBI taxonomy): Eukaryota > Metazoa > Arthropoda > Malacostraca > Decapoda > Palaemonidae > Macrobrachium > Macrobrachium nipponense. Next base: position 4,959,775 of record NC_061098.1, read on the forward strand.
GTTATTCAGCAACGGGACCAACGGCTTTACGTGACTTCCGAACCACGTCGAGAGTGAACTTCTATCACCAGAAATACACGTCTCTCACTCCTCAATGGAATGCCCGACAATCGAACTCGCAGCCATCGAGGTGTGGCACGGCAACACCATACCGACCACGCCACCGAGGCGCACTAACATTATATAAATGTATGGTTTAAAATTCTACGTTTCAGCATCGTAAGATTCAAGACTAAATTTTAAGTTTTTTGAAATCTAATATGTACCTGCATTGTTTTTTTTTTTTTCTCTCTCTCTCTATCTCTCTCTCTCTTTCCAAAAACAAGATCAGGACACTGAAACAGCAAATTTTACCTCAGAAAAATATTCAAAAACGTTAAGTGTCAAAATTCAAACAAGAATAGATACAATCTCAAGCCTTCGTCTATATCTTTTGTTCTTTTTATTTACGTTTGTTTCAGCCCTCCGATTCTTCGTTAATCATCTCGGTGAAAACAGAGAAGAATATCATATACACCCAACCCCACCCCCAGCCCCACTCAAAAACTCCCCTTTTCCGCTGCCGCCAAAATATGACAACGCGAAGAATGGAATTAAAAAAAAAACTAGGGCATTCACCCACTGACACGGCATTCCTCCTAATCCTGTTTAGTGCACGAATCATAAAATCAACGCAGCTGACCTACTAAAAGAGGAGTTTTCCTTTTTTTTTCTTTTTTTAAACCCCAATAATTTCACAAAGACAAGCGGCACCTATAACTGTATCCCATGACAAAGGGCTGCCTGCCACCAGAGTCTTTATGAGCGTGGTAAAGGAGAGAGAAAAATATACCTTTGTGAAAAAAAAAAAATAAATAAATATTGGGACGGTTGCCAAAGTACCGTATGGTATTACGGAGAAGAGGCGAAGGACTCAGATTCTGTCGTTTTGGACGTCAAACTGAGGCTATGAAACCTAAGTGTGAATAAGAAGAAGACGCGGTTGAAATCTACAAGAAAAACAAGACAAGATGGGGAATTGGACTGGTTACAGCATTAAGATAAGACTAATTATTATTATTATTATTATTATTATTATTATTATTATTATTATTAAACAAAAGCTTCATTCAGTTTTCTTCTGAAGATTGAAAGAGAAACCCACAAAATTACGGTGTATAACGTGTTTACTTATAAGTACTTACATATTATTGAGTAAAATGAAATGTAAATACTTATAAGTACACACGTTATACACAGTAATTTTGTGGGTTTCTATTTCAATTATTAGTATTATTATTTATTATTATTATTATTATTTTGTTCAAAATAATCGCAATTTTTAACGAATTAATCTTATACAGGGTCTTTGCAATTCTTCTGATTATTATTATTATTATTATTATTATCATTATTATTATTATTATTATTTGGGAAAAACTCTCTATCGCGAGAATATACATAATGTTCTAAGAGGTCCACAATAATAAAAAAAATTGTGGACCTCTTAGAACATTATTATTATTATTATTTCATTATTAGAAATTCAGGCTTTCCAAAGAACACGGTGTTCATTTAAAAGACCTAATAGAAGGTAATACGAAATACAGAAATAAAATAGAATAAATCAATAAATACATGTATAAAAGTATGAGTAATATATTAAAATCCAAGGAGAATTGCTTTACCGGTATTTAACGGTGAACCATAAAACGAATATAATTGTACTTACATAAAATAAGACTACTTATTTCAAGTCATATCCCAAACACATCACTTTAACAAAAACGCTGTAACCAAAACAATTTACTTATCTTTAATATCTGGCGCCATGAAAAGCTATTCAGAAGAAAGGTTTAATATACCGAGGCAGGTGGAAGTACACGAAGAATTTTACCTTGACAAAAGAAATACATTATAATGAAAAAGGGACACCGGTTGCGATGACGACTCTACAAAAACAAAAATAATAAAAAAAAACTACTAAACATTTCTGTGAAATTATTTCTTTCAACTCGCAAACCTGTTCTTGTTTACTTACCGCAAACAACAATAATAATGAGACCACTTGCTGAGAAACGCGAATACGCAAACAAAGAGAGAGAGAGAGAGAGAGAGAGAGAGAGAGAGAGAGAGAGAGAGAGAGAGAGAGAGAGAAAACGATACCAACGTACTAGAATGTCACAAGAATATCTCATTACCTTTAACCTACTTTCGCCATTTGAACTACAAAATTTTAAGGAAAAATCTACTTTTAATAATATTCATTCTTTACAAATTTCGCATTATCTCTTCCAATCACCTAAACCTACTACTGTAAACTTGCTTTCATATAAGGTTTAACTTACTTTCATTTAAGGTCTAAGTCCAGCGAGATGGGTAATCACGTGACCTCTTCCAAAATCAAGGAAACGGAAAGTAAGGACAGTCAGGCTGTAACAAGACAATACAGGGCAAAGTAACCATCTAGAACATCATATTGATTCCAGGTGTAACCGACTCAAGATGACTCCCAAACGCATCGTTTTCGACTCAAATATTCAGTTAGACAATTTCCCGAAGCTTACAGATTTCAGACAACCATTAACATAATTACATGATTTCTGTACGAGTGTCCCAGCCAGTACCTTTGGAAAGAATTATACTATAGAAGAAAAAAAAACCGCCGACATAAATCCGCTGGTACCACCCACTCAAAAAGTTATACTGAGGACGCCCCCCCCCCCCCCCCCCCCCCCCCCCCCTCACACACACACACACACACACACACACACACACACACACACACACACAAAATACACACACACACGTTTCGGCTTGGTAATCCTAGCTGACGAACAGCAATGGGCGTGGGACAGAGTGACACTGAGGATAAATTCGAAAAAAAAAAAAAAAAAAAAAAAAAAAAAAAAAAAAAAAAAAAAAAAAAAAAAAAAACCGTTCCGGCTTGGTAATCCTAGCTGACGAACAGCAATGGGCGTGAGACAGGTGTTTCGTGTGATAAGCCCCATGTGCACTTCTGAGTCCTTAAAAACGAGGAAATTTTGACACATTTGCTAAAAATTAACGAATCAGTGTCGAGTGTATTCACTTTTATCCAGTGTAATATCTCGAGCTGCCACGTATACGGATATTTACAAGAGCTAGAAGATGAAGATTCAAGAACTAAACAAATAATAAAACCGATTTGATAATTTTGTTAAATTTGGGTTAAATTGGGGCTATGAACGGAAGCCGGTCTTCTAAGAAAACCAAGGCCCAGCCTGTTTCTCCTGGCCAAAAGAGTGACTTGGTAAAAACAATGAATCCGTCACTGGATCATTGAACTTTGATCCTTGGATTGGTGATCCAGCGAATGATTCATTCACTTTACATCCTTGGATTGCGTGATCCAGTGACTTATTCATTTGTTTTACCAAGTCATCCTGTGCAAAGTTAAGTGATCCTTGGACCATGCATTACAAGGATTACTGAACCCTACAAAATAAAAATACTTGTGTCATAAAGCTATCTGGAAACTCGCCAGCTCATGGGAACATGGCGAAACTTAGTACCCATAGTGACGACATTTGCCACAAGGCCACAATGGGGTTTTAATATTTGGGATGACCTGAATAATACTTCTGCTTGAGAAGCTGAGTCACGAATGACAATGACCTGACCTGACCTTCCCGGGAACAACCTACAAAAAACTTGAACGCCCAAAATGCCGAGAAACAAATTAGAAATGAATTATATTCTCTTCAAAAAGAACAGCAGTCAGTAGGACATATGGCAACACTACCTTTCAAAACATAGACGCATCAATATCAGTAACGTAGGCTTGTCAACCAGATATAAATGATTTCATCATGAAATAAGGTCTCAATCTCCTGTGACATGAACTATGGTCGCCATTAGTCGTCGCAAGCATTATCGCGAGATTTATTAGTCACTGGATCTTGGATTACTGTTACATATATTTCACGGCTCTAAATCAGGAGTAAAGGAGGTGGGATTCGGGAGACGACAGTGATGAAGGGAAGGTTCTTCTGAAGTCATTGTCGAGTGTGATATATTTGCCAGGAAGGGAAGGCGAATTGATTGCGCGGACGATAAATCAGATCTAATGAGGTTTCTCTTGAAGACTTGTTAAATTTTATCAAAGTGGGAGACGGGTATTATGCACATGACCTAATAACTGAGACGGCAGTATGTTTCTAATATATGAGAAAATTGTGATTTCCGTTAACACAGCATAATTATACACGAGAAATGCAAAATTTTCCTTTACAAAGCAAAGTTCAACCAGAGTCGATCTTTCCCTAGTGTATCAAATAGATATGAATTCAGTATTTCTTTAGACGTCCAAAATGTATAGACCAATCGTCGTTGGTGTCTTCCATAAACGAAAACAAAAGGGCAACAGTATTTCTATTTATCATGCAAACGGAATTTATCTAGATTCATTAGTTGAAATTATACATTTAGCAGTGACCCCCGTCTCATTATTTTCCTATAGAGCCATCTCATACTACGAGCAACTATTTAATATAAAATAATATATCTACACACATATATAAATTCCTTTTATACGCAAATCCCTCAAAATCAAGCAAATTAACAGAGAGAGACCATACAGTATGTCTCACCCTCAATGAAATAAACGACAGTATCAAAACCCATTGATCTCAAAAGGACACAGCGCAGCGCTGGGCTGAGCGAAACCAACATGTATAAACAACACCTTATTAAGAGCTCTGTTATCGCCCTGTCATGAGCATCAACCACTTCAAAAGACTGAGCTATACGTTCAGGATGACAGGTGACGCTATCAATAATGAAGAGACAGACTGCAGGATTCATCTAGAGGCTTAATGAAGTTTCTCGTTGATGGGACAAACAGAGGGGAAAGGGTAGGGATTTATTGAGAAGAAGAGAGAGGAGAGGAGAGAGAGAGAGGGGGAAAGGGTAGGGAGAGAGAGAGAGAGAGAGAGAGAGAGAGAGAGAGTTACAAGGATTATTTTGTAAAAAATGAAAGGTGATGGGGGGTTACCTTAAGACCTAGTTGCTATTCACGAATTCCTTTCTCATAAAATTGATAACGGGATACAGTTGATTTAAATGCTGATATAAATGACTACGAATAACTACACAGCATAAAAAAAACACTAACTCTCTCTCTCATGTAACACACGAGCATTTACTCTACCTCCAACAAAACTATTCTATAGTTTTACAGTCAATCCTGGACAGGGTGACGAGATTCCCAAAGACCACTAAATAAATTCTTTCTGGGATGTGGCCCCCCCACCTCTTCCCTCCTGCTGCTCTTCCTCCTGACCTTTTCATGAAATGTAAACTGTCCTCCTGACAATTCCCAGATTCCTAACATACTCCTTCCGCACAACGCGGCTGGAATTCCACAGGAAAGAAAAAAAAAAAAAAAAAAAAAAAAAAAAAAAAAAAAGTAAACTTGACTGCACACAGACCTCCTTCGTATACACACAGATCCTAATTTAAGCTACTTCATGTTTAAATCTCCCTCAGACGAAATAAACAGACTTCACCTTCTCTAGTCTTTTTCCCAGAGTCTATTTTAAGCCATTAAAATAATCAAGGTGGTAATTTTAAGGGTTTCGCTAAACCAGCTGGGAAGGTTTTACATAACAAAAGATACGGGGAGGTTACTGGATACAAGTTGATGAATTAAGGCGCATAATTCCACGGTTAGATATTAAAATTAATTTGTGAAAGCTGACAAAAATTGAATAACTAATTTTTAATAAAAAGCGAAAACTTTCTTCTGTAATAATTTCACTTTCCCGTTATTAACTTTGTTGGTCTTTTATTAAAAAATACACTTTAATGAAATCACTATTACATAAGTAAATTATTGGTCTTTATTCAAGATTCATCATTCATTTTGTGTCAGCTCTCAGACATTCGCCTTCATAAAAGTTTTATTTAACCGTAATAAAATCAAAACGCAAGTTAAAAGCAGGAAAACTTAAAAAGCTCAACCAGAACCATTTTTAAACATTCCATAGCTTCAGCCATAAACCACTGGCAAGACTACAAACCTTTGGTGCCCTTCCAAATATTTTCCGAGAGATCACTATACTTGCAAAAGACAGATGGCCATTAGCAAAACGCCAGGAGGAAGAACCCGATCATTTTGGCTTCCAAAAAAATAATGATTCAGTCTTCGATTTATTTATTTTCAAATCTCATTAACCGCTTCCGAGGCGAGTATTTCTCGTCTGAAGGCTTTCAAGATACGTTTGGCAAAGAATATTATGCTTTTGCCTTAATGCCTTCGCAAGTCATTAGTTGTGTTTACTTACCAAACCGACTGAGGAACTTAAGAAAAACATCTTTGATGAAGAGACCGAGAAGAAGTAGGAAAGGGGAAGGGGAAGGGGAAGAGGAGGAGGAGGTAACAAACGCTGACAAACACCGAGTCTTCCTTAGAAAAAATAATAACCCACACACACACACACACACACACACACACGCACACGAGACGTTAAAGGTAACAAACGCTAATTCTTAAAAAAATAAATAAATAAATAAATAAATAAACAGGAACCTCTCGAGACGTTGATCAAGATTTCTTCAAATATCCAGGAAAAAAAATGATCAAGATGTCTTTAAACATCCAGGAAGTAGGAGGGGGAGAGGGAGAGAGGAGGGGATAACAAACGCTAACAAACACTAAGTCTTCCTTAAAAAAAAAAATATTTGATCAAGATGTCTTCAAATATCCAGGATAAGAAAAATAAACTCATTTTAAACTCATTTTAATGTGTAAGATTTCAGCAATACCATAGCAAGACACAAGGTCAAGATATCTCTCACTTTACGAGCGTCTGAATCTTTGAAGAGATTGACGTTATCAGTTTCAAAGGCAATTTCAAACGAAAGGCTAAACTGCGAGTGCTCGTTTACCTTATCATAATATTCACGAGAGAGAGAGAGAGAGAGAGAGAGAGAGAGAGAGAGAGAGAGAGAGAGAGAGAGAGAGAGAGAGAGACTATAAATCGACAAAGTGATGCACTTAAACGGGACATGAAACTAGCCACTGCATTACTCAACAAGACGAAAATGAAGAATCAGTTTCTCTCTGAACCTTCCAAAACCTCATTGTTTTTCGTATCAAGGACTTTGAAAAAAGAAAAAAGTTTGATTTAATTCTTTCCTTTTATCTCTATTCGTAATAAGGAAATTGTCAGAAAACGAGGACAAATGCCTTAATATGAAGTTCAGTTTCAAAGGGAAACTCAAGACAGACGGCCGACAGGAGCATGAAGGCCAAAGTATTGAGAGAAATCAAAAGAAACTCCACAATGTCGAGGCATACGAGTCAATGAATCAACCACCAAAGAGATCAAAACACTATCAATTCATTTGTTAAAAAAAAAATCCTCATAGTAGCACGAGTCTTCAAATGAAGAAACAAATCCACAGTTATGTAAATGTACATATAATCAAATATATGTACACTTACATAACTGTGGATTTGTTTCTCCAATTGATTTGTTATGAAAAGCATCCCCCATCTATTATTCTCACCCAGCCGGCAAATTCCAGTTGTTGCTCGTTACACTTCAAAACCAAATTGTTATTGCTTTATAAAAAAAAAAAAAAAAAAAAAAACTCGTCGTTTACAAACATCGAGGAAAAAAGGCAACGCCAGAACCTTCACTAAATCAATCAAAACAACACACGGGACCCGAGCAGAGATTAAATGACCTCTAAAGCGAAGCCAAAAACTAAGAGATTATATTTGAGATTATTTTTCATTAATGAGCTTAAAACAACAAACACATAATCGTGCGTCCTTCCCCTTAAAAAAAAAAAAGGTGCTTTAACCTTGCCCTTGACAAAGCACTCGAGTCAATACTGTAACATCAGGTCCCTCTTGAGGAACTGCACAACTGTACGGTGGTTGGTTGGTTACGTAACAGCAACTGTTGTCAATTATCACTCCAAAGGAAATAATTATACCCAGAAATGTTGTCAGCAGTCTTGCTCAACAACAACAAAAGCACTAACCACTAAAATTATTTTAGGCTATAATTGCATAACTATTTCTATATAGTTTGTAATCAGCTCTATCAGTCATGGCAGTAACATGTACAATGATTATCGATTTATTCAACATATCAATTACTTAAAAATTTATGGTAACACTTGCTTTATTAGTTTATCAATAACCACATCAGTACTGTAGTAAAAAACAAATATGCTGAAAGTCGAATTATAAAAAAATCACTCCACTTATATACCAATTACTCTTATAAGAAAAAATTGACTTTTGCCTAACACAGGAGAGAAAATACCAACTACCTTTACGAGAAAATTACACAAGAGAAAAAAATAACGATTATCCTTACAAGAAAATAGAAATTTAAAATAAAAAAGTTTACCATTACGTATGAGAAAAAATACCAATTGCCCTTACATGAAAACAATATAAAAAAAATAGAAAAAAATAGCTTGACCACTACACACGAGAAAAAAAAAACCATTACCCTTACAAAGAAAAAAACGTGACCATTACAGGAAAAAAACAATTACTCTTACACACACACACAAACTAACTACCCTTCCGCAGGAGACATCATTAGTCACCTGTATATTCCCTTCTAACCAATCACTAAATACATTTACGGGCGTCTGGCACCGGAGATCCAAAACAAACGCCCTTGCCAAAAATTATGCATCACCCGAGGAAAATGCCAAACTGAGGTAAAAGAGTGCCGTGAAGAGGCTGGGCATGGTCCGGACACCAGGGTAGCACAGCTTACCCTTCGAAATTTATAAATGAGAAGGACAAGCCTGAAAAAATAGCTTACCCTTCGAAATTTAAGGGAAAGTCAAGTCTATTGGTATTAGTAATAAAAGACAATAATATTTTAAGCAAGAAAAAATATAAGGAAATATGTAGGTGTCTTTATTATTGACAGCATCAATGGTGACTAAGTTTGTTTTCCTTTTATTATTGGTTGAGAAGGCTGAGCAATTAAGAGCTTAATGGCTGAGAGAGAGAGAGAGAGAGAGAGAGAGAGAGAGAGAGAGAGAGAGAGAGAGAGAGAGAGAGAGACCTATACCTTGCAGTTCTATACAATTTTTCTTCATCCATCTGATCAATTGCATATTACTTCAGTCCCTAGCCCTCCTTATATTTTAGAAACATCTCTTGAAATAACTTAGATACAAAGACTAATTCAAGTTAGTTTCTTGCTTTCCGCTGCCACGTATAACTGCCCTACGACGTACCGTCGTAACCAATCGCATTTAGAAATGGAAGATGAACCTAAACCTTCCGTTTTCGAATAGAAAAATCTCTTGTTTTCAGCGGGCATAAATAATATGGACAAGAGACCAAACAAGAGCTGGCACGAGAGAGAGAGAGAGAGAGACTGTCCCTCAACCCTACCTCCGCGTCCCTTCTTTCCTTAAAAACCCCCTCGGACTGATGGCTAGGTAGTGGTGCCCCGGGGTATCTGACGGGAAGGGGGGAGGGGGATGACAGTGGGTGGCTTCGCACCCTCTCCCCCACCCAAGCACTTTTTGTGGGAGTTGGTAGGGGTCCAGAAAGCCGGCAATGGCACCATCCGACCCTCCCGCGTGTATAAACATATATATTTATATACACAACGAAACAAATTCGCAAAAACTTTAAAAAATAATTTTCAAAATTAACTTCCGCCATTCATAACAGTCCGCCAGACTCGTAAGCACTGCGGCATTGTAGCATGACACATATGACGAGAGATGAGTGATAAATAGGGGAAGAACTACAAGGTCAATATATCTCAGTTTTCCCCCCCCTCTTTTTTTTTTGGGGGGGGAGTGGTGAAAGCAAAAAAGTCAGCTGTGAGATGCTTTTTTTGTTTTTTGTTGGGGGGGTTAATTGAGGGTTAAAGCAAAAATCAGCTATGTGATGAACGAAACGTGTATGTCAATAATCATGATATTTGGAGCAAATTAAGGTTTTAGCTAAATATCTAGAGTATATTTCCACTGCTGTTGAACATTATATCCAAAAAGGTATACTTGGTGAACGAGCTAAGTACCAACACTCGAATATATTTCTAATTCAAACTAAACGGCTACTGGAAATGTACAGAATTCATGTGGTTCAATTCTACAGCTTTTTAAGAATGACTAATGATGCTATATTTTATATTAATATAGGAGTCCAAATGGGTACGAAGCCCTCTGATAAGGTAGGATGAAGCGTCCTAGGTTAGGATATGTCCTTTGAACTTTCTAGGAAGTAAACAGACTCATTTAAAAACGTTCTTTGTATTCAAATTGAAAATACAAAATAAAAATAAAGTTTGAACAAGGTTTAAAAGGGGCCAGCCCCAACTATTTGATAAAAATATAAAATTACAAAAAATAACCTTTCCATGATCCCTACGAAATAAACTAATTTTAAAACTTTCTTTACGTTAAAATTATTTCAGGGAGTTTCTCTCTCGAAGGTCGTGAAGAGAATAGGAAATTGAAGACAGGATGAGTCTGTCAATAACATTTTCAACACTTCTCTCGAGTTGCTGCAAGATTTTTTTTCACTTTGAGAGAGAGAGAGAGAGAGAGAGAGATAACGTCCTCAAACGAAATCCCTTTTTATAAATTAAATAAGGAAAAAATATATACAAGATCTTACCTGTTAAAGATGCTGAACTCTTCATTCAATTACCTTAAGACATTACCTTGTGAAAGTTCGTGTCTGTAAAGCAATACTACCTAATATACAAAAAAAACTATCCTTAAAAGATTTTGACTATTCTAATCTATTTCAATAGAGACACGGCGAATGATACTGCAAAATTACAATTAATATAAATAAAATAAATCAGTTAGCTACATCAAACACTCAGGACAGGACAAAATATATCCAGCTGCCAGAAAAGAATAACAAAGATTATGCGTAAAAAAAAAAGAGAAAAAATGAAAAAATAAATTCGAGGACAAAAGATTGGCACAGACCAAACTGTTATTGCTGCAGCCACGTAGGGCTGCTCTTTTCTGAGTTATTTATCTTCTTAACCACCCAGTTATTTATTATTTATATACCTCGTGTACCTGTATTTCTTGATGCATTGATTCTAAGATGTAAATATCAGTTTGCGTGATCGTATAAGCTTTCTTAATGCAAGGTATCAATCAAACATATGGGATGACATGATCTTTTCTTAGTTAATTATATTCTTAATAACATTTTACTGTTATTGACTTATAACTTCGTTTTCTCTTGTTCCTTAATTACTAATGTATAAATACCAGCATGCGTGACTGTATTAATACCCACAGGCTTTAAATAATGCAAGATATCAAATCAAGCACAAGGGATTGCGTTTTTTTTTTTTTTTTAGTTATCTTCATAACAAGCTTTGAAGCAGTTGTTTATTTCTAACACTCTAAGATATCATAACTATTATAAATACAAGCGTGCGTGATTAGGTTAATCTCTAAGATGGCATAAATATTATACATATCAGCGTGCGTGAATAGATTAATACTTATGTTTTTTTTTGTTTTTTTTTTAATGGAAGGTATCGATCAAAATAATGGGTTGCAAGAAAGAGCGTCATGAATTCTAACATTTTAGTAAGAAGAGGAGTGGGTAGTATTGTATGAAGACGACTCAAACTCCACTGTTGGTGTAGCTGTTTAAGCAGCAAGTGTACCACACGTCCCGGGCAGCCAAAACAACGCAGCAACGGAATGCAAAACAACCCCGTTCCGGTGCGAAAATAAAGACAGAAATAAAGAAAAAAAAAACAACCCATTATAGCTCATTGTAAAGGGTCGCCACTAACTTCGTTAACGGAGAGTTATAAAGTAAACAATAAAACATCAGGGACATATAAAGGAATATCTACCTAGAGGCCAAAAAAGGGGAAAAATGGTGTCTAGACAAATGCAGTCACAACCCCCCCCCCCCCAAAAAAAAAACCCCCCCCCCCCCAAAAAAACAAAAAAAAAAAAATTGATTACAGCTTATTGTAAACGGTCGCCATAACGTTCGTTAACGGAGAGCTAAAAAGTAAACAATAAAGCATCAGCGATACATAAAGGCATATTTTACCTAGAGGCCAAAAACAGCCAAAATTGGAGTAAAGACAAATGCAGCGTCACTGTGTTTTATCTTGCAACAATACGTGGTATAACAATCACCACACAGCCTTTCCGAGATCCTATTTACCATCCTGACGCTATAATGATTTACCCAAACACAATTTCAGCGTCGGTTGTTTGGAAAAGACCTTGCCAAAATATTCTTCTTGGGATTGACTAACAATAACAAAGAAACGGGAGGAAGGAAGAGAGAGAGAGAGAGGAGAGAGAGAGAGAGAGAGAGAGAGAGAGAGAGAGAGAGAGAGAGAGAGAGAGAGAGAGGCTTCAACTTCTTTGCTATATAGACATAAAATAATGATAAAATGTCACATTATTTTTCAAACTTTGACACGTCTTGAACAATCTATCTTTGCTTCTAATTTAGTTCACAAAATAGATAAAGAAATAATCAATCAATAAAAAAATAAAAAAAAAATAATTAGATAAATGAACAAATTTATCAGATTGCTGTGGCGGTCTTCGACCGAGCAAATTATTCTTAACTAAAAAATAAAAATAAAATAAAATAAAGTTTTTAAAAATAATAACGAACGTCTCCCCCCACCCCCGGGGGCCCCCCCAACCCCCCACACCCCCTTCGAAAGTCTATAAATCGTTTCGGAGGTGGCAGTTGCGAGTCAAAAAGCGAGAATCATTCATTCAATGGGCGTGCCAAGACCCCGACTTCCTGCAAACAACAAATATTCGACGAGAAATTGGCACTGCGCATCACTGTATGTGTATGTGTGTGTGTGTGTGTATGCATATATATATATATATATATATATATATATATATATATATATATATATATATATAGAGAGAGAGAGAGAGAGAGAGAGAGAGAGAGAGAGAGAGAGAGAGAGAGAGATGGAGTTCGATCTCGATGTGAGCCACAAATTTATTTCTGTGAAACACGTGAATGTGTTATTTTCATATATATATATATATATATAT
>NC_061098.1:4977827-5010327 GCF_015104395.2 Macrobrachium nipponense
ACATCTTCCTATGAAGAAGTTCTATCTTGAGAAGAGAAGAGGGGAGGGGAGGGAGGAGGAGAGAGAGAGAGAGAGAGAGATGACGGAAGGAAGGAGTAGAGGGGGGGGAGGGGGGGGAGGGAGAGGGAGGAGAGAGAGAGAGAGAGAGAGAGAGAGAGAGACTTTTTTTTTTTCTACCAACACACTGACGCAAATCCTGTCACCCAATATGACCTCACTCACCACTTACCAACCAAGTCCCTCTCCCACACACCTGCGTTTCTTGTACGTCGCTTCTACCTCGCCAGACCTCTCCTTTACCAGACTAGGCCAAGGTTATCAAGCGTGCTTGCCTGCCTGCTTGTGCTTGCTTTCTTCTAAAAGCAACATCCAGTGTCAACAAGCAGTATGCTAGTGTTAAGTGCTTGTTAAGGGATGCTTTGCAATGAAGTGAGCTGTCTTACTTTAATTCGGTAATGGGGAAAATGATGATATGATCATAAGTGTTGTCGGAAGTGTGTGTGTGTGTGTAATAGGTCATACTTTCAAAGCTAGTTACAGTTATATTAAACATATAATAAAGATTTTAGTACTGGAATTCCTAAAATTACGCAGTATATTGTTTTATTTTTAATTAATTATATAACATTAACGCGACGATTTGATAATAAAATCCAAATCAAATATATTCCGAAACCATTAAGTAACTATGGATGAAATAACCAAAAATATTTTTATAACAATGTGTGATATAGCTATATTATCAATAATCCGTAAACATAATAAATTATATGTAGTATTTATACAATGTATAACCGAATCACGAAAATATGGAACGCAATGAATATATATAAATAAAGACAAAATCCTCGAGGGAAAGAGAAACGAAGGAGATCTGCGAGGCCTTTCGACTCAATGTCCTTTACTCAGCAGGCTGAAGAAAAATATACGAGTTTTCTTCGCAAACTTATTTTCATAATTCTGCAGTCTGCTTAAGAAAAAGGACAAGAAGTCGAAAGATCTTGCAGAAAACACCCCCCCCACCCCCCCCCCACCCCCCCCCCCCCCCCGCTCACTTTTTTTCTTTTTCCTTCGTGGATTTGTCTTCATATATATATATATATATACACTATATATATATATATATATATATATGTATGTATGTATGTATGTTCTCCGCCAAGTGTCTTTTATCTTTCACAGCACTTGTTACCAATAACAGCCGTTAACGAGACAGCAAATGAGGACGAGCGGCCAAATAGATCGGCATGAACGGAACTGCCTTCACGGACCTGTTAACCGGAGGAACGACCCAGTCCACTGGTTAAAATATACTATCTGTAAATAATGTAAATTAGATGACGGTCCTGAAATCTACCAGACTTTGAGTAGCCTCACTCTATAGCCACTGTACACGTAGGCTTCATATGCGCTGACAATACTCTGTAACACTATGCTGGTATGTTATTTTTATGTGTTAATTGTTTGTTACTGTAACGTAACTAATGTTATTTATTTGTCAGCTAATTGTGTTTCCGAATATATTTTGTTATTGGTAATACTGTCTGATTTGAGCATTTGTTTTCTGCTTGTAGGGTTGAAGGTTTTTTGTCTACATGTGCATAAAATGAAAGAAGAAATGCTGCTGTGAGTTGTATCTTCCTTGGATTGCACTATATAATATATATAATATATATATATATATATATATATATAATATATATATATATATATATATATACATAAATTCTTACAGAAGAATACTCGATCGGTCCCACTATACTATACTATACTACACACACACACACACAAATATATTATATATATATATATATATATATATATATATATATATATATATATATATATATATATATATATATATACATACCTTAAACACTGTTCAAACGTGAAAGCGACGAACGAAGAAATTAACAGAGTTTCAACAGCTGCTCACAATAACGGCTACCCAGATGACATGATCCAGCAAGTTGTCAAAGAGATTAGAGGCTTTCCAAAAAACCCGACCCCGAGGGACAACACACAAGACAAAAGACAAAGAAATAGTGATATTACCATCAGATATCATACAAACAAACACACGAAAAAGACGAAAGGAAGGAAAAAGCCTCCTTGGTATACTGCGAAGAGAACAACCACCCCCCTAGCACCATATAACAAAATAACAGCAAGAATTTACTGCAAGCCGAAATCTTACGCGGCCTCACTGATAAATGAAAAATAGTACGGCTCCATCGACGGAGAAGAGGTTGAATCTGATATAGTTTACAAGTTTGTCTGTGCTGACGAGCAATGTCAGTCCCCAAAAAATGCTATATCGGACACACAACAACTACACTCAAACGTCGCATGCAGGCCCACAGAAAACCAAGGTGCTTATTCACCAGCACTTTGTGGATACCCACAATAAAAAACCATCCTTGCAAGAAACTTCTCACAAACACCAAAATAATCCACAAGGAAGGCAACTACAATCGTTTATTGATATCAGAAGCCGTCAGCATCGCCACGCAACGCCCAAACCTTAACATCCAACGCGAGGCAGACCGATCTTTGCCCTCGTGTAGGAGGGCAAGCCCTTCAGCCGCGTGGAACAAGACCACTACCACACGCGGACAGGAGCGCACACTGACATTTTGTTAATTAAAACATATATGTAATTAATATATATTTATGGTAAATTTGTATATAATAACTTACTTTCAACTTTTGATATAATTTTTTTCTGTTTAACATATTTATTTATTTGTCCTTATTTTTTATGTTTTCACTATAGTCCCCCTTTTTTGTAAAATATTTTAAAACTAGGTATCTGGCAATTGTACTCCCTTTCCGTCCTCCATGACGTCACAAAAAAAAAACGCATGTAGGCTCATATTTTGTATCAGTACGGGCTGCTCTGTGAGCAAGGAGCCCGTGCTGACACAAGGTCAGCTAAATCAAAAACAACATATTTGTATCAGTACGGCTTGATAACGTCAATACGTATAGGTTGACGAAACAGCTGTCGCGGTTTTTTGTAAAAATACTGGAGTAAATGGAAGAACCCCATTATGTGTCCATTAGTAACCTGAAACAATGAAGTGAAGAAAATAATTAGAAAATATGAATCAATCTCAAAAAAGCTGGTAAACAGTGAAAAAGCCATTCTATTCAATGAATGTTGTATCCGTGGAAAAATGGTGCCCTAGAAAGTAATATATATATATATATATATAAAATATATATATATTAAATTCTTACAGATAAATACTCGACAAGTCCCACTACACTATACACATACACTACAATAACCAATATTAACATTCAAGCTTATCCTACCAGGAAGACAGTTCACGCCCAATGAATTACTTGATAAAATACCAGCTTTTTTCATTTATTCTTTTTTTTTTTAATGGAATGTTAATGGCCAGACAGAGGTATCGTTCGAGTGACATCTAACTGTCAGTCGATGACACGGTACATTAAACTTTGGCCCTTAGCGATTAGGATCCACTCCCCCTTTTTTTTTTTTTTAGATACCTTTAAACCAATTAGATTTACATTTAAGTACTTTGGTTTAGATATATCAGAAGTCTGTGGGTATTTTGGTTTAGAAATATCTGTACTTTGGTTTAGAAGTATCTGAAGTCTGTTATTCTATATATTTTTCATTTTCGTTACTCGGGAACCTTGTCTCGATCTTTCATATATTAAACGACAGTATATGACACAGCATAGTATGCAATTAAAATTCATACATATACAGAATATATAAATATATATATATATATATATAAATATATATATATATATATATATATAATGTATACACGCACAACACACACACATTAGATAGGATTCGGAAAATCAATATATATAGATATATATAGGTATTAATATATATTATATATATAGATATAGATAATATATATACATATATATGTATATAATATATATATATATATATATATAATATCTTATAACCCATATATTAATATATATATTATATATCACTATATATTATATATGCACAGATGGATAAGATTTGGAAAATCCAAATACATTTCAATACTCAGACGATAAAGAATATATTAAGAGACCTTGATAAACCATATAACATACAACCACAATTTATAATAAACCTACAACATACAACATGATACAAAGTACAATATAATCTATAACAAACGCGCATAAGACACTGGAAAGCCATAAACAATATTTTAAGAATCACGCGTCATAAAAAATTTTTTTTCTAAAAAAAAAAAAAACACACACACACAACACACACACGAACAAAAAAGTTAATTCATACATGCTTTAACAACGCAAGCCCATGCAAACTGCACTAGCATTTTCGTTGCACGAATCCCTTACCTTTCTCCTCCTCTTGTTGCAATAGTAGTGAATAATGTTCATCCACACCAGAGACATGATGGCGGCCGATGGGGAGGCGGTACTTTGAGTAACGCTCGAAATAAACTTAAAAGAAAATTCCTTTCCTATGAGGGCGAATGGTTCTAGTGTTTGTTGCTACGTAAAATGCTTCACCGATTGTGCTATTGTTAAGTCAAACTGTCACTTATATATATAAGATAAGAAGTAGCTTGGATAAGTAACTTTTCACAAATGGGCACCTCACACTTAAGATGTCTGTTCCTCGTCTAAGGTGGTTGTAATAGACCTCACACTTGTCACATTACCACACTTTATCAATACGATTTTACACTTTGGGGCAATATACTATAATCGGTTGTATTATCGAAGTCTTAGAATCACTTTCAGAAAACGAAGGGTTCTCCAACTTTCAAGATATTTAATAATCCATCATCTAATGAAAATATTAAAAAAAGAAATAAAATTGAGTGAATAAACAGGCGTCCCACAAGATATTGTTTGACAAAATTCTCCTTATTTTCAAATGCTCTCGGTTTCGTGCTACGTATATTAATCAATTTGCTATGCTAATTCATTCCTAACCAACATACCTATCTATGTATATCTGAATCACGATTGACTGATTGATTGTGAGTAATCTGTATCTGGCGTCACAACTAACTGAATCGCGAAAAATAACCACGATGAATAAATAAATATGCCAAGAGGTTTTCAAAACCTCTTCTACCACCGGCTGATATGTTTAGCTTTACTAAAGAACCCACTCACAATTTGATGAGTGTGTTCTTCAGCGCTTGGAAACAGACGGTGTGAAAAATAATGACTATTCCCCGCATTAATTTTGTCATTCGTTAAAAATTACAGATATATTTATGCAACGATTTCATTGGCGAAATTACGGAATGATTACAATTTAGGCTATTTTACTTGAGGTATATATATATAATTATATATATATATATACTAGTATATATATATATATATAGATATAGAATATAAGATATAAGTATATAGTATATCTATATAATAAAAATATATATATATATATATATATATAATATATATATATCATATATATAATATATATATATGCACACACACACACACACACAACAAGGGAACAGCGGTTGTTTGGCAGTTATGCTTTCGTGATTCATAATCACATCCTGCAGTTATAATATATATATATATTATATCTAATATATATAGATATATATATATAGGTATAATATAATATTATATATATCTATATATATATATATGCTTAAAAAATCACAGTAGACGCACGTGACTTCATTAAATAAGCGAAATACCACAGGAAAATGATAGGCAGAAATCGAAGCGCTTTTGTCTTTTACAAAGACATTGTCAAGGAACGAATGAAATACAGTTGGAAAGAAAGTTATCTGGTAAACAAAAAGATCAAGAATACCAGATGTTAATTGTCAAATGGGGTAAAAATCAGAGAGATAATGCAGGATATCACATTGAACATAATATATATATATATATATATATATATATATATATATATATATATATATATATATAGTATAATAATCAATAAGATAGACGGGAAATATAATATAAATTAAATTTAATCGTAAAAAAGAATCAGAAATGCGCAAATTTAAACATATGGACCTATAAATACTAAAAATGGCACATTTTGTTGGATATATACGACTATCAACGAAGGACGACTCGACAAAATTAAATTTAAAGCCTAATAAACTCCCGACAAAATAAAATAAAACGAAGGAAATCTCTTGATAAATCGCCAATTCAGCGTCTTCCCGTCACCTTGAAATGACATCGTCAAACTCGTGGGGAAAAAAAAACAACTCGATAAAACCCAGGGTACAGAAGCATTCAACTACAGAGACGACTCCTGTTCCGCTACTTGGGTTCCTGATCGATGCCTCGGGCATGCTTTTGGTGGGTATGGGTAGTAGTACTCCCCCGGAGTGCCACGTGGGAACCGCCTGGTGGTACCACTTGGCTTCTCGATAGGAACCACTCGAAATTCTATGCTCTTGTGAGGGCAAGGTCAGGAGTCTCGTTTATATATATATATGAGAGAGAGAGAGAGAGCGAGCTTTGCCTCAGTGTTAGAATAAAGTTAAAAGCACACGTCAAAGACATCGTTTCATGATTATTGACACAACTACCGTGTAAATGATTCATTTTGAAAAATCTAGACTTTCGTGTTTCGAGAGCTATGAGAAAATCCTCAGACGATTGTTTCAATCTATACACACTCATACACATACACGTACAGTATGAAAAAAACAGCTCTACACACACGCACATACACATACAAATACAGTATAAAAAAACTCACTTTCACGTATCTATATAAATCATCAAGGATTTATTCTATGACAATGTCAACGTGAACATATAAAAACCAAACGGTTTAATGGAAAGGCCACGATCAAAAAATAAATAAGCTTGGTGGGACGGCTCTCAGTTCTTACGTCAACATCAGGATTTTTCAAAATAAAAGCGAAACTTTTTTTTTAATTAAGGACGAATGAACATTTTCCTTTTTTAAAATTATTAAGTTCGAAAATAACGCAGCAAAAATGAAAATAACAGTCACCTCAATCCAATAACTTCAAGGTCTAGACCTCATTAAAACAAAGACCGAACCGCAAACTGATGAGTGTCAAAAGTTGTGAAAAGTTATAATTTATGAGTGAAGTGATCTTTTGACTTTCATATTCAACAAAATGTGGCTTTAGTTATTTGATTCTGTGGATGTTTGGCAAAGCCAGTCTTACACGTCTGGTCCCGATACCTGATACAGGATTGAAAGTTCAACTATATTATTATAGTCTGGTACAGGAATGCCAATGGAATTATATTATTATAGGATTATACAGGATTGCAAGTGGCATTACATTATTATAGATTGATATAGGATTATATGTTGAATTACAATATCATTATACAATGATGTAGGATTGCAAGTGGAATTATATTATTATAGACTGATATAGGACTGCAAGTGGAATTATATTAAGACTGCAGGTGGAATTAAATTATTATAGACTGATATAGGACTGCGAGTGGAATTAAATCATTATGGACTGATATAGCACGCAAGAGGAATTATAATGTTATAGACTGATATAGGACTGCAAGAGGAATTATATTATTATAGAATGATATAGGACTGTAAAGTGATTATTAAATTATTATAGACTTGATATTAGGGACTGCGAGTGGAATTAAATCATTATGGACTGATATAGCACGCAAGAGGAATTATAATGTTATAGACTGATATAGGACTGCAAGAGGAATGATATTATTATAGACTGATATAGGACTGCAAGAGGAATTATATTATTATAGAATGATATAGGACTGTAAGTGGAATTATATTATTATAGACTGACAAATGATTGCAAGTGCAATTATATCACTGTACACTTTTGTATAACCATTCACAACTTTATGTTGACTTTTCTGTACAGATTGCTTCGTAAATGAATAATATAAACCTAAAACACTGATAATAAAACCGTAAAATTCATTCATTCTTGGCTGTCTTTTGAGGGGGGGGACGAAAATGGAGGGGGGGGAGGGGGGGGGGGGGGGGAAAATGGAAGGTCGGCTAACTGCATAGTATTCAGAATTTAAAACAATGTGCTGAGAGTTCAATACAAGAAAACTTCATCCAAAAAGCAAACCATATGAACACCCCCCCGCCACACCCCCCCCCTAAAAAAATCTAGTAAACCAAACCAAACAACCCCAAAATTTCAGAACGTGAATGTTGCCATCACGATGTCACACAAAAACAAACTCGAGACGAAATGACAACAAACAGCTGATGCGACTTATGCCTCACCGACATCTTATCCCAATTATGAAACCCACTAATACAGACAGACAGACAGGAAGGCAGACAAGGGAAAGATAAGAGTTGCCTCTGCTTGAAGGCAGAGGGAGGAAAAACTCTTACATAAACATCAACCTCTGTGCAAGCGCTGGCGCAGGCATTAGCGGATAATTTGCTTTCAGCAAACAAACACAGGAGATGAAAATAGGTGGAAAATGAGAAGACGTGGGATGCCTTTAATAGTGTAAACATCAACAGAGAGGAATTTATCCCTTAAGAACAATGGATCCCTCTGGTGCTTTCAGGCATCGTTTAGTCTTCAGAGAAAATGAAGCTTTCATTCTGCAGCGGAAGTTATATGAGATTTAATTTGGCAACACAGAAATTCAAGTCTGCTCTCTTCTTGATCCTCTACAAGTTCTCTCTAATACAAGAGTCAAATCATCAAAAGAAAAAAAAAACACACACACACACACAAACACACATACATTGAAGCTTATGCCATAGGTCAACGGGTCTCGATTAAAAAATAGCAGATCAAAAATAGTAATAACAGCAATTTGACCATCAAACAAAAGTTCATCACGTTTGACTTCAATTATATCAAAATACTCTTTCGAAATGTCTTTAGATAAACTGATCGCATTTCCATGTTAAGCAAATTGATTATCAAATTGTTCCAACACGCCTTAACTTTGAATTCTATTAGGATGTTAAAATTATTGAAATAAAATCTCGCACAAAGGAATCCTACGAAAATGGCGTCCTTGGACGAACGTCAATATTCTACGCAGGTGGTTGATTTTACTGAAAGCAGCATTCGATGAAGACCTAGAGATTTTAATTCGTCCGCTACTTACATACATACGCACAGAAACTACATCATGGTGTAGTTACATAGTCCCTCAACACTCTAGCATACGATGAGCGACAAGCCACGTCACCCTCTAAAATACTTATTGTGCCTTTCGTGGGAAAAAGACGTACGTTAAGTTGCATAGTGATTTAATACACACACACACACACACACACACACACACACACACATATATATATATATATATATATATATATATATATATATATATATATATATATATATATATATGTGTGTGGTGTGTGTGTGTGTGTGTGTGTATTAGTGTGCGTGTGTGTGTGTGTGTGTGAGTGTAATCACTCAATATACAACTTAAGGACTTTTAAAAACTGTTGAAGAACCAACTGGGAAGATACAAAAACCAGAAACACAACAAAACGAAAAAAATAAAATGAATCAAGAAACCACAAGTTCGGCCCAAAACAAAAGCTTGGGCAGAACCAGCAGCAGCAACAACATGGCCCTATATAAACCCAGTCGCAAGAAGTCTTCTTTTACGACTGACATTGCTTGTTATGAAAAAGCCAGAGGTTCGTAATAGCAACGCTCGCGAACTATAACTTTGGGAATGGATCCCAATCAGGTGTCAGTGTCAGAATACCAGGGTCCTTTTATCCGCGTCAACATCGCAAGCTTTGCATGCCCTATCTAACCCCTCCACCGGGGACATACCCGGACATACCCACCACACACCCAGGATCATCTGAGCGAAGACACCAGGTTCTCCTGTCGTTCACGGTGTGATGCGTAGAAAGAACTCTTGCGTAATTGCGCCTGACTAGTTAAAAGGGATTCTGGGTAACTGTACAAAAGGGGGGGAAATGTCTTTCTTACATAATTCAAATCACTACGAAAAGTAAACAGTCTCATCCTATAAGATTATTTGAAGCCATATTAACTTGAAACATCTACTGAAGTTTATCCTGCAATAAAAGTACCTAAATATGGTTGGGAAGGACAAATGACGTTATTTATACATGGGTCATTCAGAACAGAAACTCGTAAAAGCCATTCTTGTTTAAAACCACTACAATAATGAAAATATATATCAGTAATTCTCAAATGCTCCTACACAACAGACGAGAACCTTCCTCGGTTTAGCCTATATACAACTCTTTCCAAAGTCTGCAATACAAATTATTCCCACCTATTATCCTATTCTTTCAACAACAATATATTATTAAGAGAATAAAGTACACGCATTCCTCCTACACCTGTTATATACCCTGGCCCTGCAGTGCAAAGGCATCAAGTGTAAGTACACTTGCAACACACCCCCAGACACTCTGGCACGTAGATGATGACATAACCAGTCAGGAGATACACTACAGGAGTCACAAGCGCAGCGGAAGAGAGAGAGAGAGAGAGAGAGAGAGAGAGAGAGAGAGAGAGAGAGAGAGAGAGGAGAGAGAGAGAGAGAGAGAGAGAGAGAGAGAGAGAGATACCGTAACTGCTTGTTACTGAAACTAGGAGTGTGAGGTACTATATTTAAGGATTATTTAGCTTTGAATTTTCGTCATGAAAATCTACCGCCGAAATGAAATAAATACTCTCTTTAGGACTTTATGAAGTACATAACAAAACTGATAAAACACGGCATATCTTCGGTCTTACACCCACCAACACTTGGAAAATATGAACTATATGAAAAAAAAAATACATACACTACAAAATTTGTCTTGTATTCAAAATGGCATTATCATTTCGTTCAAGTACCAAATATATACCTAGTTCGATTACCCGCTCTCACAACGTGGAACCAGAGGAATTTATTTCTGGTGATTAGAAAATCATTTCTGGATATAATGTGGTTCGGATCCCACTATGAGCTGTAGGTTCCGTTGCCTTCGGGCCAGCCCTATGAGAGCTGTTAATCAGCCTAGTGGTCTGGTAAAACTAAGATATACTTAACCAAATACCAAACTTAAAAACCGCCTAAATTGAATATTAAAGAAAACCGGGTAATAACTCTCAATTATTAATCCATTAGACGACAAAAAGGAATTGGAAAATTATACAAATCGTAAAAATCACCATTCAACATACTATAGTAGTTATACCAATGGGATTCAGTGATTGAACACAGACTTCTGCCCGACCATCGCATAAAAACGGTGAGTGCCCCAATTATGTAATTTTCAAATGAAATTATACATGACTTACATGCGACATAAGGATGAGCAAGTTTATTCTATACTTTAGCTGTAATTGTCAACAAATGGCAGTGAAGTCAACTAATATTTACATTTCGCTGTTAAATACATGAAGTCTACGTGGCATAAAGGTAAACACCTTCACTCTACACATGAGCTGCGATTTTGTAGAAATACCAGTGAGATAAACTAATATTTACATTTCACTGCAAAATACATGAATTACATGTGACATAAAGGTAAATACGTATGTTCAGGCTACACTTTAGCTGTGATTTTGTAGAAATACTAGTGAAACTGCCGTGCCAGTTCTTCTAAGGACACTACCCAGGAGAGACAAAAAATTAATTAATTAATGCGCTATGGGACGGTAACACGTCTGGTCAATTTAACGAATCACTTTTTCTATTTAGCTTTTTTTCAACGAGCTCAGAAAAACCCACTCCCGGCCTACTTACGAAGACAGACGTAAACACAAAGTGTAAAAGTTTTTTTCTTTTCCAAATATAAACTTGGGAAGTGGATACAAAGAAATAATCTCTCTCTCTCTCTCTCTCTCTCCTCTATATATATAATATATATATATATATATATATATATATATATATATAATATATATATATATATTGTATAAAAAGATGGGCATCTGAATGATTATGAAATCAAAGTTATAGAACCAAGCACCTGAATTCATGCGAGAGAGAGAGAGAGAGAGAGAGAGAGAGAGAGAGAGAAATACCCATATTTAATTCTACATAATATCTAACGGTATATTTACCCTGAGCTGAAAATTAAAGCTAAATATTTACCGTGCGCTGAAAATCTAAGCTAACAATGTTGTTTCTAACACATTCGGATGATATATGGAACCATTTTCCCGTCTGAAATTTCAACAGAATACTGAGCAATAAAAAGAGAGAGAGAGAGAGAGAGAGAGAGAGAGAGAGAGAGAGAGAGAGAGAGAGAGAGAGAGAGAGAGAGAGAGAGAAGGACACGAATGGAAAAAAAAGAGGGTCAGATCAAACTTAGTTTTCCTGAATCTATTTCTTTTAACGAACAAAGTATATTTTTTAAGAAATTAATTTTAAACTAATTATACATATTACTTACTTCAGAAGTTATACCCATGCAGATTAGATAACAGACGCCACGGCTATAATTTCAAAAATTATGTGTATAATTATTTTAAAATGCCCTTATTGAAAAAAAACAGTATTCTTTGCTCGTTAAAATAAATTTAATCATTATAATTATTCAATAATTTTCTTACAATATAATTTCCTAATTATCATTTTCGTCGTTAAAAATCAAATTTGTTTCTCGCCGGAAATATCAAATTTATGTTTCTGAGCAAAATAACTTTCTTATGAAAATGAATCGAGAATTAGCGGTTTTTCCGAGACGGAAAATATTAATGAATAATATCTAAACATTAGGAAAATAAGCATTGACTAACGACTTCACTTTATTCGGGAATAAATCAAAGATCTGTGTAATGAAATTACTGCGATTAAACTAAAATTAACTAAAACTATATATATATATAATATATATATATATATATATATATATATATATATATATATATATATATATATAATATATATATATATATATATATTTCAACTCAGGTATCCATATGCATTAGGTTACTCTGGTCCAAAAAAAGGCTTAAGTTTCGTTTCGTCAATAAATGTGGATTTGCACCGAAAAGGCAAAAAAGGGCTTTCAAAACTGAGAATTAAATAAAGATAGGGTTTGAAAATAATGAAATCTTAACCATACCGGTTTCTAGTCACGGATTTTTATAGATGGAAGCCTTATGCAATTTTTTTCAGTAAGTAATCCATTCCGACATGACAAATTTTCCATTCCTACATGACAAATTTTCAACAGCGGAATTTGTCAATGACGACGTTTGCATTTTTTTAATAATTCCTCCTGCGATATTCTATATTTTTCGATTCCTAAAATGAATCATTTCTATTGTTAATGTCTCAGAAAATAATCAAACCATTCCGAAACGACAATTTTTAAACAGCGGAATTTGTCAATATAATTTTGTAATGTTCGTTTTTTTTATAAATGCCTTTGCAATGTTCTATTATTTTTATTCCTAAAATAAATAAATTTCATTTATAATATCTCAGAAAATAATCCATTCCGTCATAAAAAAAAAATTAAACAGCGGAATTTGTCAATGAAAATGTTCACAATATTCTTTTTTTTATGAATTCCCTCAGGATTATTCTATTGTTTTCATCGATTCCTAAAAGACATAAATTTTAATTTTTAATGTCTACGACAATAATCCATTAGGACTTGACAAATTTCAAACCGCGAAATTTGTCAGTGAAAGGTTCTTGCAATATTCTTTATAAATTCCTAAAACAAAACAATTTTAATTTGTAAAACCAACGAAAAAAAAATCGACATCACAAATTTCCAAAATACATCATAAAAACTGAAAATATTCCCAAATCCACCGCCCCCCCCAAAAATAAGAGAGTCAATATATCAAACACAAAAATCCATCCATGAATTCCTATAACAAAACAATCTTAATGTGTAATAAAAAAAAAAATCGACATCACAGATTTCCAAAATACATCATAAAAACTGTGAAAATATTCCTAAATTCACCCCCAAAAATTGTCAATATATAATCACTAAAAAGCCATCATTGAACAACTTCCTCCGAACACTAACTTCCACATGAGGTTAAAAAAAAAAGAAAAAAAAATCGTCGCAAAATCTTGGGTCACTCACACTATTTCGCCGACGGATACAACGGCCCCGAGGGGAATGTTGCGAATGGAAGAGGGGCTAAGCAAAAGGTCAAAAAAGAAATACATCCGAGGGGACTGATAGTGAAATAGCGAATACGAGGGGAAATAAAAGAGGGGAAAAATATTAAAAAGGGGGAAATATGCCACGAGTGGCACCACCACCTCGTCTCACTTCCACGTCCAACAAACCACTGCCTCCTCTCGACGTATAGATGCCCCATTGGAAGTGGCCCTCTCTCTCTCTCTCTCTCTCTCTCTCTCTCTCTCTCTCTCTCTCTCTCTCTCTCTCTCTCTCTATCTCTCTCCCTCTCTCTCTCTCGTCATCCTCACCCCCACCCCATCTTCTTTCTCACTTTTTTTTTTATTCTGGGTGAGCGATGCTGCTATATTCCCCCCTCTTCACTTATTCTTTCCGGTTTTATATTCGAGTTTTTTCATTCATATTTTTTATGTATTCTGTTATCTTGGCGTATATGTTGTTCCCGTTAATTTAGTGACCGTTTTATTTCATATCGAATTGGATTGTTAGTCATTTTCTTATGTGGATTATGGCGCCCTTTTTTTCAACTTATGTGGACGCTACAGCATGTAATAAGCAAGTTAACTTTTTCCTCCCAGTATAATAAAATATTTAATTTCGATACGTCATCTATAATTGTCATAAAAATACTAAATCACTTTACAGTTATTGGTCAAGACTATCGAATTCAAGACGAAAATGACTTAATAAATTCTAGGTCTGATTTTAACTGTCAGCATTCTATAGATAGAAGAAATGAATAAATATATAAATAACTAAGGCTTTGAATGGTCACAAAATTAGCAATACGGTTTGCCAAGCACTTCTATTAAGCTTATTCCTGCCTCTATTCCTACCTTTCATTCCGCATGAACGACTGGTTCTATTCTATCCAATCCAAGCTAAACTCCCTCAATAAATCTACTTCAGTATTTCGTCCATATTCCTCAACTATGGTAATGAAAAAACTGCAAATTTTCAGTCAACCTGATTTAACCGGTTTCGTAGTCCTTCGCTCCATTTAATTATTGTATCTGGAACTCTCTGCTTTACTGAGTGTTTCCAGGGCGTTTCTCTAAACCAAGAAGTAATGTTCGCTAATCTCAGTCCTTCTGAAGAAAAATCTCTAGGTTTGAAATGTCCGAAAAGAGCTACTGTATATTGACCCATTGCAAATTAGGAAACAAAAGTAGACATAAGGAAGTCACTAAATTAAAACACTCTGTGCTCGTAATATCAGAAAATAACTACTCTAGTTACTGAATTGGATAAGGTAAATCCAATGCCACGTGCAATATCCACTTGAAATACATTCAAGTGAAACTGAACCTTAACGATACTTGTCAAATTCAAACACTGATTAACTAAGTTATGTATAAACATACTGTTTCATTCTTTAATCATGTATAACAATCTTTTCAAGTCTCTACTTTCAAGTACAAAATTATACGAGAGAGAGAGAGAGAGAGAGAGAGAGAGAGAGAGAGAGAGAGAGAGAGAGAGAGAATGAAACTCCTCAATGTTCAGTAAACTCCACTAATATAATTTTCAACTTCCACCGCGAATGAAAACTGAAAAAAAAAATTGAATGATACTTGACCAAAAATAAAGGATGCTGGAATATAGAATTCAGGCCAAAGGCCAAGGCACTGGACCTTTGAGGTCACTCAGCGCTGAAACGGAAACTGACAGTAGAAGGGTTTGAAAGGCATAACAGGAGGAAAACCTAAAAGCAGTTGCACTACGAAACAACTGCTAGGAGAGGGCGGATAGCAAGATGGAAGAAAGAGAATACGGATGGAGGTACAATAAAAAGCATGAAAGGGGGTTGCTGCTGCACAGAACCTTCAGTAATGCCTACAGCGCACAGCGTGAGGTGCACTGATGGCACTAGTCCTTACGGGGGACAAAAATAAGGAAAATAACTCTGACACCCTCCGCGTCCACAAAGAACTATTTAAATCACCGTCAGACAAAAAAATAACTTATGTAGAGTGACACGGGAACGAATAAAACGCACGAAGTACAATGCTCGAGTTAAACTGAAAAGATTTAATTTCAGGATATGATGCAAAACTCAAAGCAATATATAGCTGAGAGCTGTGAATTTGCAGAAGCATCTCGAGAGAACAAAGACGAATCAATCTCTTCTCTGGCCTCCTATGAAATTATTCTACAAACTCCCACAGAATCTGGCGAAAGCTCCGAGTAACTGAACGATATCAATACGCGATAAAATAGTTTCCCCCCTAATCTGTTTATTCCTCTCGAGTAACTAAGAATTATTAAGCAAATGCTGTCAACTGGAGACCTCATCTAACTGATATAGTATTGTGTTCAAAAACCGCCCACCGTGAGTCATGCCTTTTGATCTACAACCCCAGAAATCACTGGGTTCTTGTGTGAATGGCAACCACACACACACACACACACACACACACACCACATGCCCTTGCCAAGGGCATCTCTTGATTTACATCAGAGTTCTGCTCGACACCTCTGATGTATTTATCTTTTGGACATTGTCAGGACACCTGGCTAGCTCGGCGGCCGGGGCACGGAATGTGCCCCCATGCCCATACACATGTGAAATTATCGGAATTATCATCTGAATTATTTGTCAAGTTTCGCCACGGACTCGTCGTCAAACTCTCTTTCCGGCTGAATTATGCAGAGCGCTGGATTTTGTGACGTCACGCGAAGACAAATTTGTATGTGAACGAATATTATATTATCACAAAGGTGTTAAAATTGTTGATTTCACAACTCGTCTGTAGCACAGGAATGATCAAAAGGGGTTTTCAGGAGGTCAAATTTATCTACATTCAGAGTAAAATAACTTTCTGAAAAAATTGTATATTTATAAATCTAGTTTAAAATCAAATAACACACTAATTAAAATAAGAATGTTAAATCCACATTCAACATGAAATTTCATAACAAAAAAAATTGAACAACATAAATCTAAAATAAAATTAAACACAATTGAAATAAGAATGAAATATCTTATCATAATATCCTCCACATTCGACATAATTTCATAACTTAAAAAAAAAATTTGCATTTATGTCACTTTATCTGAATATAAAATTACAACTTACGCTGAGATTGCTAATTCATGCAGAACAAAATATGAAACAATATCAATATACTAAAAACAACAACAACAACAACAAGACACCTCCTTAATTATCATGTGAAACAAACACTCACAAAAAATATATATAAAAAAAAAAAATATAAAAGAGAGGGTCTCAAATGGCGCCGAGACTGCCAAAAGGAAGAGTGTGTGCTATCAGCATACCAAGTCTCTTATGGGAGCGGTGATTTCACGCCCTTGAATATAGCTATGCACGCCCCGGCTATATATCATTGCCCAAGCGCTATCTTAATGTCACGAATCTGGCATTCTTCAGCGCCGCTAATTAGATGCCCAGGTCATCATCAAGAGGCCAATGAGACAATGGCATGTGTCATGATAGTTTGAATGAGACATTTTGAAGCCCGTGAGAACTGAAGATCTCAATTTCAAGGCGAAATTGTTTTGGCGATTCGAGTTATAAATAGGAATTGTGGTAGTATACAAAATTGGTATTTTGTAGGAAAGGCCTATCTAAAATTTTCTATCTTCTTTGGATTATTTTTTCGGCTCATTCTCAATTCAAAGAGCTTGATTTATCTTAAACCTTTTTGGACGACTTCACTGATCCTTTACCGAATACTTTGGCAATGCGTTAAGTGGTTGTGGTTTCTTTTTTTATCAAATTATAATAGCCAAAAGGTTATATTCACTATTATTGAGAGGCAGAGGATGCAATGTTGCATGAATTCATCCGGACCCCTAAATTTCAATGGGGGGTGGGGCAGGAATTGATTGATTTATTGATTCATATATAAAGCTACATTATTTCCCGAGGTCCAGGTGAAGAAAAAATTTAAGCCTTCATGAGTAACGTGTTAATTTGAAAAATAGGTAGCAAAAGATTTTAGTTTTTAAGGAATCAACAACTTACGAGGGAAAAGTAATAATAATAATAATAATAATAATAATAATAATAATAATAATAATAATAATAATAATAATAATAATAATAATAATAATAATAATAATAATTTAACCGAATACTAATGACAAGGAAAACTATACAATAATTTAACCCAATACTAATGATAAGGAAAAACTTATACATAAATCTGATCTACAATAAAATTAAGTCCTCAATCAACGGATCTATAATACCGCACTATGATACATTCATTAACACAAAATTCGCCGAAACAATAAAAAAAACACCAATAAAACCTCACAAACAAAGCACCCATTATTCGTCCACCACCAAAACTCAAACTACATCAACAGAAGGCGGAACACAGACAGACAGACAGACAGACAGACGTTGTACCAAGCACCACGAAAAACGAAGACCAGAGAGACACACAAGGATGTTGAGACGGACATGAGCCGAACAGTTGCATCTCAAGGATGGAGAGAGAGAGAGAGAGAGAGAGAGAGAGAGAGAGAGAGAGAGAGAGAGAGAGAGAGATCCTCGAGGGCCCCAGCGTTACGACATTTCCGGATGAAGATGAAGAAGAAGGAGAAGAGAAGACAGGCGTTGGACTCTATTGCATCCACTGCAGGAGTGAACGAGTTCGTTCACGTGACTCGAGACGCGAATTGAATTGACATGACAGGGGAGACATTTCCCATTAGGTGGGGTTTGCCGGCCTGGTATTTAGGCAATCAGGGATTAATCAGTGGGGGATTAAGATGGCCTGATAAGGTATCCCCACAGAGAGAGAGAGAGAGAGAGAGAGAGAGAGAGAGAGAGAGAGAATGTGTCATGAATTAGGTGAAAAGTGTAAGCTGAGAGAGAGAGAGAGAGAGAGAGAGAGAGAGAGAGAGAGAGAGAAGAGAGAGAGAGAGAGAGAGAATGTGTCATGAATTAGGTGAAAAGTGTAAGCTCTGAGAGAGAGAGAGAGAGAGAGAGAGGCACAGCTTCCATATTCGTAAAATTTCGTAGGAAAGACCAGGAATAGTGGATAAATATAAGGAAAGACAAGAGCAAGAATAAAATAATAGTAACTGAGTACACCTGAAAGACCTCTTCACACTGAATTCTCTCTGCTTACCTGGTGTTCGTAGCCTTAGTTTCAAGATCAGGATCGTGACAAATAAAACAACAAGCTGAACTCTTCTGGATATAACCGTAATGCTATAAAATGTTTACCAAAACTAAGTACTTACTTTTAATCTGGTGCTGCCTCGCTGAATGGCATCCATATTATTGTTTTGGCTTACCTGTGGGAACAGAAAGAAAAATATATTTTTAATATAATTTGCAAAGTACACAGCATTGGAGTCTTAGACAAAAAAAAATATATTTTTTTTTTGCTTTATAGGAATAACAAAATAGAACCTGGCTTTTGGTTTATCTATTTTCAGAATATGTATACATCTAATGTTGTTACAAGGGTCTTAGGAGATCAGACCCCCACCAACCCACCCCCAAACCGCCTCTCTCTCTCTCTCTCTCTTCTCCCTCTCTCTCTCTCTCTCTCTCTATCTTCTCTCTCTCTCTCTCTCTCTTCTCTCCCTCTCTCTCAAGCCTGAATTTCTCATTCCCGTAGATCTCTTATACAAGAAAGAATATACAGGATCTATGACCCTTCTGAAAAACAGAAAATAAAAAATTCGGGTACGAACCTCAAACATTTCAGTGCCCCAAATATTATGAGATATTTTCAACACGAAAAGAATGTTTTAATATATTTTTAATTACTGGATAATGTTGCCATCAATAAACTGCCGTCTATCTATCTATCCATACCTATAATTATACATACATACATAAATACATACACACACATTATCTATTTTGTATATATGTGTATGTATGTGTGCATTGTGTTTTCATATGTGCGCGTGTGTTTTCAGAGTACATCACACACACACACACACGCGCGCACAACGCTTGTCGCAAAATAACCTCGCACGCTTTAAACTGCGCGAATCACTTATATTATTAAACATTTACATGAATATGAGAAGGTCGCCGCAGGTGTATATACCCGCCCAACGAACCACCAAACTTGACGCCTGAATTCCGCGCAAAATAAAAAATTAAAAAAATTAAATATTTTAGTACCCACTCCGACCTCCAACACCGAAAGAGCGAGAAGCAACAACGCAAGACAAAACACACGGCGAAACAACGGCTGTTTTGCCTCCTTCCCTTTTTGATGTGACGGGCCATGTTAGAGGGACAAGTTACGACGATGAGAAGTGAAGGTTTGATTACGTTTTGGGTTCGAAAGTCAAACAAGAAGGGGTGCTTCAGGAAAGGTAGAATGTATTTCAAGAATTAGAATATTATTTCAGTAAGTTTTGGGTGAAATGTATTCAAGAATTAAAAATATTTCAGTAAGTTTTGGGTGAAATGTGTTTCAAGAGTTAAAATACATTTCAGTAAGTTTTGAATATATAAGTTGGAGACATTTGTGCAACATCGGTTGCCTAAATTAAGGTTTGATTATGTAAGTTAGAAGTAAAACAAAAGGAAAAAGAGGTGCGTTAGAGACATAAAATATATTTCGAGACATAAAAACATTTCAAGATTTGAATATACATTAAGATACATGGTTAGAAACATTTGCAACACCGGTTTACGTTGCGAAGTAACTTGTTTTTTTAAATAAGAAAGATGCTTTAGAAAAAATATATTTCAAAAATGTTTGGAAACGTTACAAGGTTAAAACATCTCTACAAAACCGGTTGTCTGAATCAAGGTTTGATTACGTTGGGTTGAAAGCATAAGAAAATGAGATATTTTACAAAAGTTAAAACGTATTTCACGTAAAATATATTTCAACAAGACACGAATATATAAATTACAATTTTAAAAACATACTTGCAAAAGCCGGTTGCCTAAATCAAAGTTTCATTTCGTTAAGTTGAAAGTAAAAAAGAACTAGAAGAATGATCATGTACTTCGAGATTTCAAATACATAAAGAAGGTCTGAATACGCAGGTTACAAAGTAGGCTACAAGATGAAGGCAAATATTTTAATAATATCTCAAGGTGTGACTATATCTCACAAAGGTAGAAACACTCGCGACGCCGATTACCTGAATCAAATAGCCACACACAAAAAAAATGCTCACATTTTAATTATAAATCTGTATCCAATCAACACGAGAAATCCAAATCACTCAACAATGACGAAACCGGTTCCACCCAAACCCCGAAAATGCATGCATGATTAATATTCACGAGCAATATACACACAATTATCCAATCTCCATAAATATGTCATCATCGCCTGGCAAACAGTCATATTAATTTCCCAACACCTAACTGAAGGTTTCGTAAACATAATTGAGTATGTTCACACTTCTTAATCAAGTGATGAATCGGGGAAATTATGAGAGAGAATTAACAGATCTATTATTATGTCTTTTGTAACAATTAACGAACACAATAAGAATAATAACAAGAGTTGTTTACCATTTAAATAGGCTTTGGACACAACATCCAAAATCTGTTCCTTATTTAACGAATTTTTGGTCATTATTTAACTAATTTCTTACAATTACATTAATATCACATATGTTGGTCGAGTATTTTTCAAAGTTAGAAACAGTTTTTAAAATTGAAAGACCATAATTATTTCATGTTTGAAAAATAATAATAATATATTTTAAAGAATATTAAAACAGTTTTAAACTTGAAAGACTAATTTCAGGTTTAAAAAAAAAAGTTGTAAAATTGGAAGACTATTTCACGTTTAAAATAAGAAGCCTTTTTCACGTTTTAAAATTAGTTTTAAATTGAATGTTTCAAGTTCAAAAATAATTAACAAATAGATTAACTATAATTCAAGTTGAAAAGATTTTTTTTTTAAACTTGAGAGACTATATTTCAAGTTTAAAAAATAATTTTGAAATTGAAAGACTAAATATCTAACATTTAAAAAATAGACTTAAACTTTAAAAACACGTTTCAAGAATAAAAAAATTGTTTTATATTTTAAAAACTGTATTTCAAGTTTAAATCTATTTTAGACGACCATTCACTTTATTTCATCTGAAAGTCGATAAATGGGGCACATTAATGTTTGTCTAACACAAGCCTAAAGTGAAGAGAGAGAGAGAGAGAGAGAGAGAGAGAGAGAGAGAGAGAGAGAGAGAGATCCCACAATCCATTCATCAGCCATGAGTAAACACAAACTGTCGTAACCCTCATTTATAAAATCAATGAGGCATAACCACCACGGCCAAAGAAAATCCTTTCCAACCACAATAATAATAATAATAATAATAATAATAATAATAATAATAATAATAATAATAATAATAAATGTCTGTTTTCCCTGGGCGTCTATCCAAAAACAAATAATTATAAAAACAACAACAACAACAACAACAACAATAATAATAAAAATAATAATAATAATAATAATAATAATAATAAATAATAATAATAATAATGTTTTCCTTACGGTGTTTAAATAGTAAATAATTATATCTGTCCTCTTCAGCGTGTCTGTTCAGATGATATAATAATAATAATAATAATAATAATAATAATAAATAATAATAATAATAATAATAATAATAACAACAACAAATCGAAGTCCCTTCCCTTACAAGGACGTTTCTCAACAAATCCCACAACTCACCCGAGACAGGTCTCGGTAAACTTCAAAATAAAAATCATAATCGCCGTTAGCATTGGTGGAGCTTTATAAATACAATCACTACCGACTTTGAATATTCTTTTGATGTCAACGGGGATGCTTTATTGCCTCTTCAATTTGGGGACTACGTCACTGACAAGGTTACTGCTGTGAGAGATGGTTAATCAATGAGAGAGAGACGAGAGAGAGAGAGAGAGAGAGAGGGGGGGGGGGGGTAGACGAGATTTAACGAGTTCATTATGCTGTGTTTAGGGGAAAATTCAACTTGAAATTTCTTTGTTAGTACTTTTTAAAAAGTTATTCCTGTTATGAACAAGGCGGAATTTGACCTCTAGCTTACTCGGGGTGTGTGTGTGTGTGTGTGTGTGTGTGTGTGTGTGTGTGTGTGTGTGTGTGTGTGTGTGTTTTGAGCTAAAATCTACGGTCAAATAGTGCGTTGTTTCACCAATGGAAATTAAAATAAATACTATATATTTTATCAGATTCTGTTGTTATAAATTTCTTTGATATTGCTTTAAAAAGTATTAATGCTGTAATGAGCAAGGCAGGATCCGACCTCCAGCTTACTCAGAGAAGCGTGCTAAAATCTACGGTTAAATAGCGTGTTGTTTCACCAACGTAAATTAAAATAAACACTATATTTCATTAAAAATAATTCTTCTGTTCTGTTTAACATCACATTATTTATTTTTTTACATTTTCATTCTAATAAATAAATCATAAATATCTTATCCGAAAATTCCTGTATCTTTAACTCAACGCGAAACACCCTTTTCAGACAATTTTAGGCTCTTCCAAAGACATGTCCTACTCCCAAAAACAACAACAAACTAGTTTGTAGGCTTACTCCCCGAGTATGGGACAACTGGTTACAAAGCCCATTTTTCTCATTTAATGTGGTTACCTACTTATATGAAGCAGTCTAGTATATCAAGCCATACAAAAGTTACTTGATAATCATTTTATGCTAATGGTTGCATCAGAGAAATTTACATGTTCCAAATAATCATCTCATCTTTTAAATAAACTGTAGAAATATCTTACAGCCTTACATACGATACAGGGCAAACAACTGCACCTTTAACGGCAGAATTCACCAAAATTAAGAAATGTCTTAAATAAAGACTGTTGCGGGGTTATTGAACGACCTACATATAAACACATGTCTCGAGACGCCGAGTTCATCTTCTTGAGATTCGTGATTCATTCGTACCATTTACTCGAGATAAGATGATTACGGAGGCTGTCGAAGATTAAAAAACACGTTTTACTTATCTCCGTCTCAACGAGCTCTCTTGAGAATTGAAACGCGAGATACCAACGGGTTTGAATCGAATATAACATTTAGGCCAATGGTCAAGCACTGGGACCTATGAGGGCATTCAGCGCTGAAACGGAAATTGAGAGTAAAAGGTTCGAGGAAAACCTCAAAGCAGTTGCACTATAAATCAATTGTTAGGAGAGAGTGGTAAGTAAGATGGAAGAAAGGGAATATGAAAGAAGGTACAGTAAAAGTAATGATAAGGGGTGGCAGCCGTGGGGCCGAAGGCACACTGCAAAGAACCTTAAGTATTGCTTACAGTGCACCACATGACGGCACTACCCCTACGGGTGATACCAACGGCGAATATAGTTGTCAAAATGAACCTAACTTATGCTAGGTTTGATTTCAGGTCGACGAGAAAACGAAAAAACAAGCATTTTTTAATATTCTATTCTGAACTTGATCCAGAAATATTGGGTGATAGACAAGATCGAGCGATAACAGATTACCTGAAAGCGGATTGCAGTTTAATCACAATATTTTACTTCAAATCCGTGCTTTGCAATACTTCCATATTGCATTCCTTTACATTCAGATTAACGATTTCAAAGATTTGACAAACTTCCGCACAGAATTTATTTCAGAAGGTTCTGGTGGATATCTTTCTTTTAAGAAATAAATCGTTGCTTAATTCTCCTTTAAGCCTCGTGTCCATTAAGGTAGCTAGCTAGCTTGGTGTCTCACTGGGAAATAACAACGGTAAATATTAAAGAAAAAAATTATGTGTAACTTTTTAACTTGAAGCTACGTCACAGTCTTACACACTCACTAAATGCCAGAGAAAAGGAATTTTGATAATATATATATATATATATATATATATATATATATATATATATATATATATATATATATATATATATATATATATATATATATATATATATATCTGTTAAATACACAATCTATACTATGATGGCTGGCAAATTGTAAGATAAACTGATACAAGAGATTTATGGGTATCCAATTTATATAATAAACCCTCAGAGAGAGAGAGAGAGAGAGAGAGAGAGAGAGAGAGAGAGAGAGAGAGAGAGAGAGAGAGAGATTCCCAATCGTCATTCACCAGCACCATTACGAAGCGTCCTACCTCCATCCCAGCCCTGCGAAATCAATCCGAACGGGACAAATCAATCTGACACGATCTACAACTAAATACCTGAAGGTTCTTTAAATCTGACGCAGATACTTACACAAAGTGATACTGATACGACTGATTTACAAGACTGACGTTACGAATATGCAAATGATGTCCCCTATGGGATGGAAAACGTGACAGAATACCAGGGATTTTCTCTTACGTAACTCCCTCATCTCGTGATGGCAGCTACTTTGAGTAAATGTTTTCTGAATCTAGAGCATTTAGCTTGCGCGATACACTTTGCCAGTTTTATCCGTATAAGGTATAAGGATACAGGAAACACTCAGGTGATGTTGCCTCTTTATCATTAAATTATACAGGTGTATATTACACAGGTATCATCTGTATGAGTAAATTTTGCTGAATTCAAATTGCTATTTATAATCAAAAGCTTCATTTTCCATTCGTTACTTATAATGCAATT
The DNA here is from genome assembly GCF_015104395.2 of Macrobrachium nipponense. NCBI lineage: Eukaryota > Metazoa > Arthropoda > Malacostraca > Decapoda > Palaemonidae > Macrobrachium > Macrobrachium nipponense. The sequence continues at coordinate 5,003,485 of NC_061098.1, forward strand.
CAGAACATTAAACTTGAAAGACATAAAAAATTAAGTATATCAGAGAGAGAACATTTTCCTGGTTGTATTCATTTATAATTAAAAATCTCTCAGACATTACTTGAAAAGTAGAATTGTCATGCCATTTCAGAACATCTCAACGAATATACTTAATTGACATTTAAAGATATACTTATATACATCTTTTTTAAGAAATGAAATGAATTAAGGGCTTTAGTGGTCCAATTCAACGAATGACCAAATTTGTGTTAACAATGCAGAGGCCCCACTTACTGGGTTTTGCTTCACAAAAAAATATTACAACACTGAATACGAATTATCAAAATCATCTGCAGAAACTCGTAACCTAACTGTAAAAGAAAATTTAAAAGGAATTTTCAACAATGTAAATCCATCCAGTTTGTGTTTAAACTACACAGGTTTTTTTTTCCTCTTGATAAATTATACTACTTCTTCCCGAAATAATTCTATGGCATTCCACTGTTGTCCTCGACCTACCGAATATACTCTATTTATAAATAGCACGTCGACATATCTATCTAGTTACCAAAGGAGAGAGAGAGAGAGAGAGAGAAGAGAGAGAGATGAGAGAGAGAGAGAGAGAGAGAGAGAGAGAGAGAGAGAGAGAGAGAGACTTCTCACACTCTTTTCTTTAACCATCCTCCACGAGAGAGAGAGAGAGAGAGAGAGAGAGAGAGAGAGAGATTCTCCCATTCTATTTCATTTAAATTATCCTCCACGAGAGAGAGAGAGAGAGATAAATTCTCCCATTCTATTTCCTTCAATCATCCTCCACGCCCCTCATAGCGCAACCAACTCAACCAGCCAACAAGAAGAAGAGTATCGATGCCAGACACTTCCCCAAAGGGCGTCTAGTTAACAAAACCAAAAGGGCGGCAGTTGACAGTTTGAGGGCACACCTGTTACTCCTCCGGCGGACACCTATTAACAGGGGGTGAGGGGGGAGGGGGGGCGCCTCTCGACATCACCTCTACCTTTGCCTGCTTCAAAATAGCCATTCTCTGCGGAGTATCTGCTTAACTCCTCCTCCTCCTCCTCCATTCTGTCCCATATGGCGATTGCTAAGTCGTTTAATTTGCTCTTCTACTTTTGTAATCTTTCTTGCAGCGTGTGTGATCATTAAAAAGGATTAAAAAGATTATAAATGTATAAATGAGAAAACTACACACGTATATACGCGCGCGTGTGTAGTGTTATCAATTATACAAACATCTGTTAAATACTTTCTAACATCGCAAGTATTTCCCCAAAAATACGTCGAAATGTCGAAACCACTTTGGCTAAGGAATAACTTAAACCCAAAGTAAATAAATCATAACTTACACCCAAGGGTGTAAGTTAAGAAGTGTAGAAAGCCGAATGGATAAGTGAATATAGTCTGAGTAAGTGTACATTAAGTGTACTCTATCTAAAACCAAAAACAAAACCAAGGTTAACAGAATGAAGGGTCTAGCAGCCTCATCCTAAAAGAGAGAGAGAAAATAAAAAAAACATCTTTCCCATCTTTGTCCTCTCATTCATTGGCAATTTGGAGGTCAAAGCCCGGCCCCTTCTCACGGGGGGTTGGCTCTGAATATAGAATCATTTCCCGTGAGCGCCATCTGTCATGAGAACTGCTAAATAATGTAAACAGGTGCAAACGAGAGAGACAGACACACACACCTTCCGGTGAGAGGGTTTAACCCAACGATGCGCGGACCATTCATGATTCAACCACGGAAAGAATCTGAGTCTCTTCATATCCTCCACCCGTTGGCTTTTATACAATTCTACCCCGTTCCTCTCTCTACCCCAGGGTTTTAGGTGGATCTGTATCAACCCCAGTAACCCCCAGGCTTTACATATTTAAGGTGTGAAGTTAATTCTTCACTAATTTCACAACCCCAGTCAACCCAATTTTCGTTACTATGATTCTAAAGATACCAAGTTGGAAGGCATAACTCTTCTATGTTCTCTATATCCTTTCTTCCATTCTATTTTATTTATCCCCCTTCCAACGTTCCACTTCTCTCCCTACCTCCCAGGACACTGATTCTATTCTCTCCCACTAACCACACCCTATAATAAACATTCCTGAGCTGTTGAACTGAGGTCGTCGCAAAACTCGAGAATGATCTATTTATAAAAGCAGAATACGAAGAAGAAAGTTGGACAAGTAAACTGCTTTCGGAAGGACCCCCTAAACAAGCAAGCACACAGCCGCAGACATCCTTCAAGGATGTTCCGTTTCACTAAGAGAGAAGTGGACTTCGAAAGGGAATGTTCCCTTAAAAGTCAGGTCAGGGAGTAGTTCGACGCATTCCTTTACCCAGGACGAAGAAACGCACTTTCCAAATAGGGTCATTCTTCATTCCTCAATTGGTTCTTTTAGATGTTTTGAAATCCGTTCCTGTTCACTAAACCCGACAGGGTTCTGTTCTCTAGGAGAAGCTACGACCGGAAACACTATACGAATGTTCCGAGAAACAAAATGTGGAATATATAAAGAGGAAATGTGTGCATCTTCCTTGAGACGCTTTTCGAGTTGATAGAGGAAAAAAAAGGCAAGAGGGAAATACCAAGATAAATCTCCCTATGAGGTCTACCTAGGGAAATTATAATACTTTCTTTTTTAAGGGAAATGCCATTTCTAGGGGGTACTTACTTCCTGTCGGGGATTCATAAAACACTAAAAATGCCTTCACTTAAGTTTATACTCTATTATTCGACATTGGTATATACTGTAATTACATATTCAGGTTATAATCACATTTTACTTTATGAAAGTCATGACATTTTATAATCCTATACTCATTATCAAACTTGCATCAACTGCAATTCTGCATTCAGGAGTTTTTAATCATTTTTATTTATTTAAAATACATACTTTCCCAAGATGATTGGACGGGATTTGACGAAGATTAAAATTACTAATTTATTGTGCTATATATATATATATATATATATATATATATCTATATATATATATAATTTACTACATAATTATATTATATATAATAATATATATATATATATATATATATATATATCCGAGAGAGAGAGAGAGAGAGAGAGAGTATAGATATAGGAGATAGAGAGCGATATACATTATATATATATATGATATATATATATATATATATATATATATATATATATATATATATATATATATATATATATATATATATATATTGTAATATTGGTGGGAATCCCTCACACAAAGTCCACCAAGCTCTACTGAGACAAAATTATGGGGAAAAAACACACAAACAAACGCACCACAAAACTGTGGACCAACGTCATTTCAATCTATATGTCACCATGATGCCTTCGGATTTATGCCCAATTCTTAAACCGAGCATTATAAAAGATTTAGAAAGGATTGAACACGATTCACAACGGGCCATTTCATTCGAAGACCCCCAAGCAATCAAGAAAGCGGCCCCCCCCCCCTCTCCCCAAGTCTTTGAAGTTGGCGTCCTCTCTGGCATCGAAAATCGTTTACACACCCGAGACAGAAGTGGTGGGGAATCCATGAACGATATAAAACGGACAAGGACGGCTACGTACGTGAGGGAAAAAAAAAAGGGGGTAGATAAAATGACGTACCCAAGTCAAGTTTTTTTTTTTTTTTTGCTTGTAAAGCAACATGCCGCTTTCCTTTTGAGATATTTTAGGGAGGGCAGCTCGTTGGAGGAGGAGGAGGAGGAGGAGGAGGAGGAGTTATTTTGTCACAAAAACGTTCACTTTACGATAGAAGCTGCGAATCGCTTTCAAAAAATATTTTTTTGTAATTATTATTGAATGGGTAACAACCATTGTACTATACTGGAGACTTGGCTCAGCAATTCTGATAACCACAATCACAGTGGGTATTCAGTCAGAACAAGCATAGCAGACATTCACATTGATTTTGACAGTTTACACAAGTGCTATTTATACCCCTTAAAATACTCAAAATTTATTACCCTTAAAATGCTCACATTTATTACCCTTACCTTAAAATATTCATATTCATTACTCCTAAAATGCTCATATATATTACCCTTAGAGTATTCATATTTTTACCTTTAAAATACTAAAAGTTATTACCCTCAAAATACCCATATTCATTACCCATAAAATACTCAAATCTTTATTACCCTTAAAACACTCATACTTATTACCCATAAAATATTAAAATGTACGTATTAGCCTTGACTTAAAATACTCATATTTAATATCCGTAAAACACTCAAATTCATTACCCTTAAAATACTCGAAATAATCAAACTATTGCACAACGGAATTCCTCTGAGCCAGGTGCATAAGATCTATACTGAGCAATAATATAAAAGCACTTTATTTACTAGCGTTTGATGTACATATAATTTTTTCAAAATTTTTTTATGTAATAATTTTTTAAAATAATATAAATTCACTACAGTGATATCAGTTGCACTTTGGACTTTTCTTTCTCTAGACTGGTGCTAATTTTGATGCCAACATTCAAGCTCTCCCTTCGAAATCGTGTAAAAATTATGCATGGTTTAGAAAATAAATTAGAATGAATTTATACTGCATCTAAAAACATCGTAATTAAGCTGTTACATAAACCCAAAACTATTCAGGAGTTGGTCTTGAAATATTCTAAATGTATATGTATATAAATTGTGAAAGCAATGCATTATTACTCATCGTGAGATATAGAACATACATAAATCCATACATACATATATAATACACACACAAAATTTATGTATATATATGTACATACATACATACACAAACATATGCCTGTATAAATATATTCATATTGTTAATTAAGGACGCTGAAGTTACAAAGTCTTCATAATTGTATTCCTTTTTTAATCAGGAAGCTTTATCAATATATATATATATATATATATATATATATATATATATATATATATATATATAAAATAATAATAATAATAATAATAATAATAATAATAATAATAATAATAATAATAATAAACCTCACAACTGCAGTGTAAATTTACAACCGAAATAATAATCATTAAGGTGACGACATCGCTGAACATGAAAACACAAACCTGAGAGAATATTAAAATAAAAAAAATACTCAAAGACCACCACCAAGGGCATCCTTGAACGCAGCCCACGATCAAGATATGAATTCAACCCAAGAAGACAACTTTCAGGGCAGCCTACCAACCATTCTAATTCGGGTGTCAAGTTCACAGCAAAATAATTAAGACGAAAGAGGAAGGGGGAGATTAATATTCGATATCACGTCTTCCTTTACGGTCATATATTTACCGAATATATTCGGGTATGAGAAGATAGAATGGACGTCATATTTCCCACTTATGTTAGTTTCTCTGCGCAGAAATTGTACGAATATGAGTGTGGGTGTTTGCATAAATGCACTCCCCCATTCCCCTACACACACACACAAATTATAGTCACTGCGTCATGGCGACCAGAAGTAATAAAAATAAATAAATACATTTTTAATGAAGTTCTGTCATACTCTAAGGCTAGGAAACTTTCCTTCGCATACTGTTCTTTGCATAAAGCACACATGCTGAGAAGGAGATCTAATTAGACAATTAAGCCAGAGAGTGATAGGAAAAAGATGGTGCCCCAAGGAGAGAGAGAGAGAGAGAGAGAGAGAGAGAGAGAGAGAGAGAGAGAGAGAATCACTATGACTATAAAACCCAATGCTCCTTTTCCCACAACATTTTCAGTAAGTGATACTGCAGAAAGGAGAGAGAGAGAGAGAGAGAGAGAGAGAGAGAGAGAGAGAGAGAGAGAGAGAGAGAGAGAGAGAGAGAGAGAGGACAGCAATCTAATTACGGCAATTAAACCAAATGTCCCTTATCCCATAAAACTCTCGGCTAGACAGATATTTCACAGTACCTCCTCCTATCTTTCCCAGTTCCCGAGGCCACACGTACCAGCTTTCACCAGCTGTCAGATGGCGAGGTACTGCAGCCTGCTGGTGCTTAACTTATTGCGTAAGGTTAATTGTGTTTACAATGCCGGCTCTTCTTTTATATGAGGTTTTAAGGGAAATGGACATTGGATAACGCAAATAAATGATGCTCTTGCTACAAATTTTTTTTTTCTGTAAATGTAAACAAAATAAAAAAGATTGTAAAATGGTGAATAAAAGGGAATGATGTGTAAACAAACTAAAGTGTCAGTGTGAATAAATAGCGGCATAAAAAAAATTCCAAATTCTACTCGTTTTGCATCCTGATATAAAGATATTTGAACATTGGACAGCGATTTCCAATGTACAAAGTTGTCTACTTTTTTATCGTGACTGAATATAATACCCAATGGCCAAAGATAACCTATTCTCCTGATATCTTCTATACAGAGTTTAACAATCGAATGTTGCATAATCCTTGTTACTACGGCAATTCAGTGTATCTGCTAAGGTAGTCATTTGAAGCGTTCTGTAAAAGAAAACTATTGAGATGGCTTTGTCCGTCCGCACTTCTTCTCTTCATTAAGTCTATTTCTAAACGTTTGTAAACAAAATGCACCTTCCCTTACACCCAAGACCATAGTGACCTCACAAGATATACATATGCAAGCACATATGCTTCTACTCAAAGACTTAACGATGGGGGGGGGGGGGGAAATCCGTAAATTTCCCCTCCCAAAATGGCACCAGGAATGCCAGAATATTCACACCTCCGAAATAGCAAATGGCAATCGAAAATAGAACCAACTGTCAAATCAATAATTGTCAGAGCGAAACTATTTGATAAAAAAGAAGCACCTTCCGGTCCACATGACCGCAAGATGAATTGCCAATTTAGAGGACAATTATTATATTTTATATCGAACTCCGCTATAATT
>NC_061098.1:5017827-5070327 GCF_015104395.2 Macrobrachium nipponense
AGAAAGGAGATTAATTGTCTCTGAACGAACTGTAGAAATCGAAATTAAAGTAATAATATTCAATAATTACGAAGGAAACTGGTACTGGCGCCACTCAGGAAATGAATGGGATATAAATTGTCACTAAAAGAGCACCAGAAATCCATATGAATCCAAATGACTATATAATTCTCAATTATGAAGGAAAGCAGTGCAGGCTCCATTAAGAAAATCCAAACAGCGCCAGACGACTATAAATTAAACACGTCTTGGACAAATTAACATTCACGTTTAACCAGCCAGAATTATCATGCAAAAAACCATTAGCAACTGCATGGAGAAATTCGCAAGAAAATCAATACGTCATATATCTTTCATATTTCGAAAATTCAGAATCCCAACCCAATAATCATGCAAAAAACCATTAGTACTTGCATGGAGAATTCGTAAGAAAATCAATACGTCATATATCTTTCATATTTCGAAAATTCAGAATCCCAACCCGAATAATCATGCAAAAAAACCATTAGCACTTGCATGGAGAATTTAACAAAAAACTATAAACGTCATATCTTTAATATTTCAAGAATTCAGAATCCAGCCGAAGTTGAAACATTTAAATGCTGCGAAAATGGCAACGCCAACCAAAGGCTAAGCCTTAAATCTTCAATATCTCGTTTGGAGGAAACTTAAAATGTAAATATACATACATATGCATCGCACTTTCTCTCCGAGGAAGCATCCACCGGCACTTGCCAAGCTGCACGTTTTTACCTTCTATCCAGTGAGTTATAATATGATATAAAATGTTTATTGGCTGCAAGCATAAAACCACCCAACAAGCAGGCAGTCGTACAAGTTTATATATATATATATATATATATATATATATATATATATATATATATATATATATATATATATATAATCTACTAGTCATGTTTGTTATAATTACATACATACCCTATATATATAAAAATCTACTAGTAACTTGTTTACAATGACATACATACCCCGTAGTTTTAATAACTGCACTGCCCTGTGAACTTCCCCATTTCTTCACACGTATACTGGGTACGTTAAGTCTGTCTCACTACAAAGCTTGCGATCCATATGAAGAATCAAATGAAGTAATTCTGATGTCAGTAGAAGGATTCGAACCCGCAATTTATATTTATAATATATATATATATCTATATAGATATATATAGATTTATATCTATATATATATATATATATATAATCCCACAAGAATATATGCTTTCCTATTGCAAAACAATACACCAAATTACTCAAGAAAAAGAGCTAAATATCACTAAAATGCAATTCTGAAACCAGAAGGAATAATCTCATGTGTATGGTCTGAATACCAATCAAACAAAAATCATCTGCAAGTATATTATACCAACTGTATTATTATTATTATTATTATTATTTTATTATTATTATTATTATTATTATTTTTCAGATGATGAACCCTATTCATATTGAACAAGCCCAGATTGACCATGGAATTGAAATTTAAGCTTCCAAAGAATGTGGCGTTCATTCAAAAGAAGTAAACAGAAGGGATCTCACTTATCATACCAAGATACCCCTTCCACATACCCTCCTGTAAAGGATATACCCACGGAGAACACGAAAACCAACACAAGGCCACACCAACTCGCCTAAGAATATATACCCCATCCACGCAATCGATCGATTGCCAAAAGCAGACTGCGGTACCTTCAGCCCTTCCCTATTTAGTCCTGTCACACAAAGTGGCGTCGTGTGCGTTTCTGATTCTGCCCATCGTATAATGTGATAGGGGGCTGCCGGGCGGACGGACGGACAGACACACACACACATACATACAAAAGGGACAATGCGTGGAGGCGATCACTCGATGCTGACGTTTTTATTATTGATATTTCTTGGGAGTTCGAGGACGTGCTTAGACTTAACTTATAACCTTGGCTTCTCTCTCTCTCTCTCTCTCTCTCTCTCTCTCTCTCTCTCTCTCTCTCTCTGTGTACCCACCAGTGTTAGTGATATCTCCCTCCTTTCAACACGTCTCTCTCTCTCTCTCTCTCTCTCTCTCTCTCTCTCTCTCTCTGCCTTTTTTTTTTGAGAGAGAGAGAGCCACTTCACAAACTTCCTGTTGCTGATTATGCATGCAAGCTTTCGAATAATAATTCATTGAATTTCCTTAAATACTTCTCCGTGCTAACCTCCAATTTTTCCAGGACCTAAAATTCCCCAACTGTGGCCCACAAATAATTAGTTATAACAGAGAATATCACGATGAGATCACATTAAAGACTATGTCTAACCATCCACCAAGGTCTTCGAAGTTCACTGTGCTATATGTCAAGTTTACATCACTTCTCATGAAATACTCCATTTACTTTTTATTATAACTTTCCTTTTGAACAACCATCTTCCTCTTATACCAACATTGTCTTTACTTCGGAGCGTAGAAACATTTCACTTTGCCTGATATCTTGCTCAACTAAGGAAGGTTCTCTTAAAAGAATGAACAGGTGTCTGTTGACCACTAAAAATGAAATATCTTAAGTATAAAACAGAGTCAAATAATTTATTAATTATTATTATTATTATTATTATTATTATTATTATTATTATTATTATTATTGTTATTATTATTCAGTAGATGGAACCTATTCATATGGAACAAGCCCACCACTGGGACAACTAAACTGAAATTCAAGCTTCCAAACAATATGGTGTCTATTACGAAGAAGTAAGAGGAAGTAAAGGGATATACAGAAAGAAGAGATCCCACTTATCAAAAAAGAAAAGAATATAAGAATAGATTAATAGAAAAAAAGAAGTATTAAAATATAAGGATAATATTATTAGGGTAGTTATATACAAACATGAGAGAAACTTAAAAGCAAAAGGGGGAACTTTTCGTTGAAGCATATACGCATCAAGCCATCTCCTAGAAACAATAGCAACTCGATCAACAACTTCTTCGCAGGAACCTTCAGCCAACGAGAGTCTAACTCGCAGGGTAAGACGCAAAAAAAAAAAAGGCACCGAAGATGGTACGCCCCTGAGGGAGGGAGGGAAGGAAGGAAGGAACAATGCACGGGAGATAAATGAGATGACTGGAGCATCACAGCATCCCATGAAAAAACATACGCGAAGCGCCTCTGGTGGCCAAAGAGAGAGAGAGAGAGAGAGAGAGAGAGAGAGAGAGAGAGAGAGAGAGAGAGAGAGAGAGAGAGACGGAAGCTATGCAAGATTGGGAAGGAGTGCCCTTGGAAGGTTACGGTTCGCTCCTGAGAAGGAGCGGAAAGTCTCGACTGATGACCGACCCTCAGTGAAGCGGGTATTGTGGTAGGTCAGGTCGGGTCGTAGATGGAACCGATGTCGAGTGGTTGCTACAGGTGTGCGTGTCTGAACTAGACAGGTGCTTGGCATGATCTCAGAGTTATATCATGAATCGGAGTATTATTTCCTACGCATTATTATAAAAATGTTCATTACATCAATGTTTCTATAAAAAGAGAGAGAGAGAGAGAGAGAGAGAGAGAGAGAGAGAGAGAGAGAGAGAGAGAGAGAGAGAGAGAGAGAGAGAGAGGATTAGGATAGACATATTAGTCCATCCGAGGAGACGTCATGTGCTCATTTATCAATTTCTAAAAGCTGGTTTTCCAATTCATTCACAGTGTTCTAATGATTTATCTTTTCTTAGCACTATCTTTTGACACCGAGAGGAGAGAAGAGGAAGAGAGGAGTTTCCAACTAAATACTTCCAAATTCACGCACTTCATTTTTTGCTTTGATTCTCAACTGATAAGATGCCCTCAATCAAAGGTTATTTTCATTTCCTAACGAATTTAAAAATTATCAACTCAAATCATGAATTTTTTGTATCCTCTGTGAAAGCAAAATCGTGATCTGGCGAATCTAGCCAGTTAACCAAAAAACCTTATCACATTGAATGACGACATCGGAATAGAACGAAGCTATCGCATTATTTTCTGAAAAATAAACACAACTCGGAAAGGTAAAGAGCTATGAAACAACGAATATAAGACGCGCGATCTTATAAACATTTAAGTTATTGTAAAATCTTGCGAACGGAATCTGTTATGGGAAAAAAATTCATTCCAGCTTTTATCAAAACTAATTTTTGCTCTAAAATTGTCAGCTGGGAAAATACCAGTTTGAAACAGATGAAAATGCAAGTATTGCAAATCCATCCATTACACAAAAACTAAAATGATTATTTACCATACCACAAAAATAAATAAATAAAAACAATAAAAAAAGGATAAACGTCCAAAAAAAAAACCTTGAGAATTCACGAATCCAAGAAGAGGTGGCGTTAGTGAAGACGAGAGAGAGAGAGAGAGCCACCGACACCGCTGATAGAGACGATTTCTTTATCGCCTGACGAAAACACATTCATCTTCCGAGGAGGAGGAGGAGGAGGAGGAGGAGGAGGAGGAGAGGGGGGGAGGGGGGGGGGCTGGTTGCAACCGATCTATGTTGTGGCCTTGGATGCAACGCTAGCTGGTTTAATCCTCCTTGTTGGAAGGAAAGCGGAAATTGCGTCTTATGGGGCAGAGAGAGAGAGAGAGAGAGAGAGAGAGAGAGAGAGAGAGAGAGAGAGAGAGAGAGTTTTCCTATGACGTCATATTTTACTAATAATATTTCTGTTTTGTCGTGAATATCATTTCTGTACTTTGTGAATGACGTATGAATCTAATTAACTTCATGTCCTAAAGTAGGTTACCTCCAGCTTACTCTTGCATAAATATAACTAACTTTATATCATACAACAGGATACCTTCAGCTCGGTCCTACATCAAAGTATGATGGCATCCCAAGAAATCCGGAGCAATATTATTTTGGTCCAAAAATTTAGAGAAAGATATCCCACTTTAATATTTGGACACACTTAAACATACATAATTATCCAGGACAGCATTTAGATTTAATAAAAAATAAACATATTTAATCAAAAATAAATAAATGTATAAGTTTTATAACTACCCAAAAGAACAACAGTTATATTAAATAAAAAATAAATAAACAAATAAGTTATCTAACTATCAATAACAACAACAGAACAACTAATAGAATATAATTCAACTTTGCAAAGTTGTCCAACAGTTTTTGATATTTTGATATCGTTTACTTTGATAAATCGTAAAGAGATGTTTAATAATGTTTAACGAAACCTACAACCAGACCTAGAGAGAGAGAGAGAGAGAGAGAGAGAGAGAGAGAGAGAGAGAGAGAGAGAGAGAGAGAGTGAAGCTTCCCTATCTCTAGCTGTGACTAATCTACTTTGGGAAAACTGGGGAAAACCAGTTTGAACCTTCCCATCTGCTTACTTACAAGATAAAAAGGCGAGATTTCGTCGAGAAGTTTACCAAAGTTTGCAAACACGAGGGGAGAGAGAGAGAGAGAGAGAGAGAGAGAGAGAGAGAATGTGCCTTTTGCACTAAACTTGAGCAAAAATTGAAGGAACCAAGTTTCACAAAACATAAATCAATGCTATTAAATTTCTGAGAAAAAATAAGAGCGCCACTGAATAATAATAATAATAATAATAATAATAATAATAATAATAATAATAATAATAATAATAATAATAATAATAATAATAATAATAATTTGCACGTGAGGAGAAAAGAGATGGAAGCACATTTTAAAAATACAGTTGTTAGAAACAATCATAAAAATAATGTTATCAAACTTATGAAAGATACAAACATTACAGCGCCATTTAAAAACTAATGCCAGCTCCTTCATCAAAGGAGAAAATCTAAGCAGAGAAGCAGGTGGACCAACTCTCAAAGCCTATCAATCAAACACACACAAAAACGGTGTCAAAGTGACGAGACGTAACGACGTATACGTTCGAGAACTGACGTCAGAACTTGAGAGAGAGAGAGAGAGAGAGAGAGAGAGAGGAGAGAGAGAGAGAGAGAGAGAGAGAGAGAGAGAGACTATGAATGATAAGAGTAGGTTAACTTTGAACGTTCCAGATTCGGTGGTAAATATGTAATGGGTGTTTACAGATTTATGTCGACTAGTATCCGATTTAAATGGTGTTGAATGAAGCTCGAAAAATGGAATATTTATGTATGTATATGTATATGTATGTATATATACGGAAATATTTATTCAAACAAAGTTACAAGCTTGACAATGAAGAATGCTATTCCAGGAAAGCTAGTATATTTATGAATAAATATCTCCGCTAGATACCATCCAGTTTCAATGAGGTCCTGTTAGTCATTACATTAAAGGACAGAACAACTGTGTAAGTGATAAAGTTAATACCATACATTAGGAGAAGTAAATAAATATTATTATTATATCCAGAAGATGAACCTTATTCACATGGAACAAGGCCACATAAGGGGCCATTGACTTGAAATTCAACCTTCCGAAGAATATTAAGGTGTTCATTAGGAAGAAGAAAAAGGAGGAGAGAGAGAGAGAGAGAGAGAGAGAGAGAGAGAGAGAGAGAGAGAGAGAGAGAGAGAGACCTCGCTTACTAAAAATGAAAATAAATTAATGATTCAATAACCTTTTGATTATAACTGCATTAATAAACGATGCGCAATAGGTTATTTACCCCTCATCTTCCTCTTCCCATTCAGACGATTATAAAGGGGAAACACCCGGACACACCCCCCACCCCCCCCCCCCAAAAAAAAAAAAAAAAACTCACACAGGAACCATGAGACCAGAATAACCAACCACACCACTATACTTCCTAACGACACGAGGAAGGGAAATCGAAGTGGCATCCCTTTCGAAAAGAGAAAGTCATAATTCACACGTATTTGTCTCCTTCATGTTGCGTCATTTACGGCCGTTTAATGAGCTCCTGTTACGTCATTCACGACCTGGTCTCTTCATATAAAAAAAGAGGGTGTAAGCTTAGAATTATAATTCGCATGACTCACGCCTTAGTGCCATTAAATTTTTCTAATTTACCGAGGCGACGAAAGTAAGGTCTTGCTTACAGGAAAAAGAAGAGAGAGAGAGAGAGAGAGAGAGAGAGAGAATGCCAAACCAAGGTACATAGTTTTTTTTTTTTTTTTAATAAGAATGCTCCCACGTCAAAACTCCTCATCCAGTTCAGGAATCGAACACTAGTCGCCACTTTGCGAGGTGAACAAGCTAACATTGCGCTATGAGGAGGCCAGAGAGAGAGAGAGAGAGAGAGAGAGAGAGAGAGAGAGAGAGAGAGAGAGAGAGAGAGGAGGGGGGGGGGGGAGGGGGAGGGGACGCTTCACATTCATTCTAAAAACCTCAATGTCTCAACGTATAACTTTCTCCATTTGTTGAACCTGCTCTTTGAATCAATAAACATTTGCGTTTAAATTGACTACTATCTCGAAAATAGGCTCATCCAAATACTCTTATTTCTCTAAAAACATTTCAACCTCCATCTATACAGCAGGAAGACCCAACTCGGCTAAACACCTGTAACCATTAAAAAAAAAAAAAAATCAAAAATAAAGAAGACACTGACTCAGCCAGCCAAGAAAAGCAGAGCAACAATGTCAGTGAATTTATACATCAACACCTATGACGAACAGGGATGGCATTTTCCTTGAGTGTTCCTCAGGTGCTGTGAGAAAAAAAAACTTCCTATAGGGTACGTGGAACGGGATTCATGAAGTTCTGAAAGCTTCAGAAAAAAGGTTACTCTTTGGTATGGAGTTAGCAACTAAAATCTGTAGTTTTCAAGTTGTCACTCAATCTACTTTTCAATATTCAACTAAAAACTATAGTCATTGAAGGCACTTCTTCCCAGTCCTGTTATATTTCTTAAGAAGGAAAATCAATGATGTACTATGTATTATAACTGATGTAGGATACATATACCAATAATGAAAGTATTATAAATAACAAAAAGGGTGGCAGACTACAAAACATGGCAAGAAAATTCATTCCTAACTGAATAAATAACACATATACAAACAACATTAATCAACACGATATGTAAATTTGAATCTCATAACATCCAAAACAGGTCAAGTCGTGACACCCTTTTGAGATACGACGAATCTAATATTATCTCCTACAGAAACAGTAATCTGGGATTAACTCAAGACACTGGCAGGCTTTATGAACTCAGAGCCAAACAGGTGGGAGGGAAGAAGACCGGAAGTTGCTATATAAATACAAATTTTAAAGGATGAAAATATAAAAGATAAATCAAATTACACCTTAAACACAATGGAGGCTAAGACAGACAGATGACTTCATTGACCACATATCTTTTTATTATTATTATTATTATTATTATTATTATTATTATTTTATTATTATTAGTCAGATGATACCCCTATTCATCTGAAACAAGCAGACAGGGGCCTTTGACTCGAAGTTCCAAAGGATATGGAATGATATTTACCTGAAGTATTATTTGGCCAAAATACCATACTTCATACACTGAAAGCTATACAACAATATGCGTGATTCTTAAGTAATTCTAATACAAATTGCTGTACAAACAATAAAGGACACAATATTTTAACCATAAAAGCCATGAACATAACACCTGTTATTAAACACTAGTACAGAGACTATTTATGTACAATGGTACATATTTTAAATTATAAATACTCTTTCACAATCTTGATTATAGCTTAAAGTTCGTTCAATTACGAGAAGCTGAATTCATAATTAGGAAACGTTCCCGAAGCTTTATTTTCATCTTCTGTAATAATGTAAATTACCGCAATACATATCCACAATTTCGGACGTTAACGTACTACCTCCACACGTACTCACATACACGAATGTAAAAATTAACTATCCCTGTATGACACATGAAATTTATGATTACAGAAAATGGCTGACTAATAAAATACCTTCTATCTACTCTGGTCTTTCTTCTGGCCATAAATATCACAGGTGATTGTGAAGATAGAAAATGTAAAGTTAAAAAAGTGTGAAGGGGGCTTTAAAGACTATAAGATAATTCAGTTAGTAAAATATATTGTCTGGTCTTCTCGTATAATATTCTCTACAACTCAATAGTCTCTCAACTTTGTGGGCTATGACTACTATTAAAATAACTTATTGGAAGAGAGATAACAGAAGAGATTCAAGAAAGGCCACACTAGTGCATCTGTTCTTTGTGTCTGCTTCCCAGTACATTTATGTACCTAAATCAGACATGTAACGAAGTCAAGGCTTAAATACAAACATGACCAACTCAGACACATAATAAATGAAATTACTTTACGTATTTAGCCACCATCTGTGAAATATACCTTCAAACGATTTATCATGGAAATATAACGTAATCTGAATCATTATAGGTAGACTCGTGACATTCTCAATTTCGAGAATAAACAGACATATGGTCCTGTAAAGTATATCCTTTGTTTATTAGAATTAATTTTGCACCAATGTAACAATCTTGGTTCCCAATACATTTCGAGTTTATTTAACTTTCTATAATCTTGGTTCCCAATACATTTCGAGTTTATTTAACTTTCCATAGCTACAGTTACTATCCCAACCCTTCAAGGTAATCGAAAATGACTAACAGATATTTCTTACAAGTGAAATACTACCTGCACTATAGAAAAGTAGAAACTTCCTCAGCATAAAAAGCAATGTGAAGGCTTAAATTAGACCACGTATCTTTCTCCCTTCACTTGATGTATGCAATGGGCTATTTTGTTTTTACTTTATTGGGACTCCCAGCTGTATATTACGGTTACAAGTGGCTGACTCACAAACACTTTACAAGGGATCTTCTCTTGGTTGGCAAAGGAAATCTTTAAGGGGAGAGGGGATGGAGGGTGGGGGCACCTCACGACACCACCTCCGCCAATACCCAGCACGTGACAGACACGGCTCATAAAATACACCCCACCCCCTCCCATTCCCCATCTCTCTATTAAACTAAAAATAAGCATGAAAAAAATTATGTATACATGTATGTATGTATACACACACACACACACACACACACACACACACACACACACACACACACACATACACACATATATACATATATACATATATATACATATATAATATACATATACATACATACACATATACATATACATATATAACATATATATATATAATATATATATATATATATATATATATATATATATATTAAGCCCTTAGGAACTTTTCCCTAATCCAGACATACCTTCTGCCATCTACATTTGATTCTTCAAAGCACTCACTCACCATAAACATGGCTGCATACACCTGGGAAAGGACCTATTAAAATAACATTTTCTACTCTATGATCTAGGGAGACATGCTGGGTGAGAGAGAGAGAGATAAGACATCAGAATGAACATGTGTAAGCAAAAAATGTGAGTGATAAAAGAACATGTAAAACACAAGAGCCATACTTTGGTCTGATATTTGTGTGAGCCATCAATATACAAGTAGTATTTGATATTCAACCTACCTATGTTGAATGTGCACGAAGGTAACTTGTGGAAGATCAAATTTATATTTCAGGACATAAATGTATCAATTCCAGCTGTAACTTGTGACCAAAATCCCAGAAATGGAGATAGCATTCTTTGCAAGTAGTTTGGCATATTCCCCTGAAGTAAGTAGGATTACTGCTCCCACATTAGCCCCCAAAATCCAGCATGAATGTACAGTATACCTTTCCCACAACAGAGATATTAAACAAATAAGGTATCAAACTCTACAATGAATAATTGAGGTTAAGTTTGTAATTTCCCTTACCTTAACTTGTGGAATATCCCTACCCACGCTCTCGCCGCTGCTGCGTTTCTCCAAGATGTCATCACTGGACAAGCTGTAACAAAGTTATAAAAGATGTAGGAAATTTTAGGCCTCAAATCGTGTTGCCATCTACCGCACTATAAAAGCAGTAACAATATAGTTAAAACCTATTAAAGGTTTCTAAAACACTTAAATATCATAACTAGTCTCTTAACAATACAAATAACAGATTATGTAAAAGGAATCTAAAAATGGATTTTAACTATCAAAACCCTGAATCCCTCTGTGAAATAAAAGCATTACCTTTCAGTATGAATATCAGACGACGTCATGGAAGAATCTTCCGAGCCAACACTATTCAGGGAAGCACAGTTCACTTCTCTCTGTTGCTCTTTGGCTTTCCTTTCTTCCCACTGTGCTTTGACTTCATCAGCAACTCTGCGCTTTAGCTCCTCCACGCGACGCCGCTCTTTTTCAATGACAAGGGTACCTGAAGAGAAAACAGCTACAATCTAACAGGAATGCTACTTTCATTATCAGCTTATGCGTTACAATCATCTCAATACAGGGAGCTATAAAAGATAGTTCTTTACAATATCGAGCTGAAACCTTTAATTTCATGATACTACCTGACATTTTACTCACCCTGTTTGGCTAAAAGAAGTTGACGATTCCGCTCTATTTCCATTAAGGTTGCCGAAGTTTTACGGCCAAGCGTCCCATCGTTACAACCAAGAGGAGCTGATGAGGTTACCTGAAAGAATTGAATAACACTGAATCAATTTCTTGCAAATTACAAATAGTATATGTATTGATGGCTGCAAGAGCATTCCAAAAGCAAGAGCATCAGATGGTTATTTTACTGGGATAAACATCAACTGAATTTCAAGGTTTCACCACCACCTAAAAAGTACCGCAGTAATTCTTTAGATCGGTCCTTTGAATGGAAATCTGGATGCAGCTGTCTAAATCAACTATTCTATAATTGTGGTGAAAATTACGGAACTGTTGAATATTGTACGTACATAATTGACTTGCCTATCATTAAATACTGTATTTAAGTATGTTTGGAATATTTACTGATCTCTTTCCTAGAGGCAAAGTGTTTGAAAATATTCTAGAAAATTAGGAATTTACCTTTCAGTGTAAAACATTTGCCATTAAATTCTAATTGCTTTGGTGAGCATGCCTCCCTTTCTGAACAGCTCCTATGGCTTACAGACAGGTCATCTGGATCCAGGTTTTGTTACAATAAATTTCAATAAATATTCCAATATCATTTGGTATTTGTAATTTTCTATTTACTTGGCAAGACTTATAGGTGAGGCATACAGACTAGTTTTAAAAAAGCTAAACTTGTGACCTGAGAGATTTTTTTATCCAGATTTTTTACAAAATTTTAATGAACCATAAAACATGACAGTTTCTGACCAGCAAAAACTCAAATCATATTCCCAAACTTTATCCTTTTCATGGTCAGATTGGCAACTTGACCTTGTTCTGATAATCTGCATGTGGGTTTGAATCCTGCTCTGGACATCAGAATTACTTCATACCCTTGCAGTTGACTCTAAGGCTTTGTGGTGGTAGGTGTATCCAAAATTTGTGAAAAATTTGAGAAGTTAAGTAGGCACAGCGGTTATTACAATTACATACGTTTCTGGCAAAAAGTAACCAGTAGATTCTATAGACATTTACCTGCTGTATTCTATCCAGATCCTCTTGAGACTGATCCAAGAAGTGAAGCCTCGACAACCGTTCAACTAAATCAGGAGCACCACTCTGGAGTAGGAGATTTTAGTAAGAAAATGATTTCAAACACATACAGAATACAAAAGGCTACAACATTTTCATAACTTGACAAAATTAGGTATCAATAACATACAGTACTTCATCACTTCCAAGTCAAAATATCACAAACAATTTTTTTTTTCTGTTAGTTTTAGTTTTCAGCTGTTCATTAATTCTGAAAAAGTTAAGTATGAGTTCCCCGCATACATAACGCAGATATTTGAAATTAAAGTTAATGCTGCAACCATTACATTAAAAGCAGAATAAAGAGGTAAAAATTAGTTTATTAACAGTGTAATAACTCACACACACACAAAAAAAAAATTCATAAAATATTGAAAACTAAAACAGTATTTTCACATTTTTAATGAAACAAATTACCTTATGTTTAATGATTCACATTAAAAATAAACTTCATTCACTTGAAAATTATTACTTACAGACTAAAAACTATATCATTAAGATAATTAGATAATGAAGTAAATAATACAGGCTATAAAGACTGGCAAAAAAGATATCAACATTTGTGTAATGTGTATCAGCTTTGCCTCAAGCCGAAAACTCTGCCTTAAAGCTAATACTATATAGCAACACTGATCTACTTATCAGCTACAATACTACATCACTATATCAGGGGATTATTATGACAAGAGGCAAGTACCTCTTCTGTGTCGGATGAACAAGCAGGGGAGCACTGGCCATTGGGTGGTGTGATTCCCAAGCGAGTCAGTTCTCCGAGACGTCGTTCAGCAACTGTCAAACGCCCTCGCTCCTGCAACCCAACACCAGCTTAGCAATAGCAATGTGCAGCACACAAACATGATCATCACCTATTGCTGCCAAACTTTACCAAATTCCTCACGCAACAAGTAGTATGCAGTTGCGCTGCTGACAGGCAATTCTCAATGAAGCAAGAAAAATAACTATCACACTGCAAATTAAAAGTCACCTCTGCATCAAGGCATCCACTAAAGTACTAAAACTTTATATTACCAATAAAAAAAAAGTTTTCTCACTCTAAAGGCAGAAGCTTCCTAACAACAGGCTATCGCAAGACATGACAAATTTTCTAAACTACCAATTTTCTAACAGTACATTATTCTATCCATATCCTAAACTTAACTACGTCAGTGCAGTAAAAATTAATCAAGATGTACTCAGATTTTTTATTGCATATTCTTATAATAGACATACACATATTTTATGAAACACTACTGTTTGCAGCAGACTCGGTCTAACACAAGTTCCAACTACCTTCAGCTGCATACTATGTACTGATATTCTATAAAAACTTCTCTTGATTAAATTATGTCCATTATCATTTTTCTCACTGAATTCAGGCTATAAATCTTGCACTCTAACTATTTCTTTATCAATAATAACTGTATGGATGTATCAGTTCTCTGGAGTCAATCAAGGATAAAGAAAAACATAACAAATAAATATAACTCTCTGAAAATAAAGTGTACTAGTAATGAAAGTATTACTTTATTTAAACTATAAGTTTTACTTTTATAAAAGTTGATTTGTAATAAAGTCATGTAAATTACATTGTCTTTAAAATTTATTTTCAGTTTTAAATTTGTCGCTTGTTTAGGAAATACACGATAGTTTTTTTTAGATAGGCGAAGATCCTGCTAAAAAGATTTTGATTTATAAAGAAGTTGAACATAAATTACTTGGTGGTTTTCTGAATTTCTTTTTAAAAAGAACTACCTTTATTGTGATACTTGTCATTTCCTCAAGGTAGAACCGCTTCATCACATTCACGGCCATTACATAAACATGGCAATTCGAAAATATGACTGTTCCGCTATTAAAAAATAGTCCTTGGAAAATATAAATAATTATGTTCCTGTAATTAAACTCAACTAATCCCTAAATATGTAAAAAAAAAAAAAGAACAATTATGTTATTCTAATACTACTACACTATGCCCTAAAAAATGGAGTTGAAAACCAGAAAGTAGTCTCCTTTCTGTATATAAAATAAGTCAAGCAATCTGAGCAATGTGGAATATTTAATGGAAAAAATTAAACAGACCTCCAACATAAACAGGTAACTTTTTACACAGTACTGTAATATATAACTATACTATCTATAATATAATAAAAAGGTATAGTGTATATGAAAATAAAATTGTTTAGCTTATCTTTTATGAAAAATAATTTCAGTTTCAGTTTCTCAAACAAATATGTATTTATTCTGGGTGACATTCAATTATCCAGTAGAACACACTATATTCAGATTTACATCACAGTTATCTGAAATCAAGTGGGCTAAAGAAACCACTGGATCATATTGCTATTAGTATCTACGTACTATATATTTTACCTATTGATTCTTCATGTTTTTGCTGTATACTCACATTACTTTGCATGTACTGTATATCAAACAGCTTGAATTTAGCTTTAGAAGTATATACGTATAAGGTAAACAAGGATACTCATACCTAGTTTAAATAAAAGGTAACTGGTATGAAATGAAGATTTAGCTTTCTCATTTATTATAAATATATTCTATACTGTTTTCCATGTAGACATTAGTTTTATTTCTATTTTGCTACTTCTGCATTTAAAATGTATTGCCTGTGTATAAGTAATCTTAACTATAATCTAGGCTGACTTGTTATTGGTATAAACCAGCCCATGTCAATCTAGATGTTCTCATAAACAAGTTAATAAAAACTAATAAATACTAGTGAATGGAATCAAATGAACAGGAGTCACTATGCTTCTCTCAGTTGCTAATACATTACTTAATGCAAAATACAAAAACAGCATTGCTTGTGTGAAATTCAGTACCATACAATGTAAATTTAGCTTTTTAAAACAAAATAGCCAAACTTCCATCTCTGCTAAATTCCAAAAACCAATGAACGCAAAATAAAAACCACAATTCATGCAATTCAGTATAAAAAACACTCAGCATCAAGTTGCATTATCGCAAAAACCAAACCATACATTAAAGGTTAATTGTAAAGCAATCTTTCAGCTAATCATTCACACAATATATTCCATTCATATAAGTGTTATTACAAACTATGATATGAAAATACCTTTGCAATCTTGGACAGCAACTCCTGTCTTTCCTTTTCCAAGACCTCCGTCTGTTGACGCACAGAGTGAGTCATTTCCAGCATGCAGTTCTCTAACTCTGTGATCCTCTCCCTTCGGCTACTGACTTTTTCTCTAATCTCTGCAATCTGTAAGAGATATTAGAAATATGTCTATCCGTTACTCTCAGGCCATCAAAATGACGTAGCGAAAACAATATGTATACCTAATAGCAATGGGAAACCTCTTGGGGTAAGCATGTGGTACGATGTGCTTGAGAAACATTGTATGCCTGTTTAAGTCTTTCCTGGCTCTAGAAAAAATGTTAATTTTAGTAAACATTTCAATACAATACATTGAACCCCCGTATTCATGGACTCACATATTTGCGGATCTCTCTCTAAAACATATACCCCCATTATTCGCAGAAAATTCGCATATTCGTGGTATTTTTCAATGAGAAATGTCCACAAATTCCTGGTTTTTGTATCACTTTCATCATAAAATGAACTTCTGTGATAAAACTATTAAAAAACCAGGTACATATAAACATTTTTAGTGGGTTTTTTGAGTTTTAACTAACAAAATAAGCAATTTTAAGTATTTTTATAGGGGTTGCAACTATTCACAGGTTCTAGCTGTTCTCGTGTGATGGAGGGGGAGGGGGTTGTCTGGGTACACATCCCCCCCCACGAAATATGGAGGGACCACTGTATCTAAAAAGTAAGATGGAAATGAAACCTGAACCCAGCAATACCGAGGCTGGATAACAAAAACTACGGTACTATGGAAACAGCTGTAAATGACCATCATCTTCAAAGCAAACACATTTCATTAAAGAAAACCAACAAAAACATACCTCTTTATTTAGCTCCTCTCTCTCAGACTCCCGATGAGCTTCAATTTCCATTTGCTGGAATTCTGTGTCTTCAAATGCCTGTAAAAAATTGTAATAAATCCAATAAGAAAACCCCATGAACATAAAGTTGAAAAAAGAAAAAAAAAAATACAAGTAAAAGCCTACTGATGTAAATCTTTACCACAAAGTATGGTGTGTTAAAAACTTGAAGGACGCTAAACCGACCACGATTCTTTATTGAGAGATGAGAATTTCATGATAAAGTAGTTTTGGAGCTACAAAAACATTTTATTTTCAAATATGTCAAAAGTAAAAAAAGATCATTTAACATAAAGACCACAATAGTATAAAAATCAAAAGCACTGCCTATGGAACCCTCTCCATCATTACACCTATATAATCAATCAACAAGTGTACACGTTTAAATACAGTAAATTAGATGAATACTCAAAAATCCTGCCAAATAAATCAGGATTTGATGCTACTGATTATTTCTGCAGTCTCACCTCATACGGGGCACAGCTTACATGGCACACCTTGCATGATACACTGTTGAGTGTACTAAAGACTCCTTGCAGAATCCCTTCAGCCCACCTGCATAGCTTTCTGCCGTAATTTGTCAACTAATCCCGTCAGTCCCTCTAACTTTTATAATTTAAGTGCTGTACTGCTTAATTATTTCTGCTTTGCTAAACTTCACTAAAACTGAAGGATATGTATTCTTGGTAACTGAACAACAAAGTTAGGCAAATACGTATATGATTAATGGTGTATATGATACTTTTGTACATATTATACAACATTCTTCTTCTTTCTTTGCATTTTCATTCTTACAAATGTATTCTCTTTTCCTTTCCCTCTCTCTCTTTAGTGCAGCAGATATATTAATTACAACATAAGCACACCTGCATAGACAATTATGCCACCCCCAAGAAAAAACTTTAAGACTATTTATTTCCTCTGCTAAACTCAAGAGATGACCATAATGAGTACATGAAATGAACAAAACAAAGAAAGTCTAACACCTCCCTCTGCACATTTACTCAAAAGCTCATGGCCATGGTGTGATTTTTTCCCAATGATTCTGAATATGTTCCAGTCTACACAAGATTTGGATTCTTAAAACCAAAACCCAGCACCATAGGTACTTTTGAAATAGCCGGTGAATGTAATTTTTTTTTTTTAAACTAACATTTACAGGCTTTAAGGGCTGACATATGAAGCAAACTATCACAGGAAAAGAATTCCCATATGTGAAAAATCCCGAAAATAGCATAGAGGATGAAAATAATTACACAAAACTAGACAAAAAAACTAACATGATCATAAATAAAGGTTTAAAAACAAACCAAGGCAAATTATAGAGGAGAATCCCAATTGAAAATACTGAAGTATTTTACCCAAGGTCATTAAGTCTGAAGACTTCATTGTCATACCCCAGCAACCACAGGTAAAAGCTCTCGAAACAATTAGGCACCAAAAACAAATACTATCAATTACAGTCGATTTCCAGTTCCAAAGAATAAATACTGTTTTTTCAAAAGCAATGATTATAATTCCTGCATACCAGATGTACTGCTCACTGGTAGGTAGCTAGGGATTCACAATGAAAATTTCATACTCATTAGCCATAGCTGCAGAACCTTCCTAAAACTTACATGTATCAACATCAATAATACTTGTCATATATTATTCAATGTTGTCACTAATATTTACAGATCTTATGCCACTGTTTTATACAATTTATTAGCTAATGGTAAGCAAATGTTGACCCGTCTGATTGATGTAACACACAGCCAACAACCTACTAATTTTTGTCAATAGTAACCTGAACAATATAAATAATTCACAAGTATTCTGTTTCTTTTCTAACCAATTTACTACTTTCATAAAGGAACTTTGTTACATACCTAGTATTCCTGAAATTTCCATGATCCATATACATCTCCCTACATTATGCATAAAAAAGTACAGTTTGGTCAGGAAAATTTAAAGGAAATTTTTAAATTCAATCTATCCAGTGCTATTGCATTCCTTTACAAGCAAAATACTATATATAGTGCCAGCACACAACTACAAATTTCTACTGTAGTGAAAGTATTTATATCTAGAAATTAAATTCATAAATTTTCTACCCATTGCAAAAACCCATCATAAATCTATTTTCACTATGGATGGATTTTTGGAAAGTAAAGACTGTAGGCTAAAAGAGAGCTAGCAACACCACCAAAAAATTAAATCAATCTCTCTCATTTTAACATCTACCATATCATTAACACTCGTATTTAAAAACTAACATTCAGTGTAGTACTATGCAATCCAGTATGTGCATCACTTACTACTGATATATTTTCTATGAATAAGGTGCAATACCTCAAATAGCAGCCTCGGTTACTATGAATTAATTCTAATTACAAGTATAGATACACTGTCTTTAGTGTAGAGGGGACTCATAACCACAGTATAATTTGGGATGTGAGTGGAGAGCAAGGTAAAGTATTTTTAAAACAAGAATAACACTGAAACCAGTTTTGATATAATATTCCCTATACTGGTACAAAAACATGAGTACGTGTTCTCATTGAGAGAATTTAAATTCGGCATATGAAAAATCAAACCTGCAATCCTAAGAAAAGTTTTTTGCGCTCAATCAATTTTAATTTATTTCCTATCCTTTGCTTGCATTTAAGATGGAAAGGGTTGCGTATACCTGTAAAATAAATGTAGTAATCCAACCTTTACCAAAGATTTACTAAAACTAGACTATACTGAATTTGCTTGTTTTGGCTACATAGATCACAAAAAACACAAAATATCCATGCGGTGGTACATATGTGAATAAAGGACACTGATGAACAAGTTATAAGCAACTCCCCAAAGTGATGCCTTTAAATAAAAAACAAAAGGCAAAATATTATCACTACTGTGTAACAAGAACAACCCATTCTATACATATAAAACAAACCCACACACTCCAAAATACTAATTATATTCCTCACAAAATCAAGAAAAGAATGACCTACTGTAACTACGCAATTCTTTCACGTTAATAAAAGCTGACAATCTTTCTTGATTATGAATGAAAATGTGTAAAACAATTTAGATAGTGGTATAGCAATGGATAGAGATAAAAAGGGCTCACAAAACACAACTACCAAAAGAGCAGAACTGCCAATAATATCTCACAATGCAAAACTGGAAAATAACAAATATCAAAGCAATAGGCCCATCCCAAACCTAATTTTAAAGAAGGAGAGTGCATTTACCAATGCAATGGTGCACCACTCTTTAATATCTTTAACCCATTACAAACACCATCTCAAACTTCAACTTAAAAGATTTAACTTAAAACTCAACACACATAATGGGAATTTAAAAACTGGATATTAGGTGACACATCACACCAACTCACTATTGAGGTATTTCAACACATTCTCAAAACCCTTCATGCAATTCCTTTAGCAACTTACTTTCTTGGCCTTCTTCCATCGAATATAGTAAAAGAAAAACTGCAACCAAAGTTAAATGTAGTTAGAATGGCCATTTTGGTTCATGACAATATGTAGTATATAAATCTGTATTTTGTTCAACTAAAGATGATCCAATGACTATATACCAAAGGCAGCTTTGAAACAAACAAGATTCAACTATAAAGTACACAGTACTTCTCCACAAAAAATCATTAAACATTTTGTACAAATACTGAAGAAAATTAAATAAACTTATCTAAAATGCAAACTACATTTGGCATACCTTTGACAATCCATAAGAGAGAAAGCTGGACAGAAAAGTGAAGATGATCTTAATGTACAAAACATACTGAGGAAAATCTACATTCAACAAATATCTACCCTATAATACAGTTACTTAACAACTGCTTCAACTTCAGTTAGTTTTTACACCGATAAAAATTGTCTTAATACCAAATAATTTCACTCTATAAGCCAAATAACAATGATACCACCAACCCTGCGTTCTAAATGTGTGTACTATAGCAAAAGTAATCCATTATTAGTTGCAATAGATTAACTACAATCCAGGCGAGTTATATGAATAAGAATAGATCAAATAGCCACTAAAATACTCTGAATTGTCAACAATAAAATAAATTTTTCTGTTATTTCAAAGCAGTCCCCAGTTTATCATTTACATTCTGTCTCCAACGACTGGTCTTAGTTAAATACGAATGGTTCCATATTTCCTTGAACTGCACTCACGGTACAGTAGCATGACCAAGCTTTCTTACCCTTCATATGTTTAATTTATATCCTTTTTAATTCATTCAAGTACTGTAATATATCATATACTAAAGTGGATGGGATATAAATAACCATATACGTACAGCAGTATATCTACAAAGTACAATAAATTAGTATAATCTACACAGAATTCTCCAAATATTATACAAAACCATACAATTGGAGGAAATATTTTTACTGAAAATAAGTACCAAACTTGATGTACTTCGGGAATCTTTCAAATTTCATATTTTAAGTTCCTGACTAATGTAAAAAGCCACTTGTACACTAACATTACTAAAACTTACCAAGATGAGGATTATATCTAACGAACAAAATAAGCAAAAGCAATATGGTTATAAAAAAAAAAAAAAGTTAAGACAGAAAATGATAGAAAACAATGGACTAAGGAAGCCAAACAGATAGCAATGAAACTTTCATCAATCATATCAAAGCTCTATACATTCTGTGCTGTGAATCCCTACAAAATAGTACAAGAATTCCCACACAACACAACATTTTATGTTTTGGTGGCATAATACATGAACATCCAGTGAGTGAATACACAGCTAAATGTGCAAATCAGTTCTACTGACACTCACCCTTCTTTCCATTTCAACAGCTTCGTGTTGAGCTTTAAGCTTCTCTAACATCTCTGTTTCTTCATCCGTGGAGCCCTTGAAGCTTTCGCTCGAGCCCTCCAATCGATCCAACTCCTTCTCAGCTGCTTCCAGACGAGACCGACAAGCCTGAGAAAACAATTCATCAATAAGTGATCTACATAACTACAAAACAAAAACTTCAACAATGAAGGTTCTTCTTTAAGGATTCTCATCATGTTTTCATGTCAAATGTCTCGTGTTAATGACTGTCCTTCAGTAACTGAATACAGTACATATTTATGACTCTTACAATGGAGTGGTACTTCTTTTTGAGCAAACAAAAATTAAATTACATCAATAGCTTCCTGATGAATATGTTTCTCCTGCTGACACTGATCTTCTAATTGACTACTGCGATATAGAAGCTCTTCCAAATGTTGTTCATCTGAAGCTAGCTTTTCTCGTAATGGTCCTAATTCTCCTCCAAGTAGTGCTCGCTCGACTTCCAACTGAAATACAAAAGGCAATTATCACAAAATGGGATTTCAACATTAGGCATTGGTTTAAGAACTATACAATTTCAATATCTGATAATATATTCATATTAACCTCTTCATGAAACAAGTTTTACAATGATTATACAAACACAAAAAAGTTAGAGGGCTATACAGAATTTAATCCTCAGCTTCTCAAAACACATCTCAAAGAATCAAAAGATTCACTAATCCATTATCACATATAAAACACCGAAAAATCTGAGTTAGGATTCCTATAATCTGCTTTCTTGTAAGATTATATCAATTAGTATGGAGTTAACAGTATGGTGTGTTGACTTACACAACAGCTAAAGAACTGTTCCACTTTAAATGTTTGTTTGTTTGTATGATGTTTTAACGTTGCATGGAACCAGTGGTTATTCAGCAACGGGATCAACGGCTTTACGTGACTACCAAACCACGTCGAGAGTGAACTTCTATCACCAGAAATACGTATCTCTGACCTATCAGTGGAATGCCCGAGAATCGAACTCGCAGCCATCGAGGTGGCAGGCAAAGACCATACCGATCACACCACTGAGGCACTTCCCACTTTGAATGATTTTCTAAGAAATACAGCACCAGTAACACAACAAGCTCACTCTGATTAAACTTATCTAGCCTGGCAGTATTTTTTATGTAATCAGCTGTATGATATACATCATAATCCTGTATGTACACATTATCCATGGTTTGGTTTTAATACCATACATAGTAAAAAAGACAAACTAGATCTAGTTAAATATCTGACTATACTGATACACAGTCAGGGACGGATTGGATGCTCTACTTAAGATCTCAGTGAAATACTCAACTATTCTCTGCACTTGCTGTCCAGCAAAACAAGAATTTAATGTCTGTTACATATCTCATCTAACAAACAAATATTTCAGTGGCACGCAGTTTATCAATATTGTTAAAAATACTTTGTATTAAATATTCAACTATATAATATTCCCAAGACAATAGTGACTATTAAATAGAGGGTTAGCTTTTTCCATGAATCCTAAAGGCTAGTTTCCATCGTTAAATCTATATGAAAGCTAGTTTCCATTGTTAAATCTGTATGTAAATTTTAATAAAAAATGCATGTACGTAATAGAGTAAATACTATAGTTTACATCGAATAAAAAAATCTCATCGAAAACCAAGTATCACACATTAATGAAAATGAATCACGCTCATTCTCTAAATTCACCATGAAAATGTTTCTATGATATCAGTCAATAACAGCACTATTCATTAACGATAAAAGCTCAAACTGGTAATAAGCAAGTGGCTTTGGTGGCAATTAACAAATCCCAACCTCAGATGTAAATACAAACTATTGAGGTCTCACATAACATAGCTGGCCTCAGCAGACATAACAGCATGCAAACTTTTTAGACTAATCAGACATATTTATATAACTTCTTAAGTTTGGTTGCACCATATGACCAATTGCTTCTACATCGATGTGATAGGCACAAAAATTACAATATCGGAAAAAATTACTAACATAATGACAGAGGACCCCAAGAGATGTTAAGTTAACCATTTGGAAGTCACTGCATCAGGCAAAAGCCATCACCAGAATCCTTCAAAATGCATATTTTCTGAGGGACAAACACACTAACATGCCTAAACATACAAGATTTATTGTTCTTCTCTTTTATATTAATATTTAAATAGAAGTAGGTTAGAAACTTAAAAATAACCCAGTGTTATTTCGATTATTCCAGAATACACTCTTCAAACTTGAGAAGAGTCTTTTACGCCAGTGTGACTTAGAAGGCAGCAACTGCAACATTTACAATAGCTATGTTCATTTGTAAATGAACATTGAATAACTAGCATATCCACAGTGTCATACACCAACATGAAGAGCTGAAATTAAGAATCTAAACTTGGTTTACTTCACACAAACTTGCAGTGAAGGACAAACTTAAAATTTTACAGTGCATACTAACTGAAACACAACTAGCATTTCCAAAGTTAGATATTTAAGTCACATGCAGGGAAAAAAAGGTTAACACTCCCCAAATACATATGTCATCTTCCACCTTTCTATATTTCATTACATTTTTATAGGAAAGTTTCTTCTTTTTTTAGTTTTATTTATTCTTTAAACATTACCTCTCTCAGTGCTTCGTCCTCAGTCAGCTCCAGTTCCGTAACACTGCGTTTGAGATCCGTCACAGACTGAAGAGTCTCGTTCTTGATGCCCTTGAGGCGTTCAATCTCCCCAGGCACGTCCTGTTGTAAGGGGAGTGTCAGGTAGGAACAGTTCTAGCATCCTTACAGATTTGCAATCGCTTTATGCAAAGGCTAAGCAACATTCTTTACTACTAGTAAAATACTGATCTAGTTTAAAAAAGAGGGAAAGTTCAATGCTTCTTTTAATGTTCATGCAAGAATGAGGAGGAAATTTTCCAATTGATACATATGATATTTACTTTAAAATTTCATGCACAACAGCAATGATTTAACTTTGTTAAGTTAAATTTGTACTGCAAAATCTGTGTAATTTACCAACAAATAATGGTTTTTACACAAAATAGCAATATCGATGATCTAGAAACAAGAAGCTAATGAGGAGTACAAGCTCTTTCTAACATTCAAATAATATACTGTACTGCACTTTTATAATTCACTTACATAACTACTCAAATTAGTACACCATAAACTTGTAAGCTTACGTCAATATTAAAGGTATCTTGAATGTTTCTGATAAGATGTTCCTCGAATACTCTATTGGTGATTTTTCCTTCACCATCGGGTGGTGAAAATGAGCTTTCCATAACTGAAGAGTTTTTGAAGAACTTATCCTTTGGACTAGTAAACACACTCGAGTCTGTCGAACATTCCATGACATTATTGTTCGTCGTGTTCAAATCATTCTGTGCCACTATTTGACTATTTTCATAAGCGTTCAACGTTCCATCAACACTAGTAGACATCACTTCTCGACACACAGTACTCGTCTGACTTACAGCTACTGCACAAACTCCATTCATATTGACTTGCGAGGTTGCTACTGAATTAACAACATCTACATTCACTTTAGTATTGGTAGGGGAGTCTCCTAGCACCGATCTATCCACTCTTGGAGATCTCGGGGGCTTGGGAGGGGCTGGCAACTCCAGGGAACTCGAGGAATCAGATCTCGAATGGGGACTTAAATTTTCCTTGTTTTTCTCACTCTCTCTGGACGTTCTGGGACCTCTAACTTTTTTACTATCACAAATGCCTTCCTGTAAGTCTGCTCCCTGTATGGCCATTCTGTTTTCGATAATCTCACAATTATCTTTTCTATCTAATCGCTCATTTCTTTCCTTTCCTACAATGGTTTTAATACGTGTCCTTGGACTCTGTGGCATAGGATACGTGAGGTAAGGACTTACATTTTCGTATGGACTTTTCGGACTACTTGGACTTGGAGAATGAGAAGGAACTTGTAAAGGACCAGGGTTAGGAAAGGGCGGGTAATTTGGTAGGGTCCCACTTCTGAAAAGAAAACCAAGGAATTAAGATGAATGCACTCAGTTTGAACAATTTAAATAGAATACCAAATAAATTTGACTACATTGAATAAAACAAATTACATTATCGAGATTTTCTTTACAACATTAATAATATATAAGGGAAATAACTATATAGGTACAATAAATAAATCTAAATACTATAGAGGTCAAACTACCATACTGTAGTACTGTATACAACATTATCACCAAGATTTTCTTTACAATATTAATAAAATATAAGGGAAATAACTATAGAGGTACAAAGTTAAGTATATCATAGTTTTACCAGACCACTGAGCTGATTAACAGGTCTCCTAGGGCTGGCCCAAAGGATTAGATATATTTTTGTGACTAGAAACCAATTGGTTACCTAGCAACGGGACCTACAGCTTATAGCGGGATCTGAACCACGTTGTATCGAGAAATGAATTTCTGTCACCAGAAATAAATTCCTCTGGTTCCGCGTTGGACAAGCCAAGAATCGAGCTTCCACCACCGGAATGGTAGCCGAGCGCGAAATGCACTCGGCCAGCATGGAACTTATATATAGGTACAATAAATAAATCTAAATACTATAGTGGTCAAACTACAAATACTGTAGTTTGTCATAAATCAGAACTTACTGTGCAGAATGAAAATTTCTTCTTATTATGCCAAATAGCATGCCAAGGATGAATTTTAGACTTCATTAATCCAGGCCATTCAATTAGTCAATGTTAAATTAGCTTACAAAAAAAAGTGTTTAAGGCCACATAATCGTCCACATAAGGAATACAGGCAGTCCCTGCCATAACAGGACGAGTTCCGGTTATCAGCGTCATAATGGCACTTATGGTGCCAATAACCAATTATCGGCGCCACAAGTGCCATTACGGCGCCATAAACCACTTTGATTTGGTTAATGGTGATTTTCGCTTATCGGCACACCTTCGGGAACAGAATCCCCCCCCCCGTACCCAGGAACAACTTGCAAAAAAACCTAGATGACAAAATCCCTCCGTTAACCTACCTTGTGAGTGAAGCACACTGTCCATGGTTAGAAATGTCTGGGGCGTCAAAACTGAATATTGCATTGAGTTCATCTTCTGACGTCGCTTTGCATCTCAGACTGCTGGAGATGGTTGGTGTGGATGCAGGAGTGGGTGATGTGGCTGAAGTTGGAGTGGTGGGTAATCCAGTGGGAGAAGAAGGTAACCTTTTATCCCGTGGTAGGGACCCGTTTGTCTTGATTCTGAAAGCGAAAGAGAATGTCATCATTCCTTTTAGTTTATACAGGGAGATGTTTGGGTAGAACCAACACCTTTTTAACAATGGAATTTCAAGTCATTGGACTTGTTTCATATGAATAAGTTTCATCTTCTGGAATAATAATAATAATAATAATAAAAATTAAGCAACTGAAAGCAATACAACCATAGACAATAGATACTTATTTAAAAAAAATAAAACTTTACATACAGAGAACATGAGAAACAAGCTCACTAACGAACCCCAGCCTCCTATAATCTAACACTGATCTCAGAAGAGTGAAATCACTGTTGGTGGAGGGAATGAGAGACCTCAGTGATCTCCCTCCTCCATTAGGCTAACCACAACTCCATCAGGAGGATTGACTCTTGGCCTCTCCTCTCCTCGATGACAGCAAAACAGTAATTAAATAAAGAGAATTTAAACTGCAAGGAATCATCAGTGATGGGCGTTTGTTAACCGTTGGAGAGATTTCCTAGCAATTTGTCTGTTATGTCAAAACAAAACGTTTGCCCGCCAAAGATATAAAGTTACCAATATATTTATGAAGATGTTTTATAACAGGTTTGTTAACAGTTTGAAAAGAAATGATAGTAATTTGTCTGGTAGGCCCATTGTTTGCCCAAGAAAGATATTATACAATCACAGATATTTACAAAAACGTTCTATAACAATTTCAACACATGCCTTTTTTTTAATTTTTTTTTTTTTATTTACGTAAATGAATTTTTACGTAAACTTTTCAACTTTTTTTATGTAAGCCAAACGACGCAAAGCGGCATAACCATCTCAATACTGTGAATCATAACAATAGCAAATCTCATTTAAAAACACATTCTAAGGAGTTTGAGGAAAGATTGTTCATTTTCCTTAACTATGGGAACGATTCGCCATTTTCATCCTTATTTCAAAGTAATTAGTACTAACGAACTCGGCTTCCTTATTCACGGATTTTGACTCGTTAGAGAGTCGAAATTCCAAAGGCTTGATAATCGAATATTTCCTATCAATCTCCGTTATTGAAATAAAGAATGGAATGGAATATAGAGTTTAGGTCAAAGGCCAAGCACTGGGACCTACCAGGTCATTCAGCACTGAAAAGGAAATTGAGAGTAGGTAGGTTTTGACAGGAGGAAAACCTCAAAGATAATATGAATGAAGGTATAGTAAAAGGAATGAAAGGGGTTGGAGCTTGGGGCCGAGGAGAGACTGCAGAGAACCTTCAGTGATGCCTACAGTGCACCACTAGAGTTGCACTGACGGCACTACCCCAATCCCTATGGGGAATTTTTCGTTATTGACTTGAAATACGGTTATTGGCATTAAACTTATTCAAAGTTTCATCTTGCAAAAACTGCAATAATTAGCATCACTTCTGGTTGGTTAACTGAAAACTAACACGATAGCCTACATATTTATCGATGATAATTCATCTATTCCTTTAAACAGTACATTTGTTTGGTTTAAATTGGTGCAAAATTCTTACCATTGCCCTAAAAATCTTATCTCCATAGGGTGCATATTGGAGACCTATTATACAGACCAGTGACCAGTGAATTTCAAAAAGATTAAATAAACAAATGTACAAGCGAAATTCAAGACCAACATATTGCAACCTTGTGGTACAGCCTAATGGCTGATCAATAAATAAGAGAAATAAATACAGTCTCGGACTATCGCCTGACCTAGCTTATCAAGGCGATAGCTTTCTCGACTCTCAAGCCTGACTTATCGACTGATAAAACACTTGAAAAAGAGTTGTGGAAAGGCTTTCCTTATCAAAGATAAGTTACGAATGTTGGTTCTGAACCGGGTTCGCGAGAATCGCACGTCGCATTTATTTTGAACTTTTAAAGTGAAGAACATTATTTACGGTGGCCAATGAACGACGACTTAGCAGAGCTTGCCAAAGTAATTACGGAAGTTCATACCAAATATTAATATCATCCCGCAAACATGAAACATTATGATGTTTACATAATCGTTCGTTTATGTGCGTGCAAATGGCCCACCACTCATCTGAGGAAAGTAATTGAGAGAGAGAGAGAGAGAGAGAGAGAGAGAGAGAGAGAGAGAGAGAGAGAGAGAGTCCGCGCAGGCCAAAACACTCCCCGATCCGAAGGTGTGAAACAAAAGAGTTCAAACAAAACAGAACAGAAACAGAAAGTCAGTCAGCCAGTGCCTGTGGTTCTTTAAGAGCGATAACATTCCAAACCGCCGTGTGGTTTGTGATCGTATTCCGTCGCTCCGATTACAAAACAAGAATATGACTCCATATATTTTTCTTCTTCTTCTTTCACAAGGGACGTTTCTGAAAATATGGCTTGCGGTGAGAGAGCCACGTTTGTATCACGCTGTTTATTTTTTTTCTGGTATTTAGATTTCCCATTTTTTTGGTATCACGCTGGTTTATTTATTTATTTTTTTGGTAAGAGTGTCCTGTTTGTATCACGCTGGTTTATTTTATATATATGTATATATTTTTTTTGGTAAGTGTCCTGTTTGTATCACGCTGGTTTTATTTATTTATTTTATTTTTTTGGTAAGAGAGTCCTGTTTGTATCACGCTGGTTTATTTATTTATTTTATTTTTTTGGTAAGAGAGTCCTGTTTGTATCACGCTGGTTTATTTTATATATATATATATATATATATATATATATATATATATATATATATATATATATATTCTTCTTTCTTTTTCTTTTTTGGTAAGAGTCCTGTTTGTATCAAGCTTTTTTTTGTATCATGCTTTTTTATTTTTTTATTTTTACATTTCTCAATTACACATCTTCAGCCGATTTCTACTCTCGATTTTTGTATTTTTTTAATTTTTTTTTTTATATTTCTCAATATTTATTTTCCTAGTTCTAGTCTCCTTTTTTCCATTATTTTTAAATTTTTTTTACCTATTTAATTTCATCCAATTTGTATTCTTGTTTTTTTCTCTCTCTCAAATTCGTAAGTATCTATTTTCATTCCATTTTTACTTTCTTCTTTTCATTTTTTTTATTTTGTCATTTTTTATATTACCTTGACGTGATATCTTTATTTTCGAACATATCTATTTTCCTCCTATTCTTTCTCTTTCTCATTTTTTTTATTTTCTCATACACCTTAATATGCTTTTTCTATTTTCGTACCTATCCATTTCCATTTTGTTCCTCCTCCTTCTCATTTATTTTTTATTTTCTCATATAACTTTATGTACTGTATCTACTTTCGTACCTATTCCTTCTTCTTCTCAAGTTTCTTATTGTCTCATATAACTTTATGTGCTGTTTCTATTTTCGTACCTATTTATTTCCATTCTATTCCTCTATTCTGTTCCTTTCCATTTCCCAGTGTATTATTAGTCACTGCAGCTCACTAGGTTCAGTAAAGAACCTTTTATCTCCGAAACAAAGATTTCTGAACAATAAAATTCAAAGTTTTTGGGTGCTGAACGAAGGAGGTTACTTGGTAAGAACTTAGCTACGGTAAACACCCTCATCGAAATTACTTCATTTTTTAATGGACCACAACTTCAAACCAATAATAATAAAATAATAATAATAATAATAATAATCAATAATAAAAAATCCACCTAGTCCACATAAGGTTTTTGAAGGTTACAAAAAATATAATAAATAAAATAATAATAATAATAATAATGATAATGATAATGAAAATGATTAATAATAATAATAAAATAAATAAATAAATAATAAAATAATAACAAAATTAATAATAATAATAACCACCAGTCGAATACGGTGAATCGATAGACCATAATAATAATAATAATAATAATAATAATAATCAATAATAATAAATAATAATAATAATAATAATAATAACAACCACCCAGTCGAATAGATGAATGTGATAGACCAAAAATATATAATAATAATAATAATAATAATAATAATAATAATAATAATAATAATAATAATAATAATACCGAGACAAACACGAGGTAAATAAGAGTTACACGGCTTCATATAGTTGTTTAGAAATAAACAAAAATGAATATAAACACTCGTTATCATGAACCGAATTCCAAGCGTATTCATACATAAACCTGAAATGTAATATCCTTCTAATATACATAAAGAAAAATCACGAATACTTTTAAATTAGGATATACGTAAACTTATCCATTATCAAAAACGCATACTAACGAATTCATTCACTAAATAATATATATATTATATATATATATAGATATATATATATATATATATATATATATATATATTATATATATATAATTACTTCAGTCACTCACCCATACCTGACGAATTCATTCACAAAAAATAAAATTATTACTTCAGTCATTCATTCACTGAACGAAAGCTCTATTCCTTCACTCAAATAAATCAATACCTAGCGAATTCATTCATAAAAAATTTATTCAGTCATTCATCCATACCTGGAAAATTCATTCATAAAAAATATATATTACTTCAATCATTCATTCACTGAAAGAAATCTCCATTTCTTCACTCAACTAAATAGATAAACATTTCATTCGTTCGTCATGGAAATGTCTACAAAAACCGCCATTTCGAATTTCATTCAGCTTGGGGCGATAAACGGCCGCACATGACGCGCCTCTTCTGTTGTTTGGGATTTCACTTCCTCCTTTGAAAAGTAAAAGGATTGAGGTCTCTCTCTCTCTCTCTCTCTCTCTCTCTCTCTCTCTCTCTCCTTAAAAAGTAAACGGATTGAGGACCTCCTCTCTTTCT
Source organism: Macrobrachium nipponense (assembly GCF_015104395.2). Taxonomy (NCBI): domain Eukaryota; kingdom Metazoa; phylum Arthropoda; class Malacostraca; order Decapoda; family Palaemonidae; genus Macrobrachium; species Macrobrachium nipponense. The sequence goes on from NC_061098.1 coordinate 5,049,104, forward strand.
CTCCCTCTCACACACACTTCCTCATTCAAAAAGTGAAAAGGAATGGGGAGCTCTCTCTCTCTCTATCTCTCTCTCTCTCTCCTTAAAAAAATAAACGAATCGAGGTGGCGTCTCACTCTCTCTCTCTCTCTCTCTCTCTCACTTCCTCCTTAAAAAAGTAAAGGGATTGAGGAGCTCCTCTCTCTCTCTCTCTCTCTCTCATACCTTAAAAAATAAAGAAACTAGGAGCTCTCTCTCTTTCTTTTTCTCACTTCCTCCATAAAAAAGGAAAGGGATCGAGGAGAGCTCCTCGCTCGCTCTCTCTCTCTCTCTCTCTCTCCAAGGAGAACCAACAGACCGCATCCAGCGAGAGCGAGAGTGGGGTCGGGTAAATAAGAGCTACAAATCCCCTCGCAGTGTTCGGATGTAAACAAACAGCGAATATTGCTGCCTCTTGTGACGTAACCGATGCCTTTCGACACACCTAACATCACCCCCGTTGCAAGATGATCCCCATCCCCCCCCCCCCCATCCCCAAACAACTACCCCCCCTCCCCCCCCCCCCCAACCGGTCATACCCCTGGGACTTGAATTTTGCAACAATCATCAATGAGTGTTTCTGTCTACCTTCGGCAGAACGTAGAGCTTCTTCAATGACGACGTAAAGACGCATACAGAGCTTTCAGAGCCAGAGATCACTTTTTTTTTTTTTTTTTTTTTTTTGCTCTAAGCTGTAGAGCATAGCACGAGTTCAATAAGAATATAAAATAGAATATATTATTCATACCAAAGGCCAAGTGCTGGGACCTCTTAGGTCATTCAACGCTGAAAGGAAACCTCAATGCAGTTGCACTATGAAACAACTGTTAAAGAAGATGGGAATTCACAGTGAAGAGAATAAGAACGGAGATACAGTAAAACGAACGAAAGAAGTTACAGCTAGGAGCCGAGGGGACGCTGCAATGACCCTTGGGTAATGCCTACAGTGCACCACGTGTGGTGCACTGATGGCACCAAGCCCCCTTTAAGGAGAAAAGCTCAGTTAGGCACAGAACCTTGTTGAGTGACGAACCTGAGATCCCTTTGCTTTCAAATATTTCGTTTAGATAAGCTGGTCTTATACCAGCAAGGCATCCTGGTCATGGAGCGCGTTCGTAATTTGTGATCAGCATTCAAAACTTCGTACATAAATATCTTGCAGGTTCTTTCCCAACATTTAATATAACATCAGGTTATGTTCTTAATTTATCCAGAACCAGCTTCAACCATTCCCAGTTTCTACGTGTAAATTTTTAATCATCTTTCAAACATTCAGAACTTTGGAGTAACATTTAGCATTCTCAAAAGGACCTACAATTATATGTTTCAATTTCTAAAATTTCGGATATACTTTTTATTGTAGTGCTGAAATTTTTTTAGAAAATCTTTCAGAAAAGAATGTTACAATTATTTTTTGTTCATAGTATATTTACGACTAAAGTAGGCGAGGATATTTCAAATGAGAGAGAGAGAGAGAGAGAGAGAGAGAGAGAGAGAGGTTCAATAAACATGGTGTAGAAAGAGTTACGAACACAGTTAAATTGAGAGAGAGAGAGAGAGAGAGAGAGAGAGAGAGAGAGAGAGAGAGAGAGAGTCAATACCCTATAATTGTCCTCACGAATAACTGTGAGGCAGAAAAGTGATTTGCATAAGTAACTTGCCATGAAAGATTTCCCTTCGTTAAGTGTCGGACGAAAAGAAAAGAAAAAATAAATACAAGAACAAACCGCAAAGTATTTACTTACTAAATATGACGATGGTTATGACAAAGATGGTGTTGCAAGGCAAGGATGATGACGGTGGAGAGAGAGAGAGAGAGAGAGAGAGGAGAGTAAGAGATGAGAGAGAGAGAGAGAGAGAGAGAGAGAGAGAGAGAAGGAACAAAAATGAGCAGAAGCAAATTTGTAATTAAAATAAAATTCGCAAACGATTAAAAAAACGCAAAATAAATTGCATAAAGAGGCACGAATCATGAGAAATATTCATTATGAATCATTAAAAAATATATGCATAGCGAGAACACTTAATATGACCATTAAAACTTCGCCATGAATCTTAGCCAAATACATAAGTAGCGTGTACTAAGATGTCATCACACTTAAACGTACGCACAGACCGTGCAATTATTGCATCAGCGCATTTACGAATCCCTTTGCAAAGTATAGTGGACCCTATTTAGTAAAACACATACAAACGTTCTCTCTCTCTCTCTCTCTCTCTCTCTCTCTCTCTCTCTCTCTCTCTCACTTGTAACATCTCTCTCTCACACACACTTAAGTGAAAACAAATGAAATTAAAAAGATAATAAAATGAAAGTAAAACCAAATAAAATGAAAATACAATTTACAATATTCAAATTAGATTAAAATGAAAAAATACCAAGAATAAATCTGAGTAAATAAAAATAAAAGAGGTAATGAAGATAATAACAAAAATTAATACACACTAATACAAGTGAGCTTTAACTGAAAAAAATACGCACACACAGCTAGGTCTTATACATATACGTACGCATACACACACACACACACACCCACACAAAGTTATCCAAGGAACACAGGATCGATTTACAACTTTAAAAATAAAACTCAAAAACACAAACCACCACAAAGAACAGGTCCTCGAATCCGCATAAGAGATGGATCTATGACCGAACAACTCACTGATACATAGAAACACGCATGCGTGCAAGGTCTGTATCAAGAAAAATACACAAATGCAAAAATACTGACGTACTAACACAAACAAACGATCTAATTTTGAAAAAATAAAAAATAAAACTACTGATACGCAAAGCGCCATTCTCCCATAAACAAATGCAATCGAATGAAACTTATCTCATAATATAGTCAAGAATTACATTTACATTGTCAAAATGATGCTGTCCCACATACACACACAATAAAAAGAACTTATTTAGTACAGTCATGAAATACGTAGCATTGTTTAAAAAATACACCATACCGTGATTAAATTGTTGTATATTAAAAAATTCACAATCATATCAATAAACTGTATTGTTTGTCTAAGTTAAAACTTCACTATATTGCGATTAAATTGTTGTATATTAAAAATTCACAATCATAGCAATAAACTGTATTATGTGTAAAAGTTAAGAACACAAGAGACTTTCATTTATTTTGCTTATTAAATAAAGTTAAATGAAAAAAAAGGCAGGGAAGTCTGTATTCATTTTTTTTTTTTTACAAATAATACTATTTCTCGATATAAACGGATGTTTCATATACGAAATCCGTGAATTACTCAAGTTTCCTAAGCAAATACACAAAGGCACAAATCAAATAGCATAAATAAACACGCTAGCAAATTTTAGTACACTATTTATCACCAATAAACTCAAGTCACCAATATACTCAAGTCACTATCAACGCTTTAATAGAACCGGTCCCGTGCATGCGAAAGTACAAACCTTGGCACAGTCACAAGACATCGATCTTTCGATCTTACGCCACAAACAAATACACGAGGAATATTCAGGACCACACAAACAAAACGTAAGACGTTGGTATGCCTTCCAAATAAGGGCGAGTTGATGGAATGATTGGTAGGTTATACCATTCAAACCACAACTGATCAAATGCCACATTAAGTTATTTTCAACCACTGCATGTGTCAATTTCTTTAGATTTAGAGACTTAAATTGGGACAAGTGGATGTTGGATGGTTTCAATGAAAATGGATCAGAGAAGAAGAAGAGAGAGAGAGAGAGAGAGAGAGAGAGAGAGAGAGAGAGAGAGAGTAACCAACAAACCAGCACGTGTTTCACAGAAATAAATTTCTTAACAGTGGGATTGAACGCGTCTCTCTCAAATTGGCAGCGCCCTGGCCTTTCATTAAAGGACCAGGGTTCGATCCCAAAGTGAGTAAAAATGTATATATAAATTATATATAAGTATATATATTATATATATCGTATCATTTAATACTGTCTTCGAAGGGGAATTATAATTTTAAAAAGCCATCTACTTCCACCAGGAATAGAACCTGTGCCTTTAGATACCATAATTCCCCTTGGGTCAAAGTAAAACAGACCCTGGTGAGGGGTTGTGAACCCATTGGGAGAGTACAGAAAAGCTCCTTTGAAAGCCGATGAGCCTTGTTCTTGAGTTCACCTTTAATTGCTAATATTGCTGCTTTGTTTGTTTTGTTTGAATGGTGTTTTTACGTTGCCTGGAACCAGTGGTTATTCAGCAACGGGACCAGCGGCTTTACGTGACTTCCGAACCACGTCGAGAGTGAACTTCTATCACCAGAAATACACATCTCTCACTCCTCAATGGAATGGCCGAGAATCGAACCCGCGACCACCGAAGTGGGAAGCAAACACCATATCAACCACGCCAGTGAGGCGCTTTAATATTGCTGCTTTGGGACGATGGTAATGATAATGCAGTTCACATTAATCTATATGGCGGAAGTCACCATATGCAGTAATGTTAGAAAACCACTACGTACATATATTCATATTGCCAAACACTCGGATCAATATTGGTTGGAACCTATCCTAATAACAAAATTCAAGCAACTTAAATTTGTTTCATTCCTAAACATCTTCAATCAAATGCAGGACGGAGGAGGGAGACTTACATTACGTTCAACTGCATAAAAAAAAGGGGAAAAAAAATAGTGTCGCGCCTGGAAACCAGATCTAAAGCACACAGGTAAGACTGACCTGGTCTGGAATTCCAGGACGTCGCAACATGTGTTCGCAATGACACTGATTCCGTGATATGTAAGAATTATTAGTACTTAATTTAGATGAGAAATTGTTGTGTGCATAAAGAAGTACGTGGTGAGTCCGACATGGTAAATTATATGTATAAAGAATCGCAATTTGTATTATTATATTAATATATCAGTAATTAACTGCAGGAACTGGTAAACCAAACCAAACATAAATATCTAAATGACACTAAAAATTTATTTAGGTATCTAAAAATAATCTTCCATATAAAACCAAGTGATATTATCACTCGGAAGTTCTCTGTCAAAGTCGGTTAAATATTTTCAGAAACATTCCTGAAATAAGTAAGAGCAATCCAATTAAATTTTGCAAAGAAAGTCCATGAAAAATAGCCGTCTAGTGATATCTAAAGTCTAATCACAAAAAAAGTAAAATAATAAAGTCTGGCTCTGTAAGAAATGAAAAAAAAGTGAGATGACAAAAAGAGAAAGAAAGCTAAAAGGGTACAATTAACAGAAGCTCAAATTTGACATCTAGCCTCATCACAGATAAGAATGCTTACAAAGTCTGGGCATTGCAATAAACGTACCAAAGGACACGGGGGGCAAAAACATAATGAAAGAAAGTTAAGAAAGCCTCCTCTAGTGGTCCACAAGTTAAAAGAAGTCAAAGACCAGACAACACCATCTGGCATCCCTTGTCAGTCATGCCATCTGAGATAGAGAAAGTTTTTCTTCTTAGTCCACAGTCGCCCAAAAATGGGCAAAGGGACATCTGTCAGTATACCTGGTATTTCCTCGGCTGCCTCTTCTTGGGAAGGCTGTTGGATCCATTGCTCCCGTTGCTGTTGCTTGTTGCTGTTAAATAGGACTTTAACAGCAGCTGCTACGATCGCTCACAGCATCTTCTCTGGGCTTCTTTCTGGCCGAAGCTCCATCATCGTCTCTTACTGGCGGGGTCTTTGATTTTTCACGCGAGGGTACCATCATTGGATCATATCTAACATCTTTTTTTTTCTTTCTTTTTTTTTGCTGTTACATCATATACATTTTCAATGTCACCGACCTTCCAGGTCACATTCCACCGCAAAGGCTTCTTCCTACAACTACAGTGTTTCGTTTTTACATATCACCATATCACCGTAATTTTCCAAGAAATATTTAAGTTTTTAAATCACCATCATTTAAAAGAAATCAAAACTTTATTTCTTATATTCCATATAGTTTAAATAAATAAAACCATGTTTCGTTTTAAAATCACCATAAATTTGAAAGATATATATGTAGTACAAGTTTCTGGTATAATTTTCAATAGCACATGCCACAATAAACTCTCTCTCTCTCTCTCTCTCTCTCTCTCTCTCTCTCTCTCTCTCTCTCTCTCTGGTCACCGATTATTATAATACACGGAACTCAAATTCAACTCTTTCTTCCAGCAGACTCAAATGCTGTTACCAACACAAACTCGCGGTATACAACACGCATTTACCAATATGAGTGGAGGAAAAAAAAAAAAAAAAAAAAACAATTATAGCAATGTTGACAAAAATGGGGTTGTTTACCAAAACAACCGGCCGCCCCGAATCAAACCGAGACATTCCATCATCGAGTGGGCAACAATGTCTGGAATCAAACCTGGGCTACTAGTATACCTGCTGTCCGCTTTCCGTCTCAAAACACGGTTAATAACTTCGCATCAAACACTTTTTGCGTCGTTAATAACTGCGTTTTTACGTTAATTATCGAACAGACTTAAAACAAGACTGTCCAATTACGCGGGACTATTTTTATGTGTGTTACTGAAAAAGGCACATCGGCCATGGCTGTAAAAATAGCAATATGTTCCTTTAAAGGGAAGGACAGTGTTGTAGCTGCTTGGGAAGGGAGGGAGGGAGGGAGGGAGAAGGGAAGGGAGGGTTGATAGACCTATATACGACGTAGCCTTATCTCCTCACGGGATCTCCACCGGTTAGGCTAAATTCACTCGATCAAGATTCAAGTCACATCGCCCATAATAATTATCCCTCTCTCTCTCTCTCTCTCTCTACCTAAAGAGACCCTGGCGTCACGAATAAAGGCACGGAAGATGCTAGAGAATAATAGACCTATATCAGATGGCGAGCCACTCTTCCCCCCTCCATCCATAAACGCTGGTATGGTGGTACCACCACTACTACTACCGCTACCACTACTGTCAGGTGACAATGGCCTTTACAATACAGCAAGACAAGGTCGTATAGGAGATAAGTCTAGAAGAATGGAGGTACACCAGGAACCTCCCTTACACCTCATCTCCCCCCACTTTCCTACTCCTCCTCCTCCTACTTCTCCCTCCCCCTTGCGCAGAATAAAAACAAGCTCCGAACGCAGGTGTGTGTGGCGACGAATTTGGGATAAGTTGCAAAAGCATCGGTCTAAAAGGACGGCTTGATTTGGGTATGATTACTTATATCGTGCGAGACAGATTGTGAAGATTTCGTCTGGAAGACTTCTTTCGAAAAGTAGTAGTACTATACGTTTTCTTCATTTTGAATGCCATTTCGACTCTCTCTCTCTCACATGGGTACGGTCGTTTATACCTAAATATTCTAGTATTTCTATCCCATATGCGCCTAGTACACATACACACACACACACACTTGATCTCCTACTAGATGTCGAGGTGAATTGTACAGTGTGTAAAGAAACCTACCTCCCAACTCCTTGCTTCTTCCTCCAAAAACTTATATAATACATTCCTTGCTCCTGCATGTCATCTCCTGCAGTCTCCACATGACCAAACCATCTCAACATACTCTGGTTATCATCCTTTCACCAATACCAACTTTTTAGCAACTACGTACTTCTTCTAAGTACATGAGAGCTGAGCAGATTGTGAAATGCTGCTTTATGGTGGTGATAACATGAAACAACAAGATAATATATATCCCTTAACCTACAAGGAAAGGTGTATTGTAGCATGTGATTGAGACACCAGGACTGATGTTAGTACGATGAATGCAGGCTGATTCGGACCAGATTCGGATCTTAATCTTGGCTGATTCGGACCATTTGCTAGGCTGATTCGGACCCATACTAATAATTTTATATTATAGCAATGGGTATTTTATATATGCATTCCGCATCGTTCGTCCCCGTGAATACGAAAGCCACCAGGAATTGGGGCGTCAAATGTATTTCGCCAAGTTTAATACGAGCCCCTGGGGGGTTAATTACAGTCGTCCGAATAAATATTACTTAAAATTCTTGTTCAGGAGGTAAAACTGCATGGGAAAATCGGCCAATCATATGAAGGTCCGAATAAGCCTGGATAAAGGTCCGAATGAGCCAGTACATGGTCCGAATCAGCCTGATCCGAATAAGCCTGTTCCCAGTAGGATTCACAGGGAAGAACATTGTTTTGACAAGAAAATTGTTTGGATGAACTTCTCATGTTAAAGGAGGAGGTTTTAAAGTAAAGAAAAATGAGTTGTCTGTGGCATAAAAGAGCTTACAAAACACTTAGAATAGAATTAATTTAATAGAAGTGAAGCAAGTCTTAGAATATGGAGATAAGTGCGTGACTGGTTTGGTGTAAAAAATAGATCTCATATGAGAGAGGGTTATGTCACCACCACAGTTTGACGTCTTAATGGAGTAATGAAAAAAAAAAAAAAAAAATAGACAGAGGAGAGCGGATCCAAGTAAAAAAGTTGCGCGAGAATGACGCATGAAATGGCTTATCATATTAACTTATGATAAAGTACCGATTGGCTAGTGAAAATAAACTCAAGAAACTTGCCAAAGACTACAAATTCTTGCAAGAGGAGAAAGTCGACGTCAGCAAATGCGAGCGCGAGTAAGGTTACGAGGCTAATGAAAACCGGGAAGATGGTGCAATGAATGTTTAATATGCACTGCAGAAGAACGAAAGCAACTGTCTAGTACAAATATTTGTAAATAAATAATATCGGGTGATGGTAATATGAAATATGAGCTGGGTCACAGATGAGATGAAGCAAGAAAGTTAAGGAAAAGAGAGAAGACTTAGAAGGCCAGGTGGGGGAGAATGTTGAACCAACTCTCCTTTATGGAAACGAAATTTGGGCACTGAATGCAAATGAGAGTTAACAGATTTTGTATGGTAGGTGTTAGCCAGATGGTTGTGTCAAGTGGCCTCCTTGGGGGGGGGGGGGGGGGGGGGGGGGATAGGTGCTACCACCATGCCCTTGCATTGCTTTGACTTCCAGCTGACGCCTGACACCAATTAACAGCTGGGTCGACTGAGGGAATGCAGACCATGTCATAGAACTTCAAAAGAGAGCCTGATGCTCTGCAAATATAATATTATATATATAATATATAAACTATCTATTAAAGTCTCTCTCTCTCTCTCTCTCTCTCTCTCTCTCTCACGCAATCCTATCTCCAGATAAGAGCAAGATTTGACAACAAGCTCCAAGATAAAAATGACTCTTCTAATCCTACACAGTTCATTCTCCAATGCCACGCACGTTGTTGCAATTCTCCTTCTTGCCCCCTGAGACAGGCAAGACCCTGCAACAACAACCACAACACAAAACAACAACCAAACCACCTCGATCTCGACAGACGACGGACTTCGTTAAACTTAACGAAGGCGACCCAACGAGTGCATTCAATCTATCTTCCTCCGTCTTTAAACAATATCACTCGATGTGACTTTGCCTGCATGCAAAGGGATTGGGGAAGAGTCTCTCTCTCTCTCTCTCTCTCTCACTCTTGCATTGTGACATTAACACTTTTAAAATAACACTCGTTTTCACAAAATAAAACTTATCCTTCATATAACGCTTGATAAATGATAGATCACAATTCTCAAAGTTGCAAATTAATGTCATCTACATAATCAAATGTATTATTCACCATCAAGGCATCACTGTAACGAAAAAACGATCACTATTCACGATCGAATCAAACTGACATAAACCACACTGACTGTTGGTGGTCGCTTCGCACCTCCCGTACAGTGGAGTTCTGTACACCAGCTCTGTCCGAGTCAAACTGCCACCACACACGAGACACTTCCTCCTCCTCCTCCTCCTCTTTCCTCCTCCTACCTCCTCCTCCCTCCTCCTCCTCCATCCTCCTCCTCCTCCTCCTCCTCCCCTCCTACCTCCTCCACCTCCCCTCCTCCCCCTCCAACAATGCGCCCCGGCCCATCCCCTCCTCCTCCTCCCTCTTACTCGATGCCATGTAGTAGTGTCGTCAACCGCCAAACGAAAGCAGAGTCATGTAGACATCCAGTGGCTTTTCTTATCTTGACCTCCATGACACGAACCAGTACCTTCCTATAATACTTCTTTGGGGGTATTTATGGCATCTCTCTCTCTCTCTCTCTCTCTCTCTCTCTCTCTCTCTCTCTCTCTCTCTCTCAAACCGATTGCTCCGTCAGTCCTACGATTCTATGAGGAAGTGCATTTTAATCTTGACTTGTTCCAGCTGCTCTCTCTCTCTCTCTCTCTCTCTCTCTAGAGAGAGAGAGAGAAGAAGAGAGAGAGAGAGAGAGAGAGAGAGAGTCCCTACGAGTTGACAACACCCGCAAACCAAATGTATATAATACTTTTATAGCGGTGTAATCTGATGGCGACTGGGGAATACGATGATCCACATTCCATCTTTATCAACGATGCAATCATATAACACCGAGTGAGAACACTTAATAACGAGAGAACGTTCTTCCAATAGCGTCAGATCTTGCGACATAAGCTTCAAAGGACGATTGTATGTACCGCAGATATTGCAAAAGAAAAAACAACGAAAAATATTTGCAATAATATGCAACGTCAACAATACTAGAGAAATTTAACCACAAAACCATTAGATAAACATTATAGAGTACTTATTATTATTATTATTATTATTATTATTATTACTCTCGGCTGAAAAAGATTAATTGAAACGATTGGAAAGGAAACATTTAGAACAAGAAAATTGCTGACAGAAAAAGTGACAAGCTATATTGAACACAAATCAGTACATAATCTTAATCTAGTAAATAAATAAACAACCAAATTAAAATTACGTATTTTTTTATATTAACTACAGGAAGGAAAAAAATACAGAAACTAAGGCTATTGTACTAAGGCAACAAACGGCTAACGCGTACAAAAAAATAAGTCTCGCAGTTAACAATTAGCTTAAGGAAACTAAAACACAGTTATGTATTCTGTGAGATGACCCAGCAGCCATAAATAAATAAGAGCTAACATACCCACAAAAGGCATCTGAAAAGGAGGAGGGAGGGGGGGGGGGGGGGAGGGGGAAGGGGGAAGGGTTTAAAGATCACCAAAAATAACTTAAAAATAATGAAACTGCTTTGCTTGCAGGTCAAAGGTCCGCGGGGGGAGAGAGAGGGGGCAACCTTTTGCCCTTTTCTAGACCGAACCCGAAGAGAGGGAGGAGGAGAGGGTTCAGGGCAGTTTCTGAAGAGGGTTGCTTATACAAGCAATCAGATCCTCTGCTAAAACGTTAGCCGGCATGGTCGAAGAGCAGTAAGGCAGAACACAGAAGCGGAAGAAATGTCAGCAGGGAAGACAAGAGAAGTAGTAAGGGAGAAACGGGAAGAGAAAGAAACAGGAACAAAGCAGTACAGGAAGGAACAGCATAAATGTCAGGCAGAGACACGAGCAGGGGGTAACCAAGTACAGAAAAGCAAAAGAGTGTCGCAGGGAGACGAGAAGTAGAAGCAGAGGCAGAAATGTCAGCAGAGAGACACGGAGCAGGGGTAACAAGGACAGAAGAAGCAGAAGTCAGCGAGAGGCTAGAAGTAGTAGCAGAGCCAATGCGAGTCAGCTAGAGACTCGGAGCAGGGGTAACACGAACAGAAGAAGCAGAAGTGTCAGCAGGGAGACGAGAATTAGTAGCAGAAGCCGGGGCAGAAATGTCAGCAAGGAGACAAGAAGCGGAAACAGGAACAACAAGAGCAGAAATGTTAGCAGAAATGCGAACAGCAGAAGAAGCAGAAGCAGGGGCCCCAGGGGCAAGAGAAGCATGCCCAAGATACCCCCTCCAGAGCTCAATCGAGCAAATGATTCATTTCCTCAGGTGGTGAGAAGAAGAAGAAAAAAAAAGGAAAAAGAAAAAATCTCCACAAGGTATTCCTTTCATTCTTTACAACGGTTATTTCTTATCATCCCCAACTTCCGCTTCGAACAGCGTCTCTCTCTCTCTCTCTCTCTCTCTCTCTCTCTCTCTCTCTCAGACGCGAAATGACGGGGAGGTCTGTCAGTCTCATTCTTATTTGTACAGGCTGCTATATTATCTATCTGGCAATGCTCTTAACTCATTCGATTTACCTCTCTCTCTCTCTCTCTCTCTCTCTCTCTCTCTCTCTCTCTCTCTCTCTCCTCAATAGCAGTTTTAGAAAACGATTTCATGGCCAGATCGTTATTAACCTTTTCAAGCAATTCTGTCACTCACATCAGGTTTGGAAAGAGAAAACTGTTTTTTTTTCTTTTTTTTCCAGACGGTACCGAGTGGATTAGTTATAAATTTGGTTTTAAGATGACCTGCACTGAATTGGCCTCCTAGTTGCTGCTATCTGAGAAGAGTGAAGATAAGACGTGGCAGTTTTATTAGCGTATCAGCTACCTGGCAACCCCACCTACAGAAACTCAAGTGTCACATTCAAGCGAGATCATTTCGGTTGCAAGCACCAAGCACTACAGAAGAGAATGCTCGCAGCACCAAGCACTACCGAACCTAAGATTCAAGCACAAGCACTACGGATAGAATGCTGCATCATCAGCTACAAGAACCTAATGATTGCAAGCACCAAGCACTACAGAATAGAATGCTTGCAAGCACCAAGCACTACAGAACAAGCACTACAGGAGAGAAGCTTGCAAGCACAAGCATTCAACTAAGATTGCAAGACAAGCACTACAGAAGAGAATGCTTGCAAGTATCAAGCGCCACAGAAGAGAATGCTTGCAAGCATCAAGCACACAGAACCGAATGCTTGCAATTAAAAACATTTTTCTTATATTAGTCACCAGATATGTTAAAAACATCACGAAATAAAATACATGAGGAAAAAACAATCCCTCAATAAGAAAATAAAAAAATTCTTTCTTGATTATTATTCATCAGATATTAAAAAAAAACGCCACATCATAAAATACTCGAGAAAAAAAAACAATTCCTCATTGAATAAAAAAAATCCTGACAAATTATTCACTAAACATTATTTTAAAAGTACCACGTAATAAAATACATGAAAAAAAATCGCTCATTCAGAAAATTAAAACAATTTGCTTGGGAAATTATCCATCACTGAATAAAAACGTCACGAAAAAGTACCTCATTGATATAACAAGAATAAAAACAATTTTATTGCCTAATTGCTCACGACGAAATGAAAAAAAAATCCTTTCTGGGAATAATTTTTCTTAAATTATTCACCAGAATAAAATAGAAAAAAATAAAATCAATTGACAAAAAAAAAAAATAAAAATTAAACTCTTGATATTAAAATAAATTATCCACCAGATATTGAAAAACCACCACGAAATAAAATAACTGAAGAAAAACAACAGGGACCTTCAATGAATTCTCCAAAGCAACTCCAAACACTCAACAAGGTTTTGTGGGTCAATGGGGAGTCCAGTATACTGATGAGGAACCGCCAAGGTTATTCGGTCTGAGACGGTGTCATGAATTCCTTCCCGAAGTTATCGGTTCCTAATCGGTTCCATTTTTCGGTTCCTAATCGGTTCCTAATCGGTTCCACTTTCCTGTTCCCAAACGGTTCCACTTTCCGGTTCCTAATCAGTTCCATTTTTCGGTTCCTAACCGGTTCCTGAAGTTTCTAAGGTTTTCTCTTATCGACCTGGGTTTATTGTCGAGATTATTATTCGCAAAATATTCAGACTTAAGTCCCATTTGATACGGACTCCAGCCAGAGCTCTCTCTCTCTCTCTCTCTCTCTCTCTCTCTCTCTCTCTCTCTCTCTCTCTCCTCTCTCTCTCTCTGTAGGTGTGGGCGAAGAGGAGAAATCTCAAGAGGCATTCCAACGATGAGGGTATGAAAACGCCGATTGCCTTTCGGGCACCTTTTGAAGTCTCGCTGCCCAGCTGGGGCATCCGGAGGGGGTCCGGATGGTATTCATATATTCATGAATCTCTCTCTCTCTCTCTCTCTCTCTCTCTCTCTCCTCTCTCTCTCTTCGATTCTTATCGATTGGCCTTGTAGATGATTCTCACTCCAGCAGTCAAATCAAAGATTCTCAAGCATGATTGTCCTCGTGAATCTCATTCAAACTAAAAAAATAATTATCGATTATTTCTGGCAGTTATTATTATTATTATTATTATTATTATTATTATTATTATTATTATTATTATTATTAAAATAAGAGAATAGGTGGATCTGTCATTCCCTCCTAATAACCAGACGAATAATTAATCAGATTATGACGTGTCTTATCACATGTGTATGTCACCTACGGTGCTTTAAAATTACGGGCTGCTCTATGAGCAAGAGCCCGTGCTGGCAAGAGACCAGCTCATTCAAAAACAAAAAAAGTTCCTTAGTTTCAGTTTAAAATATACGAGCACACAAAGTCTCTCCTCTCCTATATACACACACACACACACAGTCACCTTCCACTGATATTTTATGAGAGCAAAGTTACATATACCGCGTATCCTAAAGCCTCTTACTAGCCCAGGCCGGAAAACAAACAAGAATACGAAAGGGAATATATAGAATTCTGAGGCTAATCCATCGTAATAAAAAAAAAACAGGTTGATGAACTACAGTATGCCTAAGATACATCAACATAAGACTCAATGTCCGTGAAAGGTCAGACGAAGGCCCGAATGACCTCCAAAATGAAGGTCACCTTCGTGTAAGGACTGTCAAAAGGTTGCCAAAGGTTGCCGCGAGGTTAAATGCGATAAATAATGAACTAAGTTTGTTTGTTAGTATGGTGTTTTTACGATGCATGGAACCAGTATGGTCATTCAGCAACGGTACCAACGGCTTGACGTGACTTCCGAACCACGTCGAGAGTGAACTTCTATCACCAGATACACATCTCTCACATCTCAATGGAATGCCAGAGATTCGAACTCGCGGCCAACGAGGTGGCACGCCGACACCATACCGACCACGCCACTGAGGCGTAATAATGAACGGAAGAACCTCTGTAACGAGGCTATAATATTGACAATTGAAAGCCACAGCAATTAAAAAGATATGTTTTTAACCTTGTACAAAAAAATATTCTTTTTTAAAAGCTACTCTGGCTTTTAATTGTCCCTATCAATAATAATATTGCCCTAAAATTAAACATTTAATGGCCAAACGTAACATGCAATAAGACTGCCTAGACAAGCTTCCATAAATTGCAATAAACTTCATAACCAAACCCTAAATTAACATTAATCTAAATCAAATTTGCTCAGCATAAGACAAGCATTACACTTGAATAACAAATAAGAGAGAGAGAGAGAGAGAGAGAGAGAGAGAATTTTCTAAGATAATGGGTCTTATCATATCAACCCACATCATTAAATGCAAAGCAGATTCATAAAAAAGTTACAGCGTTCGGATAGCGCAAGCCGTCACCAAGGCTGAGTAATCCCACCCCACCCCCAATTCAAAGGTTACATTCCTATCTCTCCCAACATTTATTTATTACCAGCCAGGCTGCCCACCTTTATAAAAATCATTTCTTGCGTGATCCTCTTCAAAGCATATATGCAAACATGCAAAGAACGAGCATGATAAACTAATCAACTAACAGGAGCTAAAAACTAAGCATCCTCCTTAGATGAACTGATAACACGTTATCGTTGGGCAAACGCCTACCCGAGACTATCCAGGTGACTACCCAGGTATCCATCCAGGGGACCTATCCACTATCATCGTCCGTACGAACACGTACCAATACCATACACGACCATTTTGGGAATAAATGACTGCGTGGACCATCACCAGTACATAAATATTAATAGCTCTCCCTCCACATGAGGTGACTCTATGGACATGACGTAAACATCTTCTCTCTCTCTCTCTCTCTCTCTCTCTCTCTCTCTCTCTCTCTCGTTTTATGTAAGATGATTAAATAACTGGCGATCCACCATGATGGTAAATGTAGACGATTCCACATAAAAAAAATAACAAAATAAAAATAATATCAGTACGTAAAAAAGGCTTATGTCGCCAAGTACAAACAAAACGTTTTCTAAGATGATGATGATAATAATAATAATAATAATAATAATAATAATAATAATAATAATGAACCAAACATCTCTTGAAAATGGGCCACAGATAGGGCCTGAAAGTACTCGAGTGTTGAGTAAAATAAAAGGTAAATACTTATAATTAACCACGTTGTACACAGAAATTTTGTGGGTTTCTTTTTCATAATAATAATAATAATAATAATAATAATAATAATAATAATATAATAATAATAATAATAATAATAATAATATCTCTACGTCCTAGTCCGTAACATACAGGTTTCAAAAGAACAATATACCGATATGGAAAAGATAATAGAAAAAAAATGATACAGAATGAAAATATTATTAAAAATAATAAATATCATCTAAGAAATAAATAAAAAAAAAAACAAATTAAAAAGCCTGAGGTAACTCGGTAAAAAAAAAAAAAAAAAAAAAAAAAAATAATTAAGCTGCTTATAACATTAAGAAAACTAATTTCGTAAACAAAATATCGTCATGTAGGATAAAGATAGTTCAATAAAACAAAATAAAAAATAAAAAAATGAGACTTCAACCTGGATACAAACATGATAAAAAAAAATTGGAAAAAATATATTTTTACTTTTAAATACCTTTAAAAATACACTTAGTCACTGGCCATGTTGACATCAAACTTGAACGTTACGTACGCGTGAGAGACCGAAATGAGAAATAATTGACCTTCAGTAAATATCACGTGAAGGTTTCCTAGTTCTTCAAAAGTGTCACAAAGAAGAACGCGGAGTCATCTCCATTTGATATCTCAGTATTTGGATAAATGGACTTCATAAATATTGCAGTTCTGAGGATCCTGAAATTCTGTATACACACACGCACACTCGCACGTACATACCCTATTCATACAGAAAATATCTTGTTTTAAGATTTAAACCTTTCGTAAAGCAATATGAATCAGGTTCCACACTTAAACCTTCCTCCTCCCAATTACTATCATTCAAAAGTCCTGCCAGAGTTAAGTGGTTCGCCAACCTGCCCATTCCGTCGGTCTCTCAAAAAAAAAAAAAAAAATAAAAAAAAAATAAAATAAAATAAAAATAAATAAATAAATAAATAAATAAAATAATAAAAAATAAATGGTGGTTTTGGGTCACCTATCAACCACCAAGTCTTGTGAGAAGGACCAAAAGGAGAGCTACAGTGATTACATATTCAAGACGTCATCCTCGAAGCAACCTCCGCGAGCGTTTCGATATGAGGTGCACTTGAGTAGATACTTGCCCCCTCCCCACCCCCCCAACAAACACCCCCCCCCCCCCCCCCCCACAAAAGCATCATAGCCTCCTTCTCAATACGTGCAGTACGCGATAACAATTTGTTTTTTTCTCATAACAGCTGTGCTATTTGGGGAAGGGGAAGGGGGGGGTGGGAGTGTTTGGGTGAGAGGGCAGGAGGAGGAGTGAGAGGAGTGAGGAGGAGTAGGAGGAGGAGGAGGAGGTGTAGTGCTTCGAAGGAGTAGTAAGAGGTGAAAGAGGACCTGGAGTAGAAGTAGGAGAAAGGGGTGGTGTTGGAGTAGGAGGAGGTGTTGGAGGAGGAGTAGGAGGAGAAGAATGAGTGTTGGAGGAGTGGGATGAGAAAAAAAAGAGTAGGAGTATAAAGATGAGGGGGTGTTGGAATCGGAGTAAGAGTAGAAGAAAAAGGAGGAGGTGTTGGAGGAGGAGTAGGAGAAAGAAGTAAGAGCAGAAAAGAGGAGGTGAGGTGGCCCACTCCAACTCTGCACCAACCCCTGGCACCGACGACATACTACAGCAGCTGTTTTCCTCGGCTCTCATCTCATGCAGTTCAGTTCAGTGTCCCTCCTTGTTCCTCTGAGCTGTGACGTAGCTCAAGACGTCACACCCCCGGGGACCGACGTATGTAAACACATCACCCGATACTGGACGAAGCATATATTACCCCCTTCTCGATTTCTCAGAATCGCAGTATTTTTGCTTTTCTTTATTAGGAGGGAAAAAATAAAAATAAAAATATTTGGTTAGATACAAAAAAATATGAAAGTTCACAAGCGCTTATTCGTTTAAGGTCAACCCAACTGATTCTCTTGGATACAGCTGTGCTGGACAACTCGTTGCTCTTGGGTTTTGTACAGTCAATGAATTTATTCTGAAATATTCGTTACTAAAGCGCTTGAGGAACAAATAACCTCCGTTTTTTTAGGGCATGATATAAAGCGTTATCAGCAAATGGGTCTGTCCCACTATTTTCAACAGTGCTTCATTCAATGTCTGCTTCCATTCACGTCTCAAGTACCGAGGTACTACTTCTAATTCGTTCAACCGTACAACTGGCTTTGTTCTATTGTACCTTAGGTGAGAGAGAGAGAGAGAGAGAGAGAGAGAGAGAGAGAGAGAGAGAGAGAGAGAGAATGGTTTCTAGTTGTTATTGATGACAAAGTCAGAGAAGGGAACTGATTGTTTCTATAAACCCTGAGAGAGAGAGAGAGAGAGAGAGAGAGAGAGAGAGAGAGAGAGAGAGAGAGAGAGAGAGAGAGAAAGGTTTCTAGTTGATTGACATGACCAAAGTCAGAGAAAGAGAAGGGAACTGATTGTTTCTATAACCACTGAGAGAGAGAGAGAGAGAGAGAGAGAGAGAGAGAGAGAGAGAGAATGGTTTCTAGTAGTTGATTGGTATGACCACAGTCAGAGAGAAAGAGGTGAACTGATTGTTTCTTTAAGCTGAGAGAGAGAGAGAGAGAGAGAGAGAGAGAGAGAGAGAGAGAGAGAGAGAGAGATTGATCTTTTCTAGATGATTGGTATGACCCGAGTAACCAGCCTCGGGATACGACATAGGAATCGTTTAGAATTCCTCGCATTTGAAAACCAGGACACGAGGAGTTGTCAATCACCCCCCCCCCTTGCATATGTTTGACACGTAGCACATGTCGGTTCTTCTCAAGTGTGCAAATAACTACACAGTTTAAAATCGACCCGGTTTCATTTGTCCCTTTCGTCATGTTACTTCTTACAATTAGTTTGCATAAATGCAAAGCATAAGAATATTCTCCCAAAAGCGTTCAGAAGTATAAACTTGGGGACATACTAACAGATACGAACGATTTAATAATATTTAGATGCAGCGGCTATAAATTATGATAATTTCTATTCTGACTGATAAGATAATCATTTACTTTATGAAGAAACAACAAACACAACAACACACCCCACACACACACCACCCACCACACACAACCACACACACACACACCACAAGATATATATATATATATATATATATCTATATATATATATATTATACACACACACACCACCACACACACACACATATATATATCATTATATATATATATATATTATATATATATATATATACAGTAAACCCTTCTCTCCTTTACAAGATGGCGACACCGTATGCATACAGCCTTCAGGATTATCTGCAAGCCCTTAGGAATACACGTTGCTACCCTCACTGCCCCTTTCCTTGACCCCAACAGATGCTAGTACCCTTTTGCAAAGGGGGGAGAGGGGAGGGGGCCCAGCTAGTCACAGACCTAGCAAACGACAACCAACCCTGCACCATCCAGCCACTGTCCCTACTTAGTCGACTGCACAATTATATATATATATAATATATATATATAATATATATATATATATATATATATATATATATATATATATATATATAAAATCTCACCATGATTTCTTCAAATTTCTTTGAAGTTGGAGCTCAAGGCTTTGTAGTGACAAGCGTATATATCTATATATATATATATATATATATATATATATATATATATATATATATATATATATATATATATATATATATATATATATATAAAGGAGCAAAAATTTTGAGAAGTTAAAGAGGGCATTGTGGCTATTACAATTTCATATGTATCTGGCAGAAATGACCACTAGATTCTACATATATAATATGTATTTATAATATACATACTTATATAAGCCTATCTATAAAATTCTATAACTGCCATATCCCCAAGAATAAGAAACCCTTTAAAAAATAACAAATACTTCCAAGCTTCCAAGCCAGACGAAGTCTAGTCATCTAGAATTCTACATCACACAGAGGACGAGAGGTCGCCTAATAATTAGGGCCATCAAATGATGAAGTCACTCACCGCTGCCTGGTGTCATTTAAACACACAAGTAGCTGGGAGAACAAAGATGAAGTTCTCGAGTGACTTCTTGTTCTTGTTATCTCTTCCTCGAGATACATAAGATGGGGAAAATGGTTATCTGTCGCTCGCCTTTCTCTACAGTGACTCTGGATGGAATGTTGGATTTTCCAAAGGCCTTGCCTCATAGTCTGGTGAAGTTTCTTTCATTTAAATACAAGACTCCTTTGTTATCTCCTTCTCGAGATGCATGAGGAAATAGGGAAAATTATATGCTCGTTTTTCTCTGGAGTGACTCAAGATGGATGTTGTACTTTTCAAAGGCTGTGGCTTACATAAGTCTGATAGAAGTTTATACTTCATTTATTTAAATACAAGACTCCCTTGCTATCTCTTTCTCGTGAGACATGAGGAAATATGGAAAAATTATGCTCCTTTTTCTATGAAGGGACTCAAGATGAATGTCGTACTTTTCAAAAGGCTGTGGCTTACTATAAAACATGGCGCATGCGTAATAGAATTGGCGCATGCGTAGTAGGATTCGGCGTTGTAACTAGTCATAGTAGTAGGTGGACAAGTAATTCTTCTAACTCATCAAAAGTTTTAACTTAAGCAGCTTCTATTCAACGTTTGAAACACCTTCTCACTTTGAAAGCATAATCTAAGAATGTTCCCTTCTCATCCTTTCTTAAATTCCTGGGGGTCATCTGGTAAACTTGTAAGTCTGATAGAAGTTTCCCCTCGTTTAAATATTGTAAGTTTACTCAAGACTCTTTTGATATCTATTTCTCAAACTGTAAGTTCACTTGTGACTTCCTTCCTATCTCTCTCTCTCTCTCGAATTACAAAAGGAAATAAGAGAAAAATAATGCTAATATCTCTCTTATGCAACTCACGACAAATGTTGTGTTTTTCAAAGGCTATGCTGTGGGTTTTTGGTAAAGTTTCCTTCACTAAAATTCCAAATAAGCTGGAATTGGAATATTGAATTTGGGTCAAAGGGCAAGAACTGGGACCTGTGAGGTCATTCAGTTCTGGAAAGGAAACAGAGTCAAAAAGTTTGAGAGGTGTAACAGGAGGAAAACCTCGAAGGTGCAATATAAAAAAAATAATTGTTAGGAGAGGGTAGAAAGTAAAATGGAACA
>NC_061098.1:5072827-5075327 GCF_015104395.2 Macrobrachium nipponense
CTTTCTCCCTCAGACAGCGGGGAAAAAATGCATTACTTTTTTTCTTTAAAATCCTTGCAAATTGACAGTGACCTCTCCTAAAGGCGAGTTTAGTTACATAACATTTAAAGCCACGGTGACTGTGCGCCCTGTCATTTCTTGCAAAGACTATAAATGATTAAGTACATTTTTCTATAAATACCGACTGAATTCAATTCATTTTCTATAAATACCGACTGAATTCAATTCATTTTCTATAAATACCGACTGAATTCAATTCAAAACAACGTCTTGAAACTGTCGCTAATTCATACGACAATGAAAAATTGCCAGAACGGTTCAGCATTTTAAAATACTTTTTTTCTCCTCGACTAAAATATTTTCCTATTATTATAAATATTATCAAAGGAATATCTTTTAACATTTAGGGTCAACTAGTGACCTCCTCCACTTCGACTTGACTTTAGAAAACAACGACCCTTTAAGTGTCACTGCATACAGTGTGCATTGCTCGGCATACTGTAGACGGTACTAAAGGATGATGGCAGCGTCCCTTCTTCCCCTATCTGCTTTGCTTTCTGTCCTCATTTATCCTCAATTCCCTTTATTCTCTTATTTAACTATCCAACTTATTCCTATATATATATAAAGATAATAATATATCATCGCTATGTTATCTGCTCAGTTAAGGTCCACTAATAACAAGGAAATACGAATCAGTACAACGGACTGCATCCATTTACTGAGCCAGGTTCAGTGGCCTCAAGAATTCTGATTTACTATTCTGTCATTATATCTTACTTACATATCTAAGTTTTAAAAGATGCAGCAATCATTAAATATGCCCACACATCACATATAATACCCACGTGCATCAACAGTTTCCATATACAGAGAGAGAGAGAGAGAGAGAGAGAGAGAGAGAGAGAGAGAGAGAGAGAGAGAGAGAGAGAGAGAGAACCTCTGTCGATACTAATGCATCTCTCATAAACTTAAACAAAAAAATCACTGCATCCTCTTTATATTTTTATATTCCTATCCGATAAGCAAAAGTATCAAAACTACAGCATCAGCTGATCCCAACATCAGTACTCGACCACATGACAGGACCTAGACGGGTTGAAGCGCCTCAGCGGCGTGGTTGGTATGGTATTAGCGTCCCACCTCGGTGGTCGCGGGTTCGATTATCGGGTATTCCATTGAGGAGTGAGAGATGTGTATTTCTGGTGATAGAAGTTCACTCTCGACGTGGTTCGTTAGTCACGTAAAGCCGTTGGTCCCGTTGCTGAATAACCACTGGTTCCATGCAACGTAAAAGCAACATACAAACAAACAAACATAAACGGGTTGACAACATGCAAAAAGTATGATCACCAGAGATGACTGAATCTTGCAGGCGAGGGAGAATACAAGGATGTATTATACGAGGTCCTTAACTGTATTCCCTCCATGGCTAGGGTAGGCATTCCCAGCAGAGATCCTTAGCAACATTATCTGGCTGCAGCTAAATACACATTGGCGTCCCAGTTAGCCCCCTAAAAGGTCAGATGACTAATTATGCCAGTCGTGGCGACGGGGGTGACTTGAAGTGGTCGGTTTCGTGGCGTTTAAAGAAAATGGGAAGATTGTGTAATTATCACTTTGAAGATGTGTGATTAAAATTAAATTTAATAACCTTCAGTATGGTAGCAACAAGTAAGTATTTGAAATTCCCGATGTGTTCGTGTGTGTGTGTTAGTGTGTGTGTATGTGTCTGACCCTTTAAGTAAGGATAATTTAATCTATTTTATTCTTAGTAACCCAAGTATCAATTTTCTTCTTACAATTCCTACTGCATTTTTAATACTTACAAATATCAAATTAGGATATAAAATGGTCATTTTTCAACCTACATTTACGTCCAAAAAATGGAAGGGTTCATGAGAATCTAGACATGAGTATAACATACATACATGCTTTTCTGTGAAATACGAGAAGGGTGTTAAAGATCTGAATCAAATATCAGTGTAGACCAAGTATCTATCGCTTTTATGAAGCAATAAAACGGTGGAAAGTAATTGCTGAACTCTGACACACACACACACACACACACACACACACACACGCAATGTGCATAAGGAAGTTTAAATAAAATCTACGGTACGTACACACATATTCTACAAGTCTTAAATACCCGCTGAAATTTTTTGCATGGCATATAATGAAACACATGGCTGAACAGAACAGAATAGAATACCGAATTTAAGCCAAAGGCCGCACCCTGGGACCTATGAGGTCATTCAGCGCTGAAAGGGAAACTGACAGTACAGTCTAAAAGGTGTAGTAGCGGAAGGACAACCTCTCAGATGCAATATGAAGCAATTGTTTGGAGAAGGTGGAGAATAAGACGGAATTCAGATAATATGAACGGAGGAACAGTAAAAGGAATGAAAGGGGGTTGCATCTACGGGCCGAGGAGACGCCGCAAAGAGCCTAAGGTAATACCTACAGTGCACCGCGAGGAGGAGCACTGACGCCACTA
>NC_061098.1:5080327-5082827 GCF_015104395.2 Macrobrachium nipponense
GCAAAAAGGCAACACACATTTGACACTCATCCCATACAGTAAGTGACCTATTCACCTATTGTGAGGGGAACCTCGTTCAATTCGCCGGATAACCCTAATTCACACTTGTAAGCCACATAAATCAGTTCCGTGGATGTCGTTCACACATTCAGAAATTCGTGTGGCTGGGATAAAATGCAGCTGATATACACACTCGTGACTATTTGCTATCACGTCAACGGGGTTATATTATTACTACTAAGGTACTGTGTTAATATACACACCAACGTATATAATATATAATATATATATATATATATATATATATATATATAATATATACATATATAATATATATAAAGATAAATGCCACCGAAGGAAAATAAATGCGAAGAAAAATAAACGAGGAGCCTGCAAGATCTTTCGACTTTAAAGTCCTTTACTGAGCAGATACTAAGACATAGATACGAGGAAAAGACACAAGAAGGTTCCGTATAACTGACAGTTATACGAACTCCCTTCCTTGTATTGTTCTTTTCTCGTATCTATGTCAGTATCTGCTCAGTAAAGGACTTTTAAAGTCGAAAGATCTGCAGACTCCTTCGTTTATTTTTCCTTCGTGGCATTTATCTTTATTTATGGATTTATCACGTTCCTAACTTTCGTGATTCAGTTATACAACACACACCACCCCACAACACACCACACACACCACAACACAACACAATATTATAGATATATATATAACATTATATAATTATAATTATAGAAATTATTATATAATATATCCAGATCAAATATCATAAAAAAATCAATATTTCAATTTCATTTAATGCCAGATGTCTGAATGTTAATTTATGCGAATAAGATTGCATACGTATATAGAATTATCATATCTATATATAGATATATATATATATATATAATATATATATATATATATATATATATATATATTTAATTTATACATAAATATCCTTATTCATAAAATAATACATTATGCACCCAAACAGATTTTAAAAAAATAAATGCTGATCTTTTTTTACTATCATACTGATGATAATAACCCACCTTACAACTCAATAAACACATCTTTTCTTATCAATAAACCCCTTACAGTTCATAAACACGTCTTTCTTTATCAATAAACCCCTTACAATTCAATTAACACACCTTTCCTTAGAAAACCAATATTAAACATCAA
This sequence comes from Macrobrachium nipponense, assembly GCF_015104395.2. Lineage (NCBI taxonomy): Eukaryota > Metazoa > Arthropoda > Malacostraca > Decapoda > Palaemonidae > Macrobrachium > Macrobrachium nipponense. The sequence continues at coordinate 5,081,511 of NC_061098.1, forward strand.
TGACCATACCTTAAATCCTGCTCGTCATTCCAACTGTAATAACCATCAATAAAAACGTCAGTAGTCTCTCTTTCTCTCTCTCTGTACTCACCTATTCTGAGTGAAAGGGTGATGCGGAGAGTGTGACTGGGGTCTGGGGGTTGGAGTGGGGGGGGCCGTGGGAGTGGTCGCTGCTCCCTGGTGCTGTCGCTCGTACTCCGCGCACAAGTTCAAGATCTCTTCGAGGCGCGCGCGCTCGGCTGCAGCTGCCTCCTGTTCCTTCACTCTGTCCTCGACGGCCTGAAATGGGAGGAGGTTGTGTGATTAATTTCAATTACGTTCGTCTCAGTAGAAGTTAATTGGTGACACACATATATATGCGTACCTGCCACGGAGGAAAACTGAAAGGCGAGAAAGTTACGAACTTTCGGTCTAACACGAGTTGCGCCTAAGTGAAGGGTCGTGTTAGACCGAAAGTTCTTGGCTCTCTCGCGCCTTTCAATTTTCCTCCGTGGCATCACCTTTATTTATACATAGCATCACGTTTTATATACTTCGCGATCAAGTTATTCGCACATTTATATATGTAATACACAATTAGGAAATAATCAACACAATCACGCGCGAAACAGATGAATCTCTGACTCGTATCTGGTTCGAACCCAGGTGTTTCAATTGGCTTGGTTCGATCCTGATGTATGAGTCATTTTTATATATATATACTATATATATATATATATATATATATATATATATATTTTGGATTTTTATAGTAGTTAATGATGGAAAACTATCCAAATATTGATTTACAATAAATTTCTTTTGAAACACATTATCTGTGAAAAAATAGTCATTATGTGAAAAACTTATTTCACTCTTCCTTTTAAACACTGTCGACACACGCGTCGAGATAATGAATCATTTTGAATTCATATAAAAAAAAGTGTAAGACATGTCAATACACATATTCTGCAATGTCATTCATACTTTCACATGCCATCTATGTACGTGGGCAGATTACATTACAGTGCTAATGTAATCAGTTGAGTTAAGCAACCTCATTTCTACACAAACAGTAATTCTGTTTCATAAACGTTACTTAAACTATTATTAAATCATCCTGAAGAAGTAGTCGTTATTAATACAATGACCTTATTATAGAAAAACTTCTTAAGACAATTATTCTTACAAGTCGTGATTATGCCTATAAGGATCTACATAGATCTTCAAGAATAGGTCTCAAGTTTTCCTTTAACAATGTTTTTGTTTATTCAATATTTTTTTTTTTTTTTAACAAACGTCAGGGCAAACTAAAGTCCAATTTCGTGGTAAAGAGAA
>NC_061098.1:5087827-5117827 GCF_015104395.2 Macrobrachium nipponense
CTGGGGTGGGAAGTAGTTGAGGGGGAGCCGTATCAAAGGCGAAGCCTGGCTATTACTACTACTTACTAATGTGAAAGACGTTTGAATGGTAATATACCCCGACGTGAAACCAAGAGTACTTTTCAACTGCTCGAGTCATGTCGAGTTTTCCAACAGCCGAGTTGAAATGAGTCTCTCTCTCTCTCTCTCTCTCTCTCTCTCTCTCTCTCTCTCTCTCTCTCCTTACAGTCCGTGTACTGTATATGGAACCTGTTAATCACTTTTATTAGATATGTAACATGATACCCGAGCGCGAGTACTGTAGGTACATTCGCATTGTGTTATTGATTGTTCTGGCTTTACGCCAGCACGGGCTCTTGCTCATAGAGCAGCCCGTAATTACATTCACTGTAGTTCAAAGTGCGTGAGTTCGAATCGCATCAACAGAAAGTATAAAGTTTTATCCCCGTTTGATCTCCACTTCGGATTCAAGGTATTGTAGAGTGGAAGAAACAGACAAATTATGGCCACATATAAATTTACATACATATACATACACACGTGTGTATGTATATATATAAGATAAATTTATATATATATATATATATATATATATATATATATATATTACAAATATATAAATAAACACAACCGACATCATAAATATTCAACATAGACTATGACAACGTTTGTCACCACAAATTATAAATCAGTCACGCAGCACGAATACACATAACGTCGTCACCAGGAAGTGATGACAATGATGATGATGATAATAATAATAAACGATGATTGTAGTAATAATAAAAATAACTGACGAATCCACCGTCGCGACTGACCAAAAAAAACTTCGGTTGAACCACGAATGTTCTTGTGATGGCCCCTTCAGGACTCAGAAATATCCCCCACGGGTGAACACACCCAGTTTGTAAGCAGACAGTGCAAAGATTCGAATCCCACTGGGGAGGTAAGAACCTCATTACTGAGACGTCTCAAAGTTACACCATACATATTAAGAATAAAAGACCATTCATCTTATAGTATACATTGTGTATGCATGGAGGCCATAATTGAGTGGTAGGTCAACTGGCTCACTTCTGCAAGGTCCTGGTTCGATCCAAACTGACTGGCACAGCCACAAGTCGACCCAGCTGTGAGTGGGTACTGGTATCAGGTAAAGTTTTAGAAAATGGGCATGAGGCCAGCAACCCCGTCACTTACGATCTGTTGTAAACCAGAAGACACTATTCTTGTGACATCCTATCTAAAGTAAAAAAAAAACGGGTTATATATATACGCATCTAAAATTTACAGTGCATTTAAATATTATAGTATATAATTATATATATATACTATAAATATATATATATTATTATATGATATATATATATATATATATATATATATATATATATATATATATATATATATAGATATATATATATATAGTATATATATATACATATATATATATGCAACAATAAAGACACATTTGAGAATATTCCATTAAAAAAACACTTTACGGGTGGGGTTTTTTTTTTCCACAATAGAAAAAAACCACCCCATAAACTCTATCCCAATTCTCCACAATCCGACATCGGACACTTCCATAACAGTCCATAATCCGTTACACACAAATTCCGTTAACGTTCCGTATGACATGTTAATCAGAAATTCCGTAAAAAGTTAACCAGTTACTCAAAAGTTCCGTAATCCATCACCCAAATTCCGGAAAAGGAAAAAAAAACAAACATTCCATAATCTGCTACTCAGAAATCCATAAAATCCAAACATTCCGTAATCCGTTAGTCAGAAATTCCATAACGTTCAGTAACGTCCCACAACACAACAATCACAAAATTATTCACCTCCCGTGACACCATCACACACAAACACGCACGTACGTACGTACGCACGTACGTACGTACCCCCACCCACCAATAATAACCAGCAATAAACAGTTGATATAGAATCGACCCACACGCAGACTATATATACTTATAGGTCTTCTCTGTCCCTCGTCCTGACAGCACCTGTTCTGCTGTCAGTAGGACCTTGTGGCGGGGACCTGATCACGCATCCTGTAGGTCCAGGATGAAGGACTTCCTCCTCTCCTCCCAAAATCCTATATCATCAGCCAGAGAGAGAGAGAGAGAGAGAGAGAGAGAGAGAGAGAGAGAGAGAGAGAGAGAGAGAGAGAGAATCTAAAACAAAGCTAAATTACACAATCCTATAAAAGTTTTTATCTTGAGAGAGAGAGAGAGAGAGAGAGAGAGAGAGAGAGAGAGAGAGAGAGAGAGAGATCAAAACAAAAGCTAAATTACACATCCTATAAAAGTTTTTTATCTCGAGAGGAGAGAGAGAATCTATAACAAAGCTAAAAATACATACTATAAAAGTGTTTTTATCTTAGGAGAGAGAGAGAGAGAGAGAGAGAGAGAGAGAGAGAGAGAGAGAGAGAGACAGAGAGAGAGTCTAAAACAAAGATAAATTACACAATCCTATAAAAGTTTTTATCTCGAGAGAGAGAGAGAATATATAACAAAGCTAAAATACATTATACTATAAAAGTGATTTTAACTTAGGAGAGAGAGAGAGAGAGAGAGAGAGAGAGAGAGAGAGAGAGAGAGAGAGAGAGAGAGAGAAAACGATCTCACGTCTATAATTGACACAATAACACTGAAGAGAAATCAAATTAAGAGTTTCTTCAGCCAACCTTGTAGAAGGAACGCTGGCAAGAATGCAGAAGAGAAATTCAAGTCCATTGTGAGCTCACATAATGAGGATTATGATAATGACGTCATCAAGGACACACATTTGATACAAAGGAAACCTGTATTTGTTTTTATGATTCAATAAATGCTTATTAAAAGGATTCCTCATTGTAATATTATTTTATGGACAGTCTCTGAATTTCATTTTTTAATACAGAGACTGGTGTATTCATAATACAAATCAATCACTGTGTCATAACAGAGACTAGTACATTCCAATGAATGACAACATCTCAAATACATACTGACATTAAACAAGTTTTCTCTTTGGTCTGCAAAGAATTAACAACTTAGTAGTATGAATTTTAATGGGACGAACTTATTGAATACAGGAATAAGGAATACGGACGAAAGAAGAGGAATAAATAAGGACGAATACAATACTAATCAAAGTTAGTGTACAAATTAAACTATTAGAGAAAATAAATACTAAAAACATAAGTCAATTTCATGGAGTACAATATAAGTATTCAATACCTGAAGAGAGAGAGAGAGGAGAGAGAGAGAGAGAGAGAGAGAGGAGAGAGAGAGAGAGAGAGAAGTCACGGAATATTCCAGACCGATAAAGCTCAGGTCCTGACCTCCTGACTCAAACGAGGTCACATTACAGTTAAAAAAAAAAAAATTAACAATTTCAATCTCCTTCATGACAGGATGTCTTTTTACTTGTTTTTTTTTTTTAGAATGAGTTAGAGCCTCTCATAATCAAGTATAAATAAAGAATGGCATGTCTCACCATTACATCATTATCCAAAAGTCATTTTCACTTCCAACACTAACCCCCCTCCCCTGGGGGGAACTAACAACCACAAGACACATCAAAACCACGAATTTCATTCCTGCAATTCAAGCGATTATTATTAAGGGGGTTACCTGACTTACAGGTGTGGAAACGCAGGTCTTTCACACCTGTGCAGGTGAAACACTTACACGTGTACGAAATCCAGGTGAGATTAATTCTAAGCTGCTGGAATTCAAGAGCATGTACCTATCATTATATAAATCCTTAAGAGGAAAACCACCTTTCAGTTTTTCACGCTAAGTTCTTGTGACTTGTCAGTCATCAACAGAGAATAAGACTAAAATATTTAGCAAAAAGCTTATACAATAAATGACGTGTTTATGGACGAACGATTAATTTTGCTGTACATGTGTTTATACGATTGGTCGCAAAATATCAATTCATATTTGGTGAAAAACGAAAGAAAGACTCCAGATACCACTGCCTCTTTCGAGAGAAAACATTTGATATCTATAAGAAAAAAAGCCAACGTTCTGTATTGCCAGATTCATTCAAACCATGCATTGCAGGACCGAAATTATCTTAATTTATTCGTCACTTAACCATAAAAACAACAACAACTTTTTTTTTGTCACTAAAAAAAAACACTTACGGAGAATACTAATAAAACCACGATACCTGGCAAATCGAATAGCGTAACACAATAATCCTTTTAAGGTGCGAGAAGGTATAGGTCTGTCATCGCGAAAAGAGCGAGCCATTAGCATTTTTGTTTATCCTATATATTGTTTTTAATATCGTACATTATCCGAAACCAATCTAGCCACTCTGTCGCGACCATCTACTTCCACTAAACTACTAAACTGCACTTAGAGAGAGAGAGAGAGAGAGAGAGAGAGAGAGAGAGAGAGGGGGGGGGGGAGCGTCAGGTAAACCAGAGGTAGTACGTCAGCAACCAACCTCTGGAGAGAGAGAGGGAGAGAGAGAGATGGGGGAGAGAGAGAGAGAGAGAGAGAGAGAGAGAGAGAGAAATTCCTTCTTAAAAACAAACTTCAACTGAATACTTACGAAGAAACAGCCGTGACATCCGGCTGCCTGAAGAGGGCGAGAAAAGTCAAGGATATGAAGAAACGAGTCTACACAGAAATAAGAAGTAAATAGCTGGGAGTTTTCCACAACAATTACGGCTCTGAATAGTTCCAGGATAAACAATATAATGGCTCTTATTGTCCTCAGCAGTCTTTCGCGTTTAAGAGTCCCAAGGGCGTATAATGATGGGTAAAAATGCAAGTGGTCTAAAGAAAAAAGCTAAGAGCATTTGTAATAATATATATAAAAGTTACTCAAACAACACACACACACACAATATATATTATATAATAATATATATATATACTATATATATATAATTATATATTATATATTGATTAAATATATAATATTATATATATATATATTATATAATATCATATATATATATAATATATATAATATAAATATATAATATATATATATAATATATAATATAGTATAATATAAAATATATATATATATATATATACTATACATACATATATGATTTCAAGATTAAAAGTAAAAAAAACATTGCATTAAGGTCGGTTAGCGGTATTTGGTCTTGTTTTTTTTTATTATGTATTGTAATTTATGATTTTATTGATTTTTTAGAGCAATTTATATACACACACACATACACACACACATATTATATATATATATATATATATATATATAGATATATATATATATATATATATTGAGCTTAATGCTTCCTACGTTTCGCGATTCACAATCTACATCATCAGGGAACTCTACAGAAAATCGAAAACATTAATTAATAATAAAAGGACTGGACGGATAAAACTGAATTACGTTAAAATACTCATCAATAAAAATCAACAAGGACTCACAGTTCAAAATCACACATATTTATAAGTCATACTGAGCATGACATTAGGTCAATTCTTTACGTGACAATCGTCTCCCCAACATACCTGGACAACTGTCTCTATTCTGACCCCGATTAAACAGCCACATCCTTCTAAGAAACACACACACAAAAAAAACAAAAGGAAAAATGTTCACGTACAAAAACTGAAATCCATTTGGATGATTTATAAAAGCCCTTCGAAAGGTCAGAGCCGGTGGAGTCGCGATAAACATCCAGCTCAGGTAATGACAATTTGGAAAGATAAATTAACTTGGGATAATGACAGAAAATGGCCGATGATGCAGCGGAAGTAGAAGCTTAAAACATAAATAAAAACTTTTATTTATCGGGGACGTGCTAAAAAAAAAAAAAAAAAATTACCCAAAACAGTTTTCTGTAAGAGTCTCGACCCATGAAGGCTTCAGAAACGACCCACTGGTTGCCAGACGCACGATCATGACTAAATTTAACCTTCAATAAAATACAAACTACTGAGGGTAGAGGGCTGCAATTTGGTATGTTTCATGATTGGAGGGTGGGTGATCAGCTGACCAATTTGCAGCTCTCTAGCCTGAATAGTTTTTAAAGATCTGAGGCCGGACCGCAAAAGTGGGGACAGACAAAGCCGGCACAATGGTTTTCTTTTATAGAAAATTTATAAAAACACTTTCATTTGTCTTATAGATCGTCCTTCATAAATACTCTTTGCACTGCCAATCAACCTCCATGAGGACATGAGTGCATAAGAAGGTGAGGTTTTATTTCAAACTATTTTGAAGTCTTTCATTGAACCGCTTAAGAAATAATAGGCAAAAAAAATAAAAAGGAGAATGAGGTTAGGTTTAAAATGAATGAATTTAGGTCTAAAATAAATGGAATTCCACCCAAAAACAAGAGACAAACTAGATCATTTTTTATGATCAAAGTCCACAATCTAAAACATACGAGTGCGTTTCCAGCTGTTGTCTCCGAAGTAAATTATCGTTGTAAATAAAAGAGAGAGAGAGAGAGAGAGAGAGAGAAGAGAGAGAGAGAGAGAGAGAGAGAGAGAATATTCAACAAGAAAACTAATCCCCAGACGAGATGACTTTCATTCTTCAGTGAGCCACGTCCATGAAGACGATGGTGACCATGGAACGTCTCTCTCTCTCTCTCTCGCACCAGCAAACTGATTATAAACGAGGCCTAAGAGTCAACAGCCCTGACATCAAATCGATATTGGGGAGAGGGAATACGGCGAACGCCCCAAAAACCCGCTGATCAGCATCGACAATTTTCGGTGACTCAGTAATCCCCAATAGGCCTAAATATTCCTCTGTAGGCCTTTATAACCTCCTATAAATATAGAATCTACTGGTGACTCTTTACAAGATTTATCTGTAGTATTTATCAGTCTCACTGGCCTATGTTCTCGATCTGTTCACATTTTTTGGAAATAAATTAAGAAAGAAATAAGTTTGTTAAATAACCGACCGAATATTCGATCTAGGGTCCGTATCAAGGTTTAACATGAAATATCTATACAGTGAAAACAGTTAATCAAACCACTTTCAACAAAATCCATATACTGAAAAACTCCCTTTACATATAAAATTGTAGAGGAAAGGTTTCATCTCTACCATCTATTAAATTTGAAAATCAAAACTGGAATTTTTTCTTTTTTCAAATACCACCAGAAAATAATTTTTTGTCTTCCAAATATCACCAAAGTACAATAAGCCTCACTTTTATCTAATCGCTGACGCAAAAGATTCTTTAAAAAACGAAATCCTTAGTTGAAGTCCCTTTTCTACCCTCAAGTCATTGTCAAAATGGAAAAATTCTAGACGCGGTAAAAGAGAAAAGGGGAAATCACGAAGCTTAAAAGTGTTCGAAACTGTTCTCAAGATCTTCCGTGAATTAAAACTTCGATATTGGACGCTCCAAGTTCATCACAGACGCATCGAAAATGGACACGTTCGTCATTCATAAAGTGTTCGAAACCGTCGTCTGGGAGCGAAAACAACACATTTATGGGATATACAAAATCGATAACCTTTTCCAAGCGTATAAAAATAATACGCGAATCGGAAAAAAAAAACGATGCCGACGCGGAAGCCAACCACTCGTGCAAGGAATCGAACAAAGCCCTTCTCCCTTCTCAGAGCATAAAGGGAGAGAGAGAGAGAGAGAGAGAGAGAGAGAGAGAGAGAGAGAGAGAGGAAGTCATGAGACAATACCCAAACAAGCGAAAATGTCAAGCACGAATGCATCGATACGAACGCATTCGTCATCACCTCTCTCTCTCTCTCTCTCTCCTCTCTCTCTCTCTCTCTTCTGGCGAGAGGGGCCGACCTTCGGTCATTTGTTTACCAGAACACAAGTTATTTTACAAAATAAATTAAAAATATATAAAATATAAACATTAAAAAACATTTTTTAAATTCCGTGTTTTGAATCACGCGATGACAATTCGAGGCCACCGTGGGATGTCAATCATATATGTTTATGTGACATCGGAAGGACACACACACACACACATACATACATACAAACATATATATATATATATATATATATATATATATATATATATATATATATATATATTATATATATATATATAGTATACATGACTGGAATACTGCTAACCAAATATCTCGATAGAAACCAACAACACAAATGTCAACGCGTCACCAGTAGCAAAGGTTACCAACGGAAACATCTCAAAATGAACAATCCCAAGACAAAAGACACACGTTCGTTGAGGTTAAAGGTGAAGTCTGCGCATGCGTGTGTCTGACGGGTTAGATATTGAGTTTTTAAAGCTTAAGAATACCAACTCAGTTTCCTCTAATTCCCACTTTATCATGAGCCGGATCTACTAACTTACATTCTTGGGTTCACCTCTCCACTTTGCTGTTTTTCCAACCAGACTTATTTGTATCTGTCAGGTCCAAGTTAAATATAAATAAATGCACCAACGTCTGCAATTACAGTCAGTTAAGAGTGCATTTTCCTCTCCAGAGACACTGGTCAAAGAGAAGTCTAGATTCTTCTAGACCTTGGGTCAATGTTTGCTTTTAATGCCAATCATAACTGCATTGCCCTCTCCAGAGATACTGGTCAAAGCGAAGTCTAGATTCTTCTAGATCTTGGATCAAAGGGACAGACAAGTTCACGAGGTTTGCTTTTAATGTCAATCAAAACTGCGTTTCCCTCTCCAGAAATACTGGTCAAAGGGACAGGTTTACAAATTTTGTCCCAACCCTCCAATTAATCGGTCGGCTGGTCTTAAATCTTCCATTCCTCATTTGGAGGGAATAACTCTTCTCCGTCAATGTCAATCCAGCCTTTAAGTCTCCTTTGGGGATGGGGTGTGTGTGTGTGTGTGTGTGTGTGTGTGTGTGTGGAAATGTTAAGCGTCCCTTTATTATTATTATTATTATTGTTATTATTTCAGTAGATGAAACCTATTCACACGGAACAAGCCCACCAAAGGGGCCACTGACTTGAAATTCAAGCTTCCAAAGAATGTTGGTTTCAACCTCCACCTCCTAAGAACCCCACACTGCAGCAGTAGCTGATCATGACACAGAGCCAGTCATTTTTCATCACCTAGGGGGAGACGCGAACCCGCGAAATCTGAAGTGGCATACCACGACACTAACCACTATACCAACGGACCTTATGAAGGACCTCCAAGGCGGATCCTCGAATGAATAAGAGATTAAGCACAAAACCTTCCGGGAGAGTGACCTTACCTTCACGGGCTGCTCTACGAGCAAGAGCCCGTGCCGGCATAAGGTCAGCTTAAAAATAAATAAAATAAAAATAAAAAAAAGGACCTCACCTTCACTTTCTTGGACCTAAAAAGGTTTCGTCGGATACGACCCTTGTGCAGGATTCCTAGCAACGACTCCCACATCCTGATTAGTGGTTAACTATTTCAAAATACCAGGATACGTTATGTCTTCAGTATGTTCTTCAGATCATCACATAATTTTCTGAACTGTTAAAAAAATGTTAAGTCGACCTGCTTTGTGATTTGTCACTTCAAATGATTTAAATATATTTGAATATGTACGTCTTAAATATGTTCTTCACCATCAAAACACAATTTCCTGTATTGACAAAGAAACACTGATCACAATCATTTATTCAATGGTTATCAAGAATCGCAGATGTATCACTTCTAAATATTTCAAAATACTGGAATATATATAATATGTCTTACATACGTTCTTCAGATCATCACAACACAACGTCCTGTTCTGATAAACAAAAAATATTTTGAACGCAATCTATTCTGAGGTTATCAAGATCCGTAGAAGTAGGGCAAATTAATGTCATAGGTATAATCAGCTCTTTGCCATATAATGCTGGTAAATGCAAAATTATTATGTATATAACTATAAATGATTCGTGAATCGTAGTTGGGTATTATCAGTATAAGGCAAAATCAGTTTCCCAAATATTTTTTGGTAAACATAAAATTACTATGCAACTGCATTATATATTCACATATACACGAATACGCGCACTGATCCAAATGACAACCATTAAAAAAGAGAAAAAAAAGAACTCAATACAATCCCAAACACAATGACCATCAAACTTTCCCACTGGGTCGTCCAGGCCAATTATAAACAGCCCGAGGCATTTGAAAACCAACACACGTTAAGTAAGGTCTCGGAAGAAGGACACTTTTACTTTGAATCACTTTTACGGAAACTTCCGACATAATCCGAACTACGCCTGAATTCAGAACGGAAAAAGAACTAAGGTGATTTATCACTTTCACGGAAACGGCCCAAATAAGCCGAACTTAACCTGAATTCTGAACGGAAAAAGAACTAAGGCATTTTATCACTTTTATGGAAACTTCTCAAATAATCAGAACTTCGCCTGAATTCAGAAAGGAGAAATTATAGTACTTTATCACTTTTATGGAAAATTTCCAAATAATCCGAACTTCGCCTGAATTCAGAACGGGAAAACTTCGGTACTTCATCACTTTTACGGAAACTTTCCAAATAATTCAAACTTAACCTGAACTCAGAACGGGAAAACTACGGTACTTTATCACTTTTATGGAAAATTTCCAAATAATCCGAACTTCGCATGAATTCAAAACGGGAAAACTCCGGTACTTTATCACTTTTACGGAATCTTTCCAAATAATCCAAACTTAACCTGAATTCAGAACGGGAAAACTCCGGTAATTTATCACTTTCATGGACACAGCCCAAATAAGCCGAACTTAACCTGAATTCTGAACGGAAAAACTACAGTAATTTTCAAAACAAAGAGATCTGGTTCCAGCGCGATGTCGGGACTACTACTACTACACACGACTGCCCACCACTGCTGACTGAGTCACTGAGACTGGAGTCGCTGCTGGACTGACTCACTGAGCTCTGTTTCCAGGCTGCTTCTTCCTCCCAAAGTTCCATGAAACAGAAAAGGGAGTCACGGGAACAACGGCGCTTTTGGTTTGGGGGGGCCGGGGGGGGGATAATCCCTATTAAATCCCCTGTAGTCCCTCTTCCCTACCGGAAGAGTCTCCAGGGGTCCAGGCATACATACACTAAGGAGTCTCCAGGCATACAATGAGGAGTTTCCAGGCATACACTTGAGGAGTTTCTAGGCATACACTGAGGAGTCTCCAGGCATACACTTGAAGAATTTCCAGGCATACACTGAGGAATTTCCAAGCATACACTGAAGAGTCTCCAGGCATACACTGAGCTGACTGATGTATCTAATGTATAGAATCTGCGGGGAGAGAGAGAGAGAGAGAAGAAGAGAAGAGAGAGAGAGAGAGAGAGGGGGATGAGAAAGGCAAGGCGACTCCATAAAGGAGAAAATGGAGAGGTTTGGGGGGTAGGGTTAGGGACCTAATCCCGAAAGGAAGGCAGGGGAGAAATCTGTATACATGAGGAGGAGGAGGAGGAGAAGAAAGGAGATGGGGGAATTAATGAGAAAATGCAGAAGGGGACTAACGAAAGGGGGGGAGACGCATTCACTTCCAGTCAGAGACCCGCCCTCTCCCCCATCCCTCCTCCACCGCCAACAATCTCCCCCCCCCCCCCAAACAACACCTCTTCCGCTCCCCCTACAGCTAATCTTCTATGACACATCGCGTAGTGACGTCAGCAATCCGGGCTTCTGTTGGTGATGCAATGCGGAGGACAAAAACTCGATCACAACACGACTCACAATTACTCGCGGTTGTTACAACAGTCGAGGAGATGGGATGGTTGTATATTATAAAGTAGACTACCTTGTACAAGAAATGAAGAACGTTCTTTATAATTTTGCAATATCATCTTGCTTTAAATAAGCGAATATCTCAGGCAAATGAAGCGCTTTTGTCTCTACTAAGACACTGTCTTAGTAAAGACGAAAGCGCTCGGATCTCTGCATTGCTGCCTATCATTTTCCTGTGGTATTCGCTTATATAAGGAGTACTACGAGAAACAAAAATCTAAACTGCATGTTGACTAACAAAAAGTAGTATAGCTTTGTATTCAGAATACATTTTCGACAATTACAATATCAAAGGAGGCACGATACCGATTTCGAATCGTTTTTCGAAATCGGTGAGATGGACCTTTTCATCATATATTTTTTTTTACCACTTATATGACAGAGGGATAGCAGAAGTCAACCTAGCCTCTAGGTAGAAGAGAATCCTACATACATAACACATGACAGTCTTAGCTGAGGAAAGAGAGGCCTTGCTTACCCGTTTCCTAACCTCAACAAGGCAACGTGACCAGACGGAAAAAAAAAAAAAAAAAAAAAAACAATGATGGCGCCCTTGACAAAGCCATTGTCTAGAAGCCATTGTTAATGCGCGCGATTTCTTCCTCTTCCTTTCGTTATTACCCCCACTAGGTTATCATTAAGATTCGGCGACAGTAGCAGTAATTAGCTCTCATATATACATAAACATGCAATGCAAGTGGCTTCTTGGATAGTGGGGCAGTTACTTTTGGATCCTACCAGATGACTACAGTTCCACTATACAACACTCACTAAGAGACAGACACTGTACGTGACAAAACGTATCTGCATACATTAATATGTAATTCAACTGGTTTCTTGGATAGTGGCGCAGTCCCTTTTGGTCCTACTGAATTAAGATCGTTCTGCAACATATACAAAGAAACTCTTTACAAGGCAAAACCTACACAGTATCGCTGAGCCGCACTGCAATATTGTACTGGATCTCAGTCACTTGAAATCTAAGTAACTGTCTAAGATCTAGACTAGATACAAGTAATCTGAATAGTGAAGTAACAAATATGAGTACCGAACTTCCAAACAGAAATATGGATAGATGGTGGAGGAAATAAAAAACATGAAAGTTTATCTATTTACGGGCAAAGTCTCACAGTATTCACAAGAGCAAGGCAGAACAAAGAATTCACCAATTTTAACAAGAGATCTGACCCATTCCTGACACAGTAGTTCTAGAGCCAGCTGTTAACACCAAAATCAAACCAAATTACGACTGATGCAACTGCTTTTTTTTTTTTTTTTTATAAACATCAATTAAAGAACAATGCAATTTTATGGAACACAGGTTGGGATACACAAGAAAAACACAAATAAAATCTAACATGCTCTCAAAGCTGCCTCTTTTCGTAAGAGATTACTCAACCTCATTATTATATATATATAATATATATATATATAATATATATATAATATATATATATATATATAATATATATATATATACACTGTAGAACTGTTATTTCCATACTATTTGACTCTGTTGTCATTAAACATTGAGAGAGAGAGAGAGAGAGAGAGAAGAGAGAGAGAGAGAGAGAGAGAGAGAGAGAGGCAAACAATATTACATGCTAGGCTGGGAATTGAGAGAGGGTTAGCGGAAGGTAAATAAGCTCACATGAGAGAGAGAGAGAGAGAGAGAGCGTAACGTACTACTTCTCAAACATAATGCGTCATCTGCTTAAAACGTAGCAGCGTCACGGGAACGACGTAACAAAGAAACCTGAAGTGTAACAAGTTACAATAAAATAACATTATCCTAACTCATTATAATGAAGTGTGAAACTATAACATTATTTCACCTCAAACTTTAATAAATAACCGCTCGTATAATTAGTATAGTAAAGTACATGACTGAAAACTAAATGAGTAATTTTAGCATAAATCTGTACGTCATACTAACTAAAAATTCTGCATGTCATATTAGGAATACCTGTTTCATACTAGATAAGTCTGTAGCTATACTGGAAATATCTGCACGTCAGACTAGGTAAACCTGTACGTGATACTAGATAAATTAAAGTGTCATACTAGGTAAACCTGAACAAGAAAATATGTACGTCATGCTAAAAAAAAATGTGCACGTCAAACTGGATAAATCGGCATATCATACTAGATAAATCAGTACGTCATACTGGATAAATCTACATATCATACTAGATAAATCTGCACATCATACTAGACGAATCTGCACGTCCTACAGATAAATCTGCGTATCATACTAGATGAATCTGCACGTCAAACTAAATCATTCGGCGCGTCATACCAGATAAATCTGCGTATCATACTAGATAAATCAGTGCGTCATACTGGATGAATCAACATGTCATACTAATTGAATATGCATATCATACTAGATAAATCAGCATGTTATACTAGACCAATCTGTATATCATACATAGATCAATCTGTATATAATACTAGGTCTATCTGCACGTCATACTAGATATATCTGCATATCACACTATATAAAAATGCATGTCATACTAGACCAATCTGTATATCATACTAGACCTATCTGCACGACATATATAAATTAGCATGTCATACTAGACTAATCTGTATATCATACTCGATCTATCTGCACATCATACTGGTCCGAAGTTGGATTCCCGGCTCTGCCAAAGTGGAATCAGAGGAATTTCTTTCTGGTGATAGAAATAATTTGCACATCACACTAAATAAACCTGCACGTCATACTAGACAAATCGGCACGTGAGGCAGGATCGATTCATACTCCATACTGGATCCATTTTCCCTCCAATGCTATTGCTGATCTCCCACCTAGCGGAAATATCTTAGGAATGAGCCACCATAGGAGCTGAAGGCCACAGTACATTATTCTCTCTCTCTCTCTCTCTCTCTCTCTCTCTCTCTCTCTCTCTCTCTCTCTCTTGTAGAAATTCCTGTAGGGTGGAAAGGAAGTTCATCCAAGATTTGTCACCTAGCAGAGGCGATTTATGTAGTGTTCAGTTTCGTATTTCAACGTCACTTAGAAACATTGTAGTGTTTTCAAACAAGATTTCGTCATATTATGAATGATAACACACACGAGTGACAAAAAAAAATTTAAAGTTTTCTGATTCGTACAGATGAGAAGTTTCAATAACTACTTTATTTTCAGCACTATAACTACTTTTAGCAGTATCACAACTCCTTTTATTAATATTATTATTAATACTTTCGTGTTTCCTAGGATCGTTAACAGCAAAATAAAAACTTCTGCTTTGATTTTTACAATACTCTGAAACTGATAAGAAAAATGTCTGTGATTTGCGACGGTCATCAATATTTCACTTATGTATGGGCGCCGCTGCGGTTATTAAAATCAACATTGCGTTAAATGTATATTTTTACGTCACAATTGTAGATATTTGACATTTCTACAACTAACAATGTAAACACCAGGATACTTGATGTTCACTTTAATATGTTGACGTCAGATATATAAATATATATATATATATATATATATATATATATATATATATATATATATATATATATATATATATCTCATTCGAGCTACAAATGTTCTATAATATCTAAATTCACTCTACTCGGAATTGATATATTTTTCATATATGTGCCGAAGGGGAATTTTTTAGTTGATAATAATTTCGTCCCCACATGGGATCGAACCACCGTCCAAGTGGACGGGAACGAAATCAGAACAGACAGTGACGCTAACAATTCAGCCAACAGAGACGCTATAAGTTTATATATATTCTGCCGTTACAAATCACCCTCGAACTCGGTGTTTTCGTAATTAGGATCGATATGAAACCCCGTCTACCATGTTAGCCAATTCGAGCGTTTGACACACGTAGCCTTGTTATGAATAATTATCACATCGAACCTTGATTCATTTATATATCAATCGAACTACAAATGTCCTTTAATATCTAAATTCACTCTACCTCGGAATTGATATGTTTTCATATATATATATATATTATATATATATATATATATATATATATATATATATATATATATATATATATAAAAAAAATATATACAGAGAGAGAGAGAGAGAGAGAGAGAGAGAGAGAGAGAGAGAGAGAGAGAGAGAGAGAGAGAGAGAGAGACTTTCACAGCAATATGAAATTGCGCCAAGCTTTGTAAATGACCAAGTTTAAAAAAAAAAAAACTTTGAAAATGAACAAGTATTTTTCTAAAATTAAACAATTCTTTTTAACTTTCAGAAATTCGCCTAAAATAGAAATGCCAAGGGCCACACACTGATTTCACTACTTTTACCTGGATTATGAGGGCATAAGTATAATGATATCTCTTAGGTAAATTTACACAAGGAAAAGCAAGAAGGCAACGTATATACTGAACAATATTGATCACGCCCTTGTGTAGGAAGCTAACCCACTTATAGACGAAAATAAAGGAAAGCTTCATAAATTCTTATATTTTTTATATTTCTTAATTAAACAAATAACTATTCATATATTCTTATATTTTTTATCTTTCTTAAACAAATAACAATTCATAAATTCTTATATTTGTTATCTTTCGTAAACAAATAACTATTCATAAAATCTTATGATTTTTTATCTTTTTTTTTCTCAAACAAATAACCAAAGACTCATAATATACCTCTCTCTCTCTCTCTCTCTCTCTCTCTCTCTCTCCTCTCTCTCTCTCCTGGAAATTTGTCATTATATCTGTCGGCCAATATATAAATAAAGTTTTTTATTATGTTTATCTTTCTTTCTCGTGCAAATACCAACTGACAGACTGCTAATATGACGGCCCCCCCCCCCTCTCTCTCTCTCTCTCTCTCTCTCTCTCTCTCTCTCTCTCTCTCTCTCTCTCTCTCCTGGAAAACTGATCATAACTGGCATAACGCTGTATCTTGCTTTTCATCATGAAAACGAAATGATTCACATTTTGAAAGATTGTCTTTTCCAGTCATTCGCAAGCAGGAAAATTTCACGATTCCCACAATAATGTCCTCTCTCTCTCTCTCTCTCTCTCTCTGGATAACCCTTGTATAATTATATATTTTAGAATTCTAAGGATAATTTCTCTCTTATTCCTATAATTATCTAAGACTTTCTCTCACAATTCTCACAATGCTCTAAATCCTTCTCTCATTCAATCCAAGATGACAAACCCTAAAAAGTAATTTGTATTTCTCTTAGATAAAGAAACCGTAGCCTACTGCGCATGCGCTGATCGGCCTAATACTGCCTGGGCTGCCTTATCCTAATTAACTGCCAACGGAGACACTACACAAAACATTCCACCACTACTCCATTTCCCACTGTTTATCCCAAGTCTCTCCCAACGTTTTTGCTTTATTTATTTGATTCCCTTCTCCCCCACAATCACATCCTCCACTCACCCACCACCCAGCCCATCCCATGTACTGCTGCCCCTACAATCCCACTCCACCCGTCATGGGTGTGAGTTGTGTGGTATGTTGACGTAGGTGGCGCCCCTTTGTTGATGCGAGCCAGACATCATCGCGGTGGTGAGGTTTCACCATAACACTGGCTGGTGGTGTTAACTCCCTTCCTCAGTCATGTGCGAAAGTATATATAGATATATATATATATATATATATATATATATATATATATATATATATATATATATATATATATATATATATATATAATCCTTAAAATTACGGTACGTGAAACAGCGACTTAGAACAAGCACTTTCGTAGACTATACTATGAAAGTATACTTGTTCCAAGTCCCGTATCACTTAAACCTTTCTACTGTGCATATGTAAGGATATTCTCAAGTACGTATCCTTCGTGCTATATAATATATATATATATATATATATATAATATATATATATATATATATATATATATATATATACACATTAACCACAAATCAATAAATATAAAACATGTATGCATTACCACAGCACCTAAGTGAATACATTCTGGATGATGTGTGAAAAAGATATATATGAAAAATATACATGATACACTATACATACATACACATACCCACAGACAAACTGTAACCCCCCATTTATAAACGCCACTGACATTACAATAATCTGACGTAATCTTTCGAGGACGGCCTAATGAACTTCTTATCTTAATTAAAACTATTTGTGTCCGTCTGTAGAAAATTGTCTTACACTATGAATTATCGTACGGAGAACAAAGTAATTTCTTTGATAATCTAATAAAATAATAAAAGGCTATGCGATAAGATAAATCATTCGAGGTAGTAGTCTCCTTAACCTTCTCTATTGAGGTAATTACAAGACCTTACCGATTAAGATACCAGCCAAGTCAATAAAAGGATGCAAAGCTGATAATCTATTTAATCTATTTAATTGACCAAGTTATCACAGAAAACGAGCGAAGACTTACAGCTTCATAATTAATGTTATAATTATCAATATCACGCTGGACAACAATCTTCTAATTAGCCCACCAAATACTATGGTATATTCACATCACCCGTGCATTTGATGTCTGGGCCAGTAGTCCCTTACGACGACACTGATTGGCTGTTGATAAGCCAATCACAGGGCTGGAAACTCTCGATCACTCTCGAGACAGTTCACAGAGGAAGGCTGTATGTTCCACCTCTCCTGAGGGATAATATTTAAACATGTATCCCTCAAGAGAGGTGGAACGTACATCCTGCCTAGTGAACTCTCTCGAGACTGAGAGTTTCCAGCCCTGTGATTGGCTTATCAACAGCCAATCAGGAGCGTCTTAAGGGACTGGCCTCGACATTACATGCACTTGTGATGTGAATCTACTATAGTATTTGGTGGACTAATTAGAAGATTGTAGTCCAGCGTGATATTGATAATTATAACATTAATTATAAATCCGCAAGTCTTCGCTCGTTTTCTGTGATGACTTGGTCAATTAAATAGATGAGAATCTACTATAGTAAATGGTTAAATAGATGCGAATCTACTATAGTAAATGATTAAATAGATGTGAATCTACTATAGTAAATGATTGTCTAATTACTTCCCTTAAAAGTTAATTTGAAATAAGCAAATAAGTAACAAAAAGGAACTTCAGGAAGGTTCATTCAATGACACAGAACCTATGTTTGAATTTGCAAAAATATATTTCAATAAGATTTATTCGATGCAAAACAGCATTACTGGAATTTCGTAAGAGAATTTATACAGATATTCAATGTGTATTATTTTCCATGGGGCGCTATTGGGGAAATGATTATTCTATCATTATTCATTCGCTGACCTACGATATTGTGACGTAAGGCCGAGAAACCAGACTTCGCACGATGGAAAACCCGAGACATAATCGTCTTATTGATTCGATTTGATGGAAAACTGGAAGCAGCAAACGAACCAATGCATTAAAATTCAGTTATTTTCCAAAGGCAACACCCGAAGAACTGCACATATCCTTTTAACAGAAGTATATCTTAGTTTAACCAGACCACTGACCTGATTAATAGCTCTCCTAGGGCTGGCCAGAAGGATTGGATATTCTTACCTAGCGACGGGACCTACAGCTTATTGTGGGATCCGAACCACATTATATCGAGAAATGAATTTCTAATCACCCGGAACAAATTCCTCTGATTCCACGTTGGCAGAGCGGGGAATCGAACTCGGGACTACCGATTCCGGTAGTCCCGCTCCTTTTAACAGAAAATAACCACAACAACAACAACATAACAAAAACAACATCCCTTACCTGTTGTTTCCTCAACTCGCTGTGTCGCAAATCTTCCAAGGAACACCTGGTCGGAGTCTTCCCTCCATCGCGACCTTGTAAACCTATGTTGCCCAGGCCGACTCCCGGCGTCCACGAACTCGTCATGGACGGTGCTGGGGAACCAACCAAGCTACCACCTCCTCCTCCTCCTCCGCCATAGGAGGCGCTGGAGGAGGACGCCCTTGAATGCCCAGACAACCTGGACAAGGACGAAGTACTAGGAACTATGGCATTCGTGGTGGTGGTGGGGGAGGTCGCTGCTGACGAAGACGCCCCTGGGGTCATACTCGGCGGGGAGTGCAGGGTGTGGGTGACGCTGTGCCCTAGGCTGTTGGTGGTGCTTGTCGCCGCTGCTGACGAAGGCGACGGAGGAGGAGGCGGCAACGATCGGTACATCATGTTGTGGACTAAGGTCATGCCTGATGGAGACACGACGGTGGAGACGCCCGAAGCCGTCGTAGAGCTGCTTCCGGCAGATCCGCTGTTGCTCCTGCGTAGGGCGGTCGTAGGGGCACGGGGCGCCAAGGGCGGGGGCGCCTGGAAGGTTTAATTCAGGTGTTAAGTCAACCGTGTAGCTTTTTGAAACAAAAACAACCTGCCTGAATGAGTGGTGTGCGTTTACGTGCAAATTGGCAACAGGAAAATGTATGAAGTTATCTACAAATCTCATATTCAATTTTACTAATAAAATAAAAGGGTATTGTGTTAAAAAAAAAAAACATTAAAGGATATATGGTAAGGTTTATAAAATAATAGGGTAATACGTTAAAAAAATAATAATAAATATATGGCAAAGACTATCGTTGAATTGAAAGACCACACCTCATATTTCATAAAATAAAAGAAACCTTTGCCAAATAACACCAACAGAATTGTTAATATGCAACCCACTTTTTAAAAGCGAGGTATTTTCAATCTACAAACGTACAATAGCAACTTCCATTCACGCTGAAATGACAAATCTACATGCAAAAATCACAGTTCTAATCTCGGTGAGAAAATAGGTCTAGACCTCAGGAAGGAATGAAGGAAACCTACCTGTAAGAGAGAGAGAGAGAGAGAGAGAGAGAGAGAGAGAGAGAGAGATCACCTGAGACAGAGAGATACTATCACCTGAGGAAGAGAGAGAGAGAGATCACTGAAGACAGAGAGATCTTTACTATCACCTAAAAGAGAGAGAGAGAGAGAGAGAGAGAGAGAGCATAGAGAGAGAGAGAATATCACCACCTGAAGAGATAGAGTTCAGATTAGGATGTCAAGACTTATTAATCCATCCGAAGAGAAACTGGGAGCGAGAGAGAGAGAGAGAGAGAGAGAGCGAAGACACTTACGATTTCATTTCTGGTGTAGATGTACTCCCCGAAGTACCTCGGCCGGGCAACACGGCCTCCTGCGGTGCCATTCACAGGGGACGTCGTGGAATGGTTAGTTCTCCCTTCGGAACGGGGAGGAACCTGCGGAGGAAACAAGGAATTACGGAATGAAGAGGAATTATGGAATGAATAGGAATTTCAAGATTAATGGGAAATGTGACAACAGTTTCATTACTGTTTTGTCCACTTGTCTTGGAACAATGAGAAACAGGTAAAATAAAAAATGTTTCGTCTGTGGTCTTAGAAATTTCATATAAAAAACTTGTGTTGTTTTGTCAACTAATAGTTACTGATTTGTTACCTCTGTTCATAAAACAATGAGCATAACTATCTAATGTCCGGCTGTGGTCTGGGAATCATATAAAACAATTTTGTTTTGTTTTGTCACACTGTATGTTATTGTTTTGTTACTTCTGTTCATAAAACAATGGGGCAATAAAATATCTAATGTCCGGTTCTGTGGGGTCTGTCTGGTCTGGGAATCATATAAAACAATTTTGTTTTGTTTTGTCACACTGTATGTTATTGTTTTGTTACTTCTGTTCATAAAACAATGAGCAAAACAGGCAAATATTCGTGTATCTTCTTGAATATATGGCAGGAAATATTCAACTGTGCTTATTATTATTTTAATAATAAAAAATACTAATCAACTGATTAATTAAAGTTCCTCAACTAAGCACAGACACAACACAGGCACTGTATTTTCAATTAGTAAGTAATTTATTAAAAATTATTTTAATATAAAATATTACTTTAACACTATGGGATATTTAAGCCCTAAGAAAGTCTATCAGCAATTTACCTAAGGTAAATTATACGTCAGGATATATTCAATCATTGGTTTATCATGATCGAAAAAAAAAAAAAAAACTGATGTACCTCAAACACTCAGCACAGACACAAATGAATACTGCATATTAATTACTTCAATACTAAAGGATAATTAAACCCTCAGAAATTAACACTTCTTTCGTCAATTTACCTAAGGTAAGTCAGAAAATATTCAAAATAACAATAGCAAAACTACAATTAGTTTTGGCTATATATAGATATATATATATATATATATATATATATATATATACTATATATATATAATATATATATATATATATATTTATATATATTCATACATAAAAAATCAATATACTGTCTATACTAATAATAAAGGATATTATTTTAGGATTCTGACTTTAGGGGCGTGTCCGATCGCTGCTGTGTCATTAAATGTCAGCAAATATTCAACTATGTTTACCACGATCTTAATAATGACAAATTTGAGCACAGAAGACGTGACATGAGGACGATGTATTTTGAAGTACAAAGCAATATACTTTATATCTATTTTAAGAATTAAGGATATTCCATTCTAGGATTCTGACCTCAGGGGGCGTGTCCGAATCGCTGTCCGAGGCGTCGCGGGAGTGATGGTGAAGATGGAGGTTGCTGTTGTTGCCATGGTTACTCCTGACGCTCTCCTTGGCCGACCACTTCTCCGACGCCTGACGAGTCAGGGACTCTCTGGTCTGGGACAAGTGTTCGAACTTAGATACCTAGATTAGGAAGATGGAAATCAAACCTTTATAATATCATTTGCTGTTATTATTATACTTTGTATTATTGATACCTAGATTAGGAAGATTGAAATCAAACCTTTTAGAATACTGTTTGCTGTAAATGATGTTATTTATATATCGATACCTATACTGTTTTTTCCATCTGTCCATCCGCCTGTGGTGTTTTTGTATGGTAACACTGCGTCCCGGGCTTTAGATAGTTACGCTAATTGTAAGTTTTAGGTAAATAAAAGGATATCTGAGTGTACATTTGCAACTGAAAAGTGTTTTAATAATTTACAGAATGCGAATTACACTGTTCAATATTCGAAATAGGAAATATTAAGTCATTGTTCATAATTAAGCTTGAATGTAACTATCTAAAGCCCGTGACGCAGTGTTACCATACAAAAACACCACAGGCGGTTGGACAGATGAAAAAAAACAGAGTATAGATTAGGAAGATTGAAATCAAACCTTTTAGAATACCATTTTCTGTAAATGATGTTATTTATATATTGATACCTAGATTAGCAAGATTGAAACCAAACCTTTTAGAAATACTATTTGCTGTACATTATGTTGTTATATATTTGTATGTCAATATAGTCAACAGGAGAAAAAGAGAGAATAAAAGACTCTAGTAGCTCGATAATTTCGCCTTCCACCAGGCCTCTTCAAGAGCTTTATTTTAACTAAACAGAATGATTATATGCACGTTCTGCTTAGTTAAAATAGAGCTCTTGAAGAGGCCTGGTGGAAGGCGACATTATCTAGCTACTAGAGTCTTTTATTCTCTCTTTTCTCCTGTGGACTCTATTGACATATCTCATCTTCGAGTTATGAAGATTATATTTATAAATTTGTATATTGATATCTAGATTAGGAAGACGGAAATCAAACCTTTTAGAGTACCATTTGCTGTAAATTGTGTTGTTATATATTTGTATATTTATTTAGCTAAAGATTTAGAATACAGTTCAGGCCCGTACCCAGAGTTTCTTCCCAGAACTGGACCTTTTCTTCTATAAATGTCACTGCATATATAGGTATATGTAATGTTCCCCATTATCACTCCTGTTAATGTTTAATATCAAAATTTATATAAGAAAAGACTTGCCAAAAAACTAACCAAAAAACAAAAATATTATTATTTATCACGAAAAAATGGACTTCCAGAATTCTTTTTTGGGGGAGGGGTCCATCGACCCCTACCCCCTCGGTACAGGCCTTTACTATTTGCTGTGAATTATGTTGTTATATATTTGTATATTTTTAAAATGCGTCTAGGTTATTGACGCCGTTAACGTAGCTAAAGATGGCAAATATTTTGTCACTACTTACAGATACGAATACATAATCTATCATAGAAAATTAATCAGAGTTACCTTACAAGTCAACAATAAACCCAAATTACTTAATAATCCCAACTGACCTTAAGAGAGAGAGAGAGAGAGAGAGAGAGAGAGAGAGAGAGAGAGAGAGAGAGAGAGATAGAGAGAGAGAGAGAGAGAGAGAGAAAACGGCTACAACCAACATCACAACTGACCTTATCACTAAACTCCTGACTATCAGCGCTGCACAAACTCGTGTTGTTGTTGTTGTTGACCTTATTGGACGGGAAGTGATGCGAGGTGATGGGGTGGCCGGGCAAAACCGGGTGGGCGCCGGGCGAGGGGCTCGTGGGCGTGGTGGGGTGACTGGAAGAGGTGACAGGCGTGACCTTCCGGGAAGGCACGGGCGGCTTGGTCTCGCCGGAAGAGTTCAGGGGGGAACCGTTGGGCGGGGAAGCCTCCCCGCCCATGTGGAAGTACTCTGGGTTGTCTACGCCTGCAATGAACGATGCTTATTATTATACATTATTATTATTATTATTATTATTATTATTATTATTATTATTATTATAAACACCTAAAGTGAGTAATGCACATTATTAACATTAGTATTATTATTCTGTTGATACCTGACATGGACAGTGCAAATTATCATTATTATTATTATTATTATATAGTATATTTCGTTGTCGAAGTCTGAAATGAACATTTATTATTATTATTATCATCATTATAGACACCTAAAGTGAGCAATGCACATTATTATTATCATTAGTATTATTATGATGTCGATACCTGAAATAGACAAAGCAAATTATCATTATCATTATCATATTTCGTTGTCGAAGTCTGAAATGTACATTTATTATTATTATTATTATTATTATTATTATTATTATTATTATTATTATTATTAATATTATTATTATTTTAATTATCCGATGGTCCCGTCCCAATGTCCCAGCTGTTAAACCGGCCAGGAGGTCTGTGTAATATTGAGAGGAGAGAGAGAGAGAGAGAGATTAAACACCCTAGAGCTTTTAAATAGCAACGTTTTAGGATTGACAGAAAACTTGTCCTACAGTTGAGAGACAACAGAAAGACCGAAAATGGTTAACACAGGGTACGATAGGGCAAGGCAGCGTTGCGTCCCAGAATAACCTCACTATGGCGACCTTGCAATGATGTGGGTGGTGTGAGTGAGTGTGGGTACTCATACGGTTATAACACCGGGTACACTCACGACATTGCACTACTGAGGATACGGAAGAAAAGCGGTAAAAGATGCTATAGGCTCAGAGGAGGTGGGTAGGACTAGTGAGAAAAAAGGATTAGGTCTAAGTATTAATGAGCGTAGCACTAGTGAGAAAAAGGACTAGGTCTAAGTATTAATGTCAGTAGGACTAGTGAGAAAAAGGATTAAGTCTAAGTATTAATGTGAGCAGGACTAGTGAGAAAAAGGACTAGGTCAAAGTATTAATGTGAGCAGGACTAGTGAGAAAAAGGACTAGGCCTAAGTATTAACGTGAGCAGGACTAGTGAGAAAAAGGACTATGTCTAAGTATTAATGTGAGTGGGACTAAAGAGAAAAAGGACTAGGCCTAAGTATTCATAAGGCGAAGATAGAATACATGGTATGGCCAAAAGGCTCGAAGTAGCTAACGTTGAGTTTGAGTTGCATATAGGAGGCATAATAATTAAACAGGTGAACCTGGGTTGTAGGATATCCGTGCATTATGACAGGCAATTAAATATAAGTTGAAGAGACAAAGCGAGCATTTAATAACATTCAATTGTTATTATCGCCCCAGTGGAAACAAAGTGTGAAAAACACGCCGTTGAATGTGGGGCACTCGGAAAACTCACGATGGAAAACAGACAGGAAGTAGCTAAAGAATGCAACGTGAAGGAATGTGTTATGACCTCCATGGACGACTGAGAGAGTCGTTAATTAATGAAGTGAAATTCGTAACGGATGGAAATGTTGACAACCATGGAACTGTTTATATGGTTCCACGTTGACATCAATCCGGTAAATTTAATTTTTCTAATTTTGCAGATCACGTGATGATTAGTATCTCGTAGTAAATTATCGACATCACAGTTTTCTAAGCAACCAGAAGTTTTAAAACAGTAACCTTAATATCAACTGAATAAAAAAAATGCGACTGAAATTACATTGATGGATCTTGTGGTGATAAAATGCTTAATATTAATATCGTCCATCATTTAGGCTTAGATACCTTAAACAACCAACACAACAAGAATGCTTTTCATAAATAAAGGCTACAGAAAAACCAGGAAAGCATCCAAGACATAAAAGAACTTTGAATACATATACTAAAAGGAGGCATCATGCATCAAATGCAGCCAAACTGCATGTTCTCTATAGTAAGGTTTACGTACGTTTTCTATCATTGCAGTCAGGGTAACTGCAATAAAAAGGCTGCACCTCTATCCTGTGACAACCAAATTCCTTTATATGTTTTTACAAAGGTTAAATGTTGCTATATCTCTTCTTTTCCAAATTCCTTCACGAGTTTACGAAGGTTAAATGTCGCTATATTTCTTATTTTCAGGTCTAGACCAGATTGATTTCTTTCAGGTCTAGACCGGATTGGTGAAACAGGTTCGCTGAATAAAAATATAAGGCAAACATCAGCTGTGACTGAAGTTCAGATTACTGAATCTAAATTTGGTTAAACTTAATATATTAGTTCGTGAATTTAATACTTACGGAATTCTTAGCTTTATTTCTTTTTATAGAAGATCAAATTACGTCATTCAACATTCTTTTATTCGATCTGCATAAATACCAGTTTCCGTTTTTTTCAGCATATATGAAAACTTTTTTATCGTGAAGAGAAACTTTTAATTAAAAAGTACTGTTTTGTTTGAATCTTTTTAACGGGAGAATGGAATTCGTTCTTATTACGAGAGCAGTTGCAAATATGTGTGCAGTTCTTACACAAACACAAACACACACACACACACAGAGAGAGAGAGAGAGAGAGAGAGAGAGAGAGAGAGAGAGAGAGAGAGAGAGAGTAAAATAAATAAGTTAACAATGTGTTGTGATTTAAAATTTTAATGATACGATACCAGTAAATCAGAGTGAGATTTTATATATATATATATATATATATATATATATATATATATATATATTACACACACACACACACACATATATATAATATATATATATATATATATATATATATACACATACACACACAAAAATGTATGCATTCACTGCCTGCATTTTTGCAAAAAAAAAAAAAAAAAAAAAAAAAAAAAAAAAAAAAAAAAAAAAAAAAGAAAAAAAAAAAAAAAAAAAAAAAAAAAAAAAAGGACAACGAAAACAAACTTTAACCTTACAACGAGGCAAAGATCAAAGGTACGAAAACACTAATCCCACAAATCAATCTCTTCACCACAAGGGGAAAAAAACAGACACAAAAAAATAAAGGAAAATAGAAATAATAGCTATGCGTGTAATCAGCTGCATCCTATTAGCCACTTGAGTCAACAATGGCTCGATTATCCAGCGATTTCCCAAACACTGGCCTTGGGGTTGCAGGAAACAGGGATAAAAGAATGAGCCTCAGAGAGAGAGAGAGAGAGAGAGAGAGAGAGAGAGAGAGAGAGAGAGAGAGAGAGAGAGCCAAAACTGTATACGAAACTCAAGTAGAAAAAAAGGGAAATAGGAAAATTGTGAGAGAGAGAGAGAGAGAGAGAGAGAGAGAGAGAGAGAGAGAGAGAGAGCCAAAACTTTATACGAAACTTCAAGTAGAAAAAAAGGGGAAATAGGATAAAGGAGAGACAGAGAGAGAGAGAGAGAGAGAGAGAGAGAGAGAGAGAGAGAGAGAGCCAAAACTGTATACGAAACTCAAGTAGGAAAATAAAAGGGAAATAGGAACATTGAGAGAGAGAGAGAGAGAGAGAGAGAGAGAGAGAGAGAGAGAGAGAGAGAGAGCCAAAACTGTATACGAAACTCAAGTAGAAAAAAAAGGGGAAATAAGAAAATTTTGAGAGAGAGAGAGAGAGAGAGAGAGAGAGAGAGAGAGAGAGAGAGAGAGAGAGAGCCAAAACTTTATACGAAACTCAAGTAGAAAAAAAAGGGAAATAGGAAAATTGAGAGAGAGAGAGAGAGAGAGAGAGAGAGAGAGAGAGAGAGAGAGAGAGAGAGAGAGAGATATTTCAGCGGAAAATGTATGTATAAACTAAAAATAAAAAATAAAAACAGACGAAAAGAACACATGAGAAGAGGTTCGGTCCCTTGCAGTTATTAGAGAAAAACACTGAACTTTATACTCCCCTAAATGAAAGTAAAAAAAAAAAAAAAAAATGCAGATATCACTTTCGTAAATAAACTATGGACCCCTCATGTGTTATTTTCTTATATTTATTTTCAGCCACTGTACTTCAAGAAGTGTACTTTCGGTACACGCCACTCCTATACACTTTATTTACAGAGTGCACGTGTGTGTATTATATCGTAGAGGTATACTTATGTTCCCGAATTTGAGTTTTTTTTTGTTTTTTTTTTTTTTTCTTTTTTCTAAGGAGGGTTTCCTCACAACACGGCCATATTGCATTACACTGCTGTGCAGCAGCAGGCGGCCTTTTCATCCCCACGTTACGACAGACACGCCAATTTTACTTCCGCCGTCGGCTCGGTCTATGGGTTGCTATGCAATGGTGGCGGAAGGGAGGAAGGGCGGTGGAGGTGGACCAACTATAACCTCCACCGCAGAAGACCCTTCTAAATTGCCTACGGGGATTATTATCAGAAATAAGAATAATAATATGTCTTTCTCCCCCTTTTTAGTTATGTGAACGACGCCTCGAAGCTTCGACGGATGAGAAGGAAGTTCACTTTCGCTAAATTAAAACGAAGTCAAAATAATCATCACATGTGAGAGGAACCACACTTAAAAACATGGATACTCTAGCCACTCGTAAAGTAGAACTTTGAATGAAGGTCTGCAGTGTAAATTATAAAGTAACGTTACTCTTATCTAGCGCGTTTGGGTTCGAATCCCACCACAGAAGGGAGTGTTTCTTCCTGATCCCAACTAGAATTCAAGGCTTGTAGTGATGAGAGCATTCCAGAAGTGTGAGGGAATGGGGAGGTTGAGGTTACCACTAAGAAGGAAGGTGAAACTATGGAGTGACCGCAACAAGGCCTTTCGACTCTCGTCCTTTATAAGTAACGGTTAACTCCATTGTTTCACCTTCGTTCGTGAATTTTGCCTTTATTGATATCATTCATCACGTTCCAAATTTTCGTGATTCAGAAAGATATATATATATATATATATTATATATATATATATATATATATACTAAATACCTTCCATTATACATGCTACTTTTATTTTTTTATCCTTTTCATGTCACTCATTCGTTCAAATTATGCCACTTATTCATGTCTGAAAAATTTTTATGCGTTTAATAAATTATTTTTTATTCTGTTTTAACTGTGAGCTACTTTTGGCCCACCCTGTATATATGTATGTATAGATGTATACAAATATATATATATATATATATATATATATATATATATATATATATATATATATATATATATATATATATATATATATATATATATATATATATATATATATATATATAGTATGTAAGTATGATGTATGTATGTATGTATGTATGTATGTAATATATATATATATATATATATATATATATATATATATATATATATATATATATATATAAACACACGAATACGAATATGAATTATTATGAAAAACCCTAATAGTAAGCCAGTTTAATTTAACGTAAACAACAAACCAGTGCAATATTCGGAAGCTGTTTACATATCCCAAAAAGTAAACAAACAAAAGAAAAAGTTAATTCAATGAAAACAACAAATCAATCCAATATTTGGAAGCTGTTTACATATCCCACCCTCACCGCTCACCCACCCCAATAAAAAAAAAAATTAAAAAATACAACAACTGCATCCGTCTTGAGCTAACTTCGCAAACAAACAAACAAAAAGAATGTTTTGCGATGTTCAACCACGTGACTCCAGCGGTCAGATCTTTAAGTCGTCCTACGACACAGAAACACTTTCAATGTCCATTTGAAAACGCGGAAAACCAGATCAAATAATGCCCCTGACATCAACGAACCACGATTGACTGAAACCTGAGCGCCGCCGTTCAATGAACACGTGGGTGCGCGAAAATCACCGTGCCTGATGTGTGGCAAGAAGGGCACTTAAGCCGTTCTAGAATTGGATGATGTCACGCTGGAGTGAGAAATTAC
>NC_061098.1:5122827-5145342 GCF_015104395.2 Macrobrachium nipponense
TAACGGTTGAAATTCACATAGCATATTTTTAAAAAATTTCATCTGATGGCGATGTATGTCACTTCTCAAACCGTTACATGCAAACTTTCTCGTTTGCATAAATCAGTACTTTATACGCTCGTATTCCTTACCTATTCTCAAAGACACATAATACTGGTTTGAATGACCGTTTAAGTCTTAAAAGAAGGTGTTCTTAAGAAATGAGAGGTCTTGGACGAGTCCTCCATGGTCTTAACACCAACATGTGTTTGTTCTTTGTTCTCTATACTAGGTTTTAATTTAAAATAAAAAAAGTTGAGGTAATCCCACCCACTTGCTATCTATAAGGATACGCCTATGTTCTTTTTATGGATCTGTTTATTTATAAACTAATATCAATGCTTTTGAACATTTTTCTACACTGAGCAGATTCGCTAAGGCTGAACTTTTACTTCTGATGTTTAAAATCATGCATATTATAAAAACGTCGAGGTAAAAGTATAATGAACGAGAATATAAAACCCAATTTTCGCTTCAGAAAATAATTCTGAGCTAAATCTTTAATAAAAGGGGCACGATATATATATAAATCTTCAAGTACATATTGACTCAATATTCCCAATTCCACTACTTTAGATCTCGGAACAGCTGGACGGAGATTGCATTACCAACGAAACCTAATTATTCGTCAGCAAAAAAAAAAAAAAAAAAAAAAAAAAAAAAAAAAAAAAAAAAACTAACTAACTAACTAACAAGCAAAAACTCGACCGTTGAGTAATCACAACAATTAGCAGATTCAACAAACAACAAAATCCTGCAATTAATCGCCCCACCCCAAACCCCCCCACACACAAAACCTTACAGATGCAACCCCCTCTGCACAATGCAACCATTTACCAGCTCACTAAAAAGCCCAGGACGTGGGCTGACCTTCGTCAGTGTTGTACAAAAGTGGTCCTTCTCCTCCCCAAGCCTTCTGGAGGAGAGGAACATCTGTTTGATACAACAAAAGGTTTCAAAACACTCGAGAGTCGTTGTGCTAAACAACATACGAGATCAAACTTCCTATACTTTTGCCTTGACCCTTTGGTTAAAACGACGTGCTGAATGTACAACTGAACTGGTGTCGCATTGACATCATGTTTATTTAATAAGGGCTCTCATCAACAAAACAACGACTAACAGCTGAATTATACTGGATTACGAATTATCTTTAACAACAACTTATTATATCAATGAATAATAATAAAAAGCTACAAGCCATCCGTTTACAAAGACAGTTCAAGTCAGAAAGAAATAAACTGTATTCGTTACATACAAAACAAGCAAATTAACGTTGGAAGTTCACAGACATTACGAATGCGCTAAAGCATGCACTTCAACTAAAGGAAATGCATCAAATACCACTGAAGTTTCTGTACCCTAAGGGGCCTATGCCCCGATGTAGGTGTTGGGTGGGCATGAGGCCTCGTCAGATCAACAACTTTCTCTCTCGGGGTTTTTTCTCTTTTTTTACTTTTCAGTTTTTTAACTTTAGTGTTACTTTGTGGTTTAGCATGGAAGAGGTATAATTGCTTCTTTACTAGGGTTCTCTCAATACTTGCTATTTTTATAACTCTCTCTCTCTCTCTCTCTCTCTCTCTCTCTCTCTCTCTCTCTCTCTCTCTCTCTCTCTCTCTCTTACTACCCCAGCGCAAGCATATGTGATATCTTACATCTCTGACCTTTCCAAAGTCAAGGAAAGCAAAGCTCCTAGTATACCATCTGGTCCTTTATAGTAAAGAAGTATCGTTAAACCCAACTACAATCTTAAATACCACAGTATATCACATCCTGGGTAAGATAGACTGTGTGTCAGTTTGCACTCAGCTTTAAAAATGAGGAATTACATGTCTACCCTACAAACTGTATATAAGAAATTAGGAGTTTTTATGTCAGTTTGTACTTACAGCCTAAAACCTGAGGAATTACATGTCAATCCTACAAACTGTCGATAAGAAATTAAGAGTTTTTATGTCAGTTTGTACTCACAGCCTAAACCTGAGGAATTACATGTCTACCCTACAAACTGTCGATAAGAAATTAAGAGTTTTTACGTCAGTTTGTACTCAAAGCCTAAAACCTGAGGAATTACACGTAAATCCTACATACTACCAATGAGAAATTATAGTTTTCTTATAAGTTTGCACTGGCAGCCTACAAAATGCCAATAAAAATTATGACAGTTTTCTTACCAGTTCACAC
The DNA here is from genome assembly GCF_015104395.2 of Macrobrachium nipponense. Lineage (NCBI taxonomy): Eukaryota > Metazoa > Arthropoda > Malacostraca > Decapoda > Palaemonidae > Macrobrachium > Macrobrachium nipponense. The sequence continues at coordinate 5,125,051 of NC_061098.1, forward strand.
TAGCAGCCTCAAACCCAAAGAATTATTTGTGTACCCTACATACTAACATACGTCAGTTTTCTCGATTTTCCTCAAGAACCGTAACTTATGCTGCTTAAAGGTCGGCTCTCAGATCATAAAGAGGACGCAGTTCAAAACCTGATCTGGCACACCAAGTGCAATGCCGAAGAGTCACGGCTAACATCACTGGAGACTTTCAACGGCCCGGTCACACCATGACCGAGCCCACGCTGGTGGTGGTGGTGGTGGTGGTGAGGAGGTGGGCTTTGACAAGGTGAGGAGCTGAACCTCTCTCTCTCTCTCTCTCTCTCTCTCTCTCTCTCTAGAACAGGTTTCCAATAACCGATCCAGTCATGACAAAAGGAAATGATAGCTGTGACATCAATAAGAAAATATAAGTTTCGGGTGTTTTACCTTAATGCTATTCCCGAGTTTTATCTATTTATTAATTGATTACTTTCTTTCATTTTAATAATTGAGATATCTTTTTCCCTGTGCTTCCCTTTACCTTATCTTACTTCCTAACGAGCATCATATTCTTTGCAAGCTTGAATTTCAAGTTAATGGTCCCTTTTGTGGGCTGCTTCTATATGAAGAGAGTTCGTCTTCTGAATTAATAATAATAATAATACAGATCTTGAATACTGATTAATATATCATGACACCCAGACCCCATCCCCTACTTATTTTGCAAGGCCTACGATGGGAGGGAACAAAGCAGGCCTATGAAGCAGAGCTAGGCCTCTTAAAATTAGGGAAGGGTCACGTGATTCTTCATTTAGTTTTTGGAAAAGGACACTTGCATTGTCCCGAAACCTCAAAATAGAGATGATGAAAGGGTTACATTTTATACCAATACTTTTTTACAGGTTTTACCTAGTCAATGGAAAACTGCTGCTTGTTGCCAACACAAATTGGTTTGATAAAAGTGATGAATAAACAAAAGGAAATAACTACGTAAATATGAAATACATCTGATTGAGACGAATATTTTGAGGCCTGAACAGTAACTAATAAGACGAATAAAAAAATGCTTCCATTACAATTAAACGCCTTCAAAGTAAGTAAATAAGTGATAATTTAGACCAGAATAGAATATAAAATTTGGGCCAGGGGCCAAGCTATAAGATCTATGAGGTCATTCAGCGCTGAAAAGAACACTGAGAGTCGAGGAGGTTACTATAAGGTGTATAAGGAGTTACAAGGATTAGGATGTCTCAAAGACTTGTTAGTCCATCCGAGGAGACATCGTGTGCTCACTTATCTCTAGGAGCAGGAAGAAAGTAAGATAGAAGAAAGAGAATACGAACGGAGGTACGGTAAAAGGAACGAAAGGGGGTTGAAGCTAGGGGCCGAAGGGACGCGGCAAAGGAGCAAAGTAATGCCTACTGTGCAATGCATGAGGTGCACTGACGGCACTGACCTCCCTACTGGGGAGGGAAGGAGGTGATCATTTAAATGAATAACGAACTACCCTAACATGAATAACTTCACAGAGAATCCGATGCGTTAAAACATAATCTAGCAAAATCCTTGACATTCCTGGAACTGAAAACTACTACCGACGTATTTATGGATCGTTTGAGAACAACTCTGGAAAACAAACCTTATCATCATAAAGAGCAGCAGAACCGATCAGCTTAAATTCTCTCAGTGACGTCAATGAAGCCTTAATCGAGGCTCTGTCGTACTTCCCGCACAAAAACAACATCTGTTTTATATCGAGCTCTCTCTCTCTCTCTCTCTCCTCTCTCTCTCTCTCTCTCTCCTGACTTCGTTATGATCTCTAAGTCTTTGCATGTATATATATATTATACTATACACACACACACACACACACACACACACACACACACACATATATATATATATTATATATATATTATATATATATATATATATATATATATATATATATATATATAAATAAAATGGGTGGAAACATTCCTATCGGCAAACAGAAAAGCTCGAAGTCTGTGTGTGTGTGTGTGTGTGTGTATATATATATATATATATATATATATATATATATATATATATATATATATATATATATATATATCGTATATATATATATATATATATATATATATATATATATATACACACATAGACTTCGAGACTTTTCTGTTTGCTGATAGGAATGTTTACCCATTTTATTCATTTATTTATTATTATTATTATTATTATTATTATTATTATTATTATTATTATTATTATTATTATTATATTTTATTATTATTATTATTATTCTTATTATTATTATTATTATTATTTTGAAGACGACTTCAAGGTGTCAAATGACTCAGCCTCTTACCTCGTACTTCCCAAAATTTTGCCCCCTAAACCTACTCCTCCGTCCCCATAGTCTTCATTTCACTACAAAGCGGGCATTTATCACTACTGCAAAACGTGAACCCTAACAAACTGATCAAGGTTTCCTGGTCTTGTTTGTATGGCGTTTTTACGTTGCATGGAACCAGTATGGTTATTCAGCAACGGGACCAATGGCTTGACGTGACTTCTGAACCACGTCGAGAGTGAACTTCTATCACCAGAAATACGCCTCTCTAACCCCTCAGTGGAACGCCCGAGAATTGAACCCACGGCCACCGAGGTGGCAGGCCGAGACCATACCGATCACGCCACTGAGGCGCTCATTCCCTTTACTTATCTTGAATTGTGACAAATCTGACAATCTGTCAATTTATGGAGATAAATCTGACGGTTTTCTCTTCAATATCATTATCTGAGATAAAGTTAAGTATATCTTAAGTTTAACCAGACCACTGATCTAGTTAACAGTTCTCCTAGGGCTGGCCCGAAAGGAATATTAGATATTTTTACGTGGCTACGAGCCAGTTGGTTACCTAGCAACGAGACCTACAGCTTATTGTGGGATCCGGACCATATCAAATCTAGAAATAAATTTCTAATCACCAGAAATAAATTCCTCGGATTCCACGTTGGCAAGGCGTGGAATCGAACTCGCGACTACAGAATCGGTAGGCGAGCAAGTATTATCTGAGAATGCCACAGCATCGTCAATTACTAGATCATTATTTTTAATTATAATTAATGAGCATACTTTCTTAATGAACACGATGAAAATTGATTATAATTATTTTAATTATATTTAGTGAGCATACTTTGTTATTGAACACGATGAAAAATAATTATCTTAACAGGGTAAAAATGAATTACCCAAACAGGCAGCCAAAAAAAAATAATCCTTTATGAACTACATAAACAGGCAGCCCATCCCCCCCCCTCCCAAAAAAATGCAACTCCTTTAACTATACTCTGTTTTTTTTCCATCTGTCCATCCGCCTGTGGTGTTTTCGCATGGTAACACTGCGTCCCGGGCCTTAAATAGTTACACTATGTGTAAGTTTTAGGTAAATAAAAGGATATCTGGGTGTCCATTTGCAAATGAAAAGTGTTTTAATAATTTACTGTATGCGAATTGCAACGTTAATATTCGAAATAGGATATTATTTAAAGCCCTGGACGCAGTGTTACCATGCGCAAACACCACAGACGGATGGACAGATGGAAAAAAACAGAGTATAGATGAAGCAAAGAAAACATCCGTCAGTCTTTTGTTCTCGTCGTCGCCATCAATTTTGAAACAAAGTTCAGAGAGCTAGATTCTATCCACAGTTTATTTTCGGTAGAGGACCACTGCCCACTAGGGCAGTCTCGGACTTAACCTTCAGTAAACAACGCTCTTAACAACTCTCTTTAAGTGGTATCCCTCAGCTCTCTCTTAACAAATTCCTAAGTCAGCCTCAATCTCTTTCAATAACGTTGTTACGCCATTGTGCTGCTACTTCGACTAGATCTACAACAAATATATAATGCCAGTAATTCTCGAAGCCATGATATGGCGTCACCCATCTGAAGTGATTTTGTTTATTGACATCAGAGGTCTTCTAAGCATTAAGGAAATTAGCAAAATCAAAGAAACATACCTAATATAAAATATTAGTGCAACCAAGATATATATATATATATATATATATATATATATATATATATATATATATATATATAAGAGAGAGAGAGAGAGAGAGAGAGAGAGAGAGAGAGAGAGAGAGAGAGAGAATGCCTCGTCACCTTGTTGAAACCACAATTTCCAAACAATTCTTCAGTGACACTCCTCCATCCTCCCACCCATAATCCAAACTAGATACAATATCACACGGACAATTTCCAAATAAAATCCTAAAATCAAAGCCTCTTAGAACATATAAATAAAAAAGAATAAAAACAATAAAAAAAACAGTAACAAGAGGTACACACACACAAACACGTATTGCCCAACGAAATGTTGCAAAAAATATGTCAAAAGTATCTTGTTACATACAAATGCGGGTTGTACGCGTTTCAGTTTAGACGCGGGAGGATTGGATTCCAACAAGTTGTCGACACACCATCCCGATCACTGAGATCTACACGAGATCAAAAAGTTTAGTACAATGCTGCGTTAATTTAGTCACAATAAGCGTATAATCTTCAATGGCTCCCGCGCGCTTGTTACGATTGAATATGGCTCATCTTCTGAATAATAATAATAATAATAATAATAATAATAATAATAATAATAAAATAATAATAATAATAATAATAAAATAATAATGACAATTAAAAGTAGTGTTAAACACTAACTACTGTGGCTTTCAATTGTCAATATTATAGCCTCGTTACGGAAGTTCCTTAGTTCAAATAAACAATAATAATAATAATAAAATACATTAAACTTTTGATTAAATAAATAAAATAATAATAATATAATAATAATAATAATAATCAAATAATAATATAATCCAACCAAAGAAAACTCATAATCACATGAGTCAATAAAATAGAAAAGTAAATCCACAAGTGTGTCTGTTTCGCTGACCTAATAATAATAATAATAATAATAATAATAATAATAATAATAATAATAATAATAATAATAATAATAATAATAATAATATTAGTGTTTGCAATGACTAACAACGGACGATAACACTGACCCGACGAAAGTAGTGGAATGTGAAAAATAAAATAAGCAATAAAACAGGAGTGTAAAATTGTACTCTTGAGCGAAGGAACAAAACAGAGGGCTAAGGGTCTGCCCATGAATTCACAACCCTGGTTAGCTATATGGTCAGTGGCTGGTGTATAGCATCAATATTCGACATCCGTAATACTAAATAGGTCACAATTGTCTGTAAACATACTCAAGTCAATTATGCAAGCCACGAATGAAAATGACTTGACTCCATCTGAACCCAGTCGAAATCATATAATAAAAATAATAATAAACATCACTTGGATGCAGTACTGATAAAAAAAAATGAAATACAAAGGACATCTTCAACTGAATCGCGAATTAAGTTGAAAAATTTTTATGCCGATTAAACAAAACAAAAAATTTTGGGTTATTTGAAGCACATTAAGACAACTACAAATTATAAACAAACCCAGATTTACTGATCCAAAATTATGCAAAATATACAAACATAACTTAACACCTACTTATTTGGTGAATATTTGTTAAATAAAAATTAAAACGCAAAACAAACTTCACCTATCTAAAATTATTTAACTTAACTAAAATAAATAATAAACAAAACCAATTTTAAGCTCTCTAAAATGATTTAGCTCAAATAAATAATAAACATTACCAAATTTACCTCTCTAAAAATTATTTAAATAAGAATAAACAATAAACATCACCAACTTTTCCTCTCTAAAATTATGTAACCCCACAAACAAACACTAAATTATAAGTAACAGAAAAAAACATTTCTGTATACATACCCGGGTAAAAATTGATGGGCACCATACTGATTCGCGTATTGGGCAGGATCGCTTTCATCAACTGGGCCTCCTCGGGATGGTTGAACCGGAAGTAGTTACTTCGACCCAGGCATATCATGCATCCTGTTCAAGAAAGAAAGAAAAAATAAATAAATTTACAAATATATAACTAGAAATAATACTCAGCCATTTCAAAGAATTTCTCGTGGTTTAAATCAAGATCATGGACTAGTGAATGACAAATCTTTGTACAGTATATCTGGATACAAGCACGTTCATACATACATACATACACACCCACAAATATGGAGAGAAAGAAAATCATTACATGCATATGACTGGAAATAAAACTCATTATTGCAAGAATTTCTTATGGTCTACATTAAGAATACGTACATGTAAATTACACAATTAGTGAATCGTATTTGTAGGAGCGAGCCAATGAAGCGCGCGCGCGCACAAACACACACATTTAAGGAGCAAAAGAAAAAAATATTTACATTTAGAGCAAGAAATAAAACTCGTCAATCTGAAGAATTCTCCATTGTCTGAGTCCCAGACTTACATAACCTTCATACAGTACATCTGGGTACAAGCATGCGCATACACACACACACAGACACACATACAAAAACACACACACATGCAAAAGTGAAAAAGAGTTAGGGGAGCCTTGGAAACGCTTGCGGACGTGACTGTTAGAGATAAAAGGTAGGTCATTGAGACGCTGAAAAATGAAAAGACACAAGAGGTTGATGCGATTAAAACTGTAATACTGCATTGCAGTCATGAGCGTGCTCAAGTGGCTGACCAGGGTGTGTAAGGTAATGTCACAATGAGGAAAAAGGAAGGAATTCGCAAGGAAAAAATTTTATATAAGGAACAATGGAACAAAGAACTCTATGTAAGAATTTCATGGGAATATTATTACTAACATTATTTTGCATGCAATGGAAGTATACATACACAAATATATACATAGTCGCCGCCTTATTCATACATGTACTAATCAATAACAAGCATTCCTTAAAATTAACCGATGCAAGATTGAATACCTACAATTACACAAAGGAAGAACAGGCTAAAAGTAAAGAGAATAAAAATACAATACCATCTTCAACAACTGCGTAGGGTAATAACAAAACTAAAATGCAATTACACTTCACAAACACTACTCCCTTTAATACTGTTGTTATTGTTATTATTATTATTATTATTCAATAGACGAAACCTATTCAAATGGAACAAGCCCACTAAAGAGGTCACCGACTTGAAATTCAAGCCTCCAAAAGAATACGGTGTTCATCAGGAAAAAAGGAAGGGGACGCAAAGGGAAATACAGAAAGAAAAAAATTAATAAAGAGATAAACAGATAAAAATGTATTAAAATGCAAGAAGAATAAATAACATTAGGGTGTGAATGCACTGCATGTCCGGTTGGACTATCGAAGATCCAATCGCACGACATCCTTTGGGAGGATGTTCCATTACTATTACTAGTTATTTTACTACTACGTATTACTAGTTATTTTATAACTGTTATTAGTTATGTTGCTACTATTACTAGTTATTTCATTACTGTTACTAGTTATTTTACTACTATTACTAGTTATTTCATTACTGTTACTAATTATCTTACTACTATTGCAAGTTATTTCATTACTGTTATTAGTTATTTTACTACTATTACTAGTTATTTTACAACTATTACTAGTTATTTCATTACTATTACTAGTTATTTTACTACTACTACTAGTTATTTATTACTATTACTTGTTATTTCACTACTATTACTAGTTATGTTACCACTATTACTAGGTATTTCATTACAGTTAGTTGTTATTTTACCACTATTAATAGTTATTTTACTACTATTAATAGTTATTCTACTACTATTAATAGTTATTCTACTACTATTACTAGTTATTTTGCTACTATTAATAGTTATTCTACTACTATTACTAGTTATTTACTACTATTACTAGTTATTCTACTACTATTACTAGTTATTTTACCACTATTACTAGTTATTTTACTATTAATAGTTATTCTACTGCTATTACTAGTTATTTTACTACTATTACTAGTTATTTTATTACTGTTACTATTTCATTACTTATACTAATTATTTTACTACTATTACCCGTTATTTTACCACTATCACTAGTTATTTTATTGTTACCAGTTATTTTACCAATATTACTAGTTATTTAGTGCTGTTACTAGTTACTTTACCACCATTACTAGTTATTCTCGCTTCCGACACTCCGAGTCCTCACTCACACCACCGTAACCAACAGGCGTGATCAGCGTTCGCCTCAGTGGATTAAAAATGATCTCTGAATCGAGGAATGCCCGCCGATACGTCAGTCATTCTGACCTTCAATTTCCACATATCCATTCGTTTCTCTTCAAGGTTGGTCTCTCTCTCTCTCTCTCTCTCTCTCTTCTCTCTCTCTCTCTCTCTCTCTCCTGAGCGATTTCGTATTTGCTGTTCAGACAAATCTTGATCATGAAAGTTCAAAGGCTGACTCTCTCTCTCTCTCTCTCGACGAATGCGTCTTCTCTTTTGAAAGGCAAACAACGACAAAGTGCCAATGAGAAGAGAATGAGTCGATAATTGGTGATAAAGCACTAAACTTTCTTGATATATATATATATGATATATATATATATATATATATATATATATATATATGTGTGTGTGTGTGTGTGTGTGTGTGTGTGTGTATATATTGCGCGCGTGTGTGTGGTCATGTAACACAACTAAAGACATACTTTAATTACTGTTCTCAATACGAAAAAAAGAACCTACCTTAAACAAAACTACAGCAGTGAAAAACTCACCTACCATAGATCTACTCTACATACATAATTACGACGTCTCTAAGTCCATTACCATTTTCGCATAACAAAACAAAACAAAAAATCAACGGTAGGACGTAAAAACTCGCGTCGTAATGTTACGTAACATAACATAACATAACAGCTATAATTCCCTAACCCATTAACTTTAATTAGGCGAGAACGAACCCAGTAGGCGGCTGCTGATTGGTTGTAAATAGGCCCATAGCTTTGCTGTTATTCAAAGACAGGACGTGTGAGTATTCACTTACATTTTTATTTGTTTATTTATTGATTTCTTAATTTATCTCCTCTTTCTCTATTTCCTATTCTTTGGAAGCTTCTTGAATTTCAAGTCAGTGGCTCTTTTTGTGGGCTTGTTTCGAATGAATAAGGTTCATTTTCTGAATAATAATAATAGTAGTAGTAGTAGATAGAAGTAGTAGTAGTAGTAGTAGTAGTAGTAGTAGTAGCAGTACAGGCGTTATTGTAAAAGAATAAGTTCCGTATAGCTAAATAACTAAGTCTGTTTGAATAATCTATCAACTAAATATAATAATAATAATAATAATAATAATAATAATAATAATAATAATAATACAGGCGTCATTGTAAACGAATTTCCGCTTAAATAATCTATCAGTTACTTCAGAAAATATCTATGCAAGAGCATGTACTGTATTATTCATGTAGTAGTAGTAGTAGTAGTAGTACAGGCGTTATTGTATAGAATACATAAGTACAGTATAACTAAAGTAACAACGTCTGTTTGAATAATCTATCAACTAAATATAATAATAATAATAATAATAATAATAATAATAATAATAATAATAATAATAATAATAATAATAATAATAATAATAATACAGGCGTCATTGTAAACGAATTTCCGCTTGAATAATCTATCAGTTACTTCAGAAAATATCTATGCAAGAGCATGTACTGTATTATTCAACTATGTTCATCCCCTCGAGCATCTGAAGTACATGCACGTACGCACGTAATGAAGTGTATGCCCAATTTCCATTCCACCCCACGAATTACAGCCATCAAACCAACCGCGCCAATGCTACCTGACCAGGGGCTGTCCTGCGAACATCCTCCTGAAAGAACTCACGCCGCCTTCGGGGCGTTGAGGAACCACCCAATTTTGACCTTGAGAATGAGTCCTATTATCCCGAGGAGGTGAGATCCCCGAGGGCAATCCCTCAGACTCCCAGACGGACGAGGAAAGCGGAAGACAGGAAAAGTAAACAACCCCAGTGGGTGGAATTTACCCGCGCGACGCGACGCGGGAACTGAGCAGCGTTCGCGTGCTTTTGTGTCGCGTTATGATGACGTCATCTTTAGCAGTGTTTACATACTGTGTTCAATATCATATGCTATTTAATGTAGGCATTCAAAAGTATGCTTTCAGTTGTGTGTGTGTGTGTGTGTGTGTCATGTTGATGTAATGAATAACAAACCGTTTACATACACTATCTAAAATTAATTTGGTTTCTTATCCTATGTATTTTCTCAAAAGATTCTATGCATTTTCCTACGCGTTTTTATGAAGTGTATTTTTTTACGTATTTTGATATTCTATGTATTTCACTATTTATTTTAAAAAAATATTCCATGTATTTTCCTACGTATTTTTCTGAAAATTCTATGTATTTTCCTACGTATTTTCATAAAGATCCTATATAATTTCCAACGTATTTTCATGAAGACTATATATTTTCCTTCCAATTTTCATAAAGATTCTATGTATTTTTCTACGTATTTTCATAACGATTCTATGTATTTTCAAAAATATATGTATTTTCCTACGTATTTTCATAAAGATTATATGCATTTTCCTACGTATTTTCAAAAATATTCTATGCATTTTCCTACGTCTTTCCATAAAGTTTCAATGTATTATTTTCCTATCTCAATTTATTCCGAATACGTTCAAAGAGGTAACAGGTTCTCATCAAATTCACCAACACACACACACACACACACATGAGAAAGCATGCACTTGTGGTGCATATACTATATACACATGTTAACCATTAAAACATCATGACATTTAAATTCATGTTTCTAAAAATATCTATGAGTCATTTAAAAAACTTGGGGAGAGAGAGAGAGAGAGAGAGAGAGAGAGAGAGAGAGAGAGAGAGAGAGAGAGAGAGAGAGAGAGAGACTGTATTTGTTTCATAAGTCTTACAATATTTTACCATTATTATTTAGAGAGAGAGAGAGAGAGAGAGAGAGAGAGAGAGAGAGAGAGAGAGAGAGAGAGACTTATGACGTTTCCTTACCTATTATAAAAAATAAATAAATAAATATAAAATAAAAAACACACACACACACGCACAGTTACACTCAGCCGTAACCTTCTTCACTACAATACACGGTATCCACCACGGAGAAAATCCTTCCTGAGAACAATAGAATCGCCAAGGCAATGACCTACGGTAATTTGAAGACCAAACCCTTGAGAACTTCGAAGCAGTGCTATGAGGAACAGTTAAGTCCACGAGTTACAAGCGGCACCATAGCGGCGTATGCCTAAGTAACTATTAATACTATTTTATTATTATTATCATTACTTGGTTGGTAGATTATTGAAACAGAATTTGTTGTTTTACAATCATTCCTGTTTTTTTTATTTAATTGATAGGTTAGGTATACGGAAATTATTCCTTGACAATAACGCGTCTATTATTATTTTATTATTATTATTATTATTATTCAGAAGATGAACCCTATTCTGACGGAACAAACCCACAAAAGGGGCCATTATTATTATTATTATTAGTTAATTATTATTATTATTATTATTATTATTATTATTATTATTATCCTTTCTGTTTTTAATTTTTTAAAATTTAAATGACGTGTTACATTTACATAACTGCTGGCTTTCGTTCCTCCCAGATTATTATTAGTTATTATTATTGATTAGTTTATTATTCATTTAAGTTATTATTAATTATTTATTATTATTATTATTATTATTTATTATTATAGGACAAGCCCACACAGACCACTGACCTGAAATACAAGCTTCCCAAATGACAACAAGAATCACAAGATATTAGTGTTTCTGAGAGAAGTAGAACTCTTATAATATATATGCTTGCGCAAGTGCTTGTGAATTGCAATTTTTGCCTGACAACATAAAAAAAAAGCAAAACACATCAAGGCATCACGAATCACGAAACCTATTAACAGAACTCTAAAATCATAACATCTTTAGCAGACGTCAAAGCGGTGACCGAATTCCCCCCCTTCCTGTAGCCGAAAGCATCAAATGACGCAACGCTTCGAGAATTCTGTTCAATTCCGTCAGGCCTGGGTTCCTGGTGGGGTGTCGGGAATATGCATGCCTCGATTAAGAAACACTTCGACTTTCATGACATTCACGGATTCTTATGCCGACTCAGGCTCGGGTATTAAATCAAGTGACGTGGGAGCTTCACACAAAGGGCGGGTGTTAGGGATCGAGATATTTGTGGACTATGTATATATATCATATATATATATATATATATATATTATATATATATATATATATATATATATATATAATAATAAACTCCAAACAACTCTGCTGCAAACATGAATACTAATTGCACTAGTCACTTCGTGTCGCATTACACGACATCATAGATTTCAGCCAAATCTCTGCGTTACATTATAGTTAATATTTATCTTAAAACCTCAAGCCAATTAAGTCATCAAGTGACGCGAGCCTTAAAACACACAAACACACTAACACAAACAAACAAACAAACACACAAAAACATCGAACGAAATTGTTCAAAGTTCATTCCCGATCTCGCGATAACTCCGATAACTCGGCATCACTTGAAACAATTCTGGCGATAACCAACGGGTAAAAATAACTTGCGTATGCGCTTTTATTGGCCGTAACCTGAGAGAGAGAGAGAGAGAGAGAGAGAGAGAGAGAGAGAGAGAGAGAGAGAGAATAGGGCTCTCATGTTCTTTTTTATCTTCTGCCAACCCTTTTACAAGAATGTTACAAATTCATATAAAAAAAAAAAAAAAAAAAAAAAAAAAAAAAAAACCAGACTTTTTGCCCATCGGTAAAAGTAATCCTTGATGGCCCCATCCACTGTAGTCATAAATCACATTAGACAGGACAGTATGGGCAGGTAATCTCTCTCCTAGCAATCCTGGGTAAATCTCTCCAACCCCCAAAGACGAGGAAATGTATTTAATTCTTTAGTATTCAAGTGACTCTTGTTAAGTCGATGGAACAATGTTTTTTATGGTCATTCGACAATTGCTTTTGAAATGTTTTTGTAACAGGAGTCAATTTTCATTAAATTAATAGTACATTAAAATACATAATTTATATATATATATATATATATATATATATATATATATATATATATATATATATATATATAATATATATATATATATATTACCCGCCTTTGTATCCCTATAAAGAAATCAGAACTCCAAAACTGGTAGATACATTTCTCACTAATCCGTTCCTGCAACCACAAGTACTAACCCCCCACCACACCCACCTCCTCCGCCTACCCCCCACCCCCACACACCCATCCGCTACAATAACCTTGTAGAAACCTACAAACAGGAATATAGAGACGCAACTGAAAATATATACAACAGAACTAGACAGGCTTATATATTATATATATATATATATATATATATATATATATATATATATATAACATATACATATACATACTGGTATTACTACTACGCATAATTAGGTATATCTTTCTGAAACATAAACTCTACTAATTAACCGGGAAGATTACATTGAAAAATAAACTAGTACATCAAAACAACATAAATTAAATAACTAATTAACCTGGAAGTTTACACTGAATATACATCAAAACGAGAAAAAATTAAATAAAACGACACGCAATCATCGAAAAGAACATAAACAAAAGCTATAAACACAACAATAACTCCCAAACAATGGAGTAAACATGGACAATAATCTCTGTTGCTACCGAAAGGAAAATTCGCTCATTTCCGGTACACAAGACAATTTCGTTCATGCCTCAGATGATGAAGGTGACCTTGTGGTTTACCAAGGTCACAGCCGGAAAAAACAAATGCAAGTTCACGGGCACGGGGAGAGAGAGAGAGAGAGAGAGAGAGAGAGAGAGAGAGAGAGTATACAAAACCTTTGAAAGGTGTAAAAGGAGGAAAGCCTCGCAGTTGCACTATGAATTAACTGTCAGAAGAGGATGAAAAAGAAGATGAGAAGATGAAGGATGAAAGAGGTACGTAAAAGAAACGAAAGCGAACGTCAGCGAGGAAGAGGAAGAAAGAGAAGGAGCGAGAGAGAGAGGAGAGAGAGAGAGAGAGAGAGAGAGAGAGAGAGAGAGAGAGAGAGAATAGGGTATCAAGTATCGTTTCTACTTTCTGCCAACACTTCAACGAAACTGCAACGAATTCTTAATAAATAATATGAGAGAGAGAGAGAGAGAGAGAGAGAGAGAGAGAGAGAGAGAGAGAGAGAGAGAGAGAGAGAGAGAGTTGGGGGTTCCGAAGGAGAGTTAGTCTACCCCCTATAAATAATAAAATATGAACGCAACTTCTCTCCCTATATATCTAAAATTCTTACTGAACTAAAGTCATATATATATATATATATATATATATATATATATATATATACTATATATATATATATATATATATATAATATAAATATATATATATATATATATATATATATATATATAATTTGTAAACATACAAGTATACATGTATAATTGAATCACGATAGCATGTGTTTATATATTTATATAATTTATCGATCTATCCGTTACAGTCTTGGAAACTCTCTACTACACAAAGTGTTTAACTAAAAGCAAAATAGTGAAATAATAAAAAGACAAACAAAACACAAGAATACCCACCCATGTTTCAGTACCTAATAACAGATGTGGCTATCCTGCCAATCTTAATAAACAAACAAATAAATAAAGAAACAAACAAACAAATAAAACGACGCCCCAACGTCATGATATCACCAAAAGGCTCGAGGGACGACGACGATCCGGTCCCTGGCAAAACAGGTGTCCTTGGGCACCTTTTGGGCCACCTTTACCCAGTGGCCAGGCGAGTCGCCCCGGCCCAAAGCCTCTGCTGAAAAGGTCTTATAGCAGGAGGCAGCTGAGGACCACCTAATGAAAGGGCAATATTTCGCCACGGTCGTTTTCTCTCCCCCCGCCCCCACACCCAGACAGCACCTCTGCCATTGCTATGGACCCTAAGAGGGTAAAAATTTGGGTATTCGGGCTGACCCTCTCCTGGGTAGTAAGCTATACACAATGCCCCTCCGTTCGATTGGGGTTTCCAGTTCGCCAGGTGTTGAATGATAATTAAAACGAAATTATTATTACTATTACTATTATTATTATTATTATTATTGGAAAATATTTACAAGTAAACAAGTTATATTCAGAAATCTGGTGGGTTCTTTTTCCACTTGCAGAAGAAAACTGAAAGAAGTTTTTGATTGGTTCATTATTATTATTATTATTATTATCATTATTATTACTACTATTATCATTTTTTTTTTTTTTTTTGGGGGGGGGGGTGGGGGTTGGTTTATCACAGTCCTCCAATTCGACTGGGTGGTATTTATAGTGTGGTGTTCCGGGTTGCATCCTGCCTCCTTAAGAGTCCATCTCTCTTCTTACTATGTGCCCCGTTTCTAGGATCACACTCTTCTGCATGACTCCTGGAGCTACTTCAGCCTCTAGTTTTTCCAGATTCCTTTTCAGGGATCTTGGGATCGTGCCTAGTGCTCCTATGATTATGGGTACAAGTTCCACTGGCATATCCCATATCCTTCTAATTTCTATTTTCAGGTCTTGATACTTATCCATTTTTCCCCTCTCTTTCTCTTCAACTCTGGTGTCCCATGGTATTGCGACATCAATGAGTGATACCTTCTTCTTGACTTTGTCAATCAACGTCACGTCTGGTCTATTTGCACGTATCACCCTATCCGTTCTGATACCATAGTCCCAGAGGATCTTTGCCTGATCGTTTTCTATCATTCCCTCAGGTTGGTGCTCGTACCACTTATTACTGCAAGGTAGCTGGTGTTTCTTGCACAGGCTCCAGTGGAGGGCTTCTGCCACTGAATCATGCCTCTTTTTGTACTGGTTCTGTGCAAGTGCCGGATATTCGCTTGCTATGTGGTTTATGGTTTCATTTTTCGTATTGCACTTCCTACATATGGGAGATGTAATTTTCATCTATTGTTCTTTGGATATATCTGGTTCTTAGGGCCTGATCTTGTGCCACTGTTAACATTCCTTCAGTTTCCTTCTTTAGCTCTCCCCTCTGTAACCATTGCCATGTGTCATCGCTTGGCCAGTTCTTTAGTCTGTCTCATGTATTGTCCGTGCATTGGTTTGTTGTGCCAGTCCTCTGTTCTGTCTGTCATTCTCCTGTCTCTGTATATTTCTGGGTCTTTGTCTACTTTTATTAGTCCTTCTTCCCATGCACTCTTGAGCCACTCGTCTTCACTGGTCTTCAAATATTGCCCCAGTGCTCTGCTCCCGATGCTGACGCAGTCCTCTATGCTTAGTAGTCCTCTCACTCATTATTATTATTATTATTATTATTATTATTATTATTATTATTATTCACATAAACCAATTCATAAGGAAAAAGCCCACCAAAGGGGCCCACTGCCTTGGAATTCAAGCTTCCAAAGAATAAGGTGTGCATACGAAAGAAGTAACAAAAGTTAATAAGAAATACAGAAAGATGAGACAAGAAAAAGTATAATAAACAGTCTGATTCATGCAAAAAAAAAAAAATAATAATAATTTACAGTAGCCATAATTCTGGTTTATCCTCAATGACAGTTCAACGACGCAATACCTAACCGATAAGCAATCATATTTCTCCTAAATACTTCAGATCGGTATCTCTCCCTTATCTTATCGTGCTAGGAATAATTCCGTAAGCATTCAGGTAAAACTATTTGTCGTATGTAATCACGTTCACTACCGGTGAAAATTATGGCATGTTTAAATACAGATAATATCACTGAGATGAGAAACACACAGGAATGTAAGGTCAATAAATAAATTAAGTGACAACAAATACAGGATCATGCAACTCCAGAATGAGAGGCAAAGACACTTGACAAGGCACTGGGTAAAATAACAGGTTATTCGCAGGTATTGGCAACAAACAGGTATTGCCTAAAGTCAAACTTAATGTCCAAATAAACACAACTACAGGCAAACAAAATGCAAACATACAAACAAGGAAACGAACCCCTCAAAGGTGCCTGGGAAAGTATAATCAACGCAAGACGAATCCATTAGCACGACAAAATCAGAAACACATGGACAATGGAGGGGGGGGGGGGGGGGGGGGGGGGCGGGGGGGGGGGGGGGAGAGGGGAGGTTGGTTCATAAGGGGGGTTAGGCAAAGGGAATATAGGGACATGGGGATGAGTGGAAAGGGTGTTTGTGTGGTGGTGGTGGGGGGGGGGGGGGGGGGGGGGGGGGCAAATATATACGCGTGAGGAGAGCATGTGTTGGATTGTGCCACGTGGATGAAAGAATTCGCCCTTAGACATAACCAGGAACAGAATCTAATCAGGACCTTGCCATTATTACACGCACCACACACACACAAACAAAAGTTCCAGTCGTCATCTTTCTGGGCATAGTTTTACTAGTCAACACACGAATGCGCGTCATTATCCTTAGTAAGAATTATTGTCCATACGTATACAGGGCGCATGAATAATCTAGTATACATGCAACAAATTTTTCTTTATGCACATAACCCTCTTTAGTCAACAATTAAACAGAAGGAAAGTTTTTTTTTTTTCAGAGGTTGACGTAAGAGACAACCATCCCTTTAACCAACATTGACCAAAAATAAAGCCACCTAACCGTGATCTCTCAGACTACTACTACTCTCCAACATCCCTTAACCAACACTGACCAAAAATAAAGCCCTTAGCCACCTAACGGTGACTTCTAGGACTACTAATCTCCAAGAGAGGTGGTGGCTTGACTGGTGTTACAATCTGAAGAAGAACGTACTCCTTCAACTCACAAATCTACAAGAGGCGAACGTCAATAAAGAAGTGGTGGCTTGACTGGTGTTACGGCCTAAAGAACGCTCTCCTTCAACTCAACTACTAAAGCAGTAACTGTAAAATTCATTTATTTATTTATTAAATAAGAAAACAAAGGGGGAGGGGGTCGAATTCATCCAGAGGTATGTGGACAAGTGTTAAACTTCCACGCCGGGCGAATAATGATTATGACAAGCAGGCTTTGTAATGTGAATGCTGTAATATCATTAAAAACATGGGTTCTATAACAATTATACTGACAAAACTAAGTTATGAGATTCAGCACAAACCAAGTTAGGAAGTCGAGAGGTTTACAGTTTTAGAAACATGTAAACATTTCAAAGAAAATCGGTGAGTTTTATCTATTTATTTCATAAATCACGTTGACCTGTACTAACGTCGATTAGACTGAGGTTAGCGGTTCTCTTTGTGTTTTACCTCACCTTTTTTTTTAACGAAGGATTTTTAACGCGCGTGCGCCCGCATTGTAAGCGTGGATAATCATCCTGCAAAATTATGCTGCGTGAGCACATTCATATGGAACGTGTCATATATAGACCAGAACAGCGAGCCTAATGCATAATTACACGTAAAATACATCACAGTAAGATACTGTATGCTTACGTACAACTCTACTATCATGCACAACACAGCTACAATACATAGCTACATATGTATATATACCGTAAGTATTCATTGTGTACGTGCAGATGTTTCAACCAACCTTTCTCTGAAGTAGTCGAAGGTACATTATGCAGCACTTAACTAACAAATAGCTGCCAACTCTTTCTTTCATTCACTGCATTCCATCTGTCTAATCCAAACAATTTCTTGTAAAAATCACATTTCAACGAAGAAGGGTGACACTCCCTTAAACATTAGCTGAATAAAAGCTTGGAAGTGAAGCTTTAGCTTGGAGCTTTGGCATTCGTCCTGTTAATATTTCCAAGCGTTTCTACCATTTATATTAATCAAAGCACATTATGTTATCAACTACGAACAGGCCGCCAAAATTCACTCAAATGCTACTTCACTCTCTCTTTTCTTAATCCGTTTCATAACACAAAACAAACTTACAGTATTCGAACACGGTTTCTGTCAGTAATAACACGAGCACGATCACACGAACGCTCCTTCTACCGCACAACAATCTTGAGCGACTGACGACAGCCGAAGCTCTCGACCAAAATTAAGCTTACTTGCCCGGTTATCGCAAAGAATGAAGGTACGATAATGGCCGGTTTTTTTCAAACCTCGCTACCACCACCAAACGCACGGACGCCGATTTCTAAATCAACCGTTTGATTACATCAATCGTGAATGCAATTATTTAAGCGATTAGTGCTTCTATATTATATACAAAGCATTAAAGACGTGTTTAAATCCTTGGGTGTATTAGTACATCATGAAGAGTGAGAGTGATCTCAGCGAGAAAGAGAGAGAGAGAGAAAACTCAGCTGCACCTAACATTCACCTGCTCCAAGTCGAACTGCATAAAGGGCTTAACCCGACGTTGGTCCACTTTCGGCTTTCAACCTTAAGAGACGAATCGTCAAGAACCGAAATCGTGACGTCAGAGATCACGATCCAAAAGCCATTCGGCGAAGTGTTGTAAACAATATGAAAGGTACACCAACGCACATGGCGCAGAACCTACACATGTGTCACGGCCTACTAAATGCACATGTTACTTAATCTTGCGTTTCTGCGTATGCATGAGAACTAAATCGAAGGATTATTGAACCCGCATGAAGCGAAGGGCCTGATTTCCCAGCTACACGAAATAAAAAGATAAATATTTAGACAATTTGAATAAAAACGATGTTTCGTGCAATAATGAAGCCTGGAAGAGGTAAAATAGTACTATATGAATAGGTGAAATAACACTATATGAAGAGGTGAAATAATACTATATGAAGAGGTAAAATAGTACTATATGAAGAGGTGAAATAGTACTATATGAAGAGGTATAATAGTACTATATGAAGAGGTGAAATAGTACTATATGATGTTATTCATCATAAACTGAGGACTGGACGACAGTACCAAACCGGCTCAATACAAAATAAACGTCAAACACGATTATTTAGACACAAAAAACTGGCCATTCAATCATCAGTCAGCCCAAGATTGATCGAAGTAGACAGAAAACAGCTTAAAGCTCAATCTTAAACGTTTTTCGGTACGCTTAAGAGAGCACATCTCACGGAACTATCATAACGGTGGTAAAGGGATGGCAGTAGAGCACAGGGTGAGGCAGTACATGAGAGAGAGAGAGAGAGAGAGAGAGAGAGAGAGAGTAGAGGACTCAACAGGTGTAGTAAGAAAGGGGGGGGGGGGGTTGAAAGGATCTCAAAACAATCTACTAGGCAGTGGGTGTGTATATCTAGTTCCAGCCATCACTCTCTCTCTCTCTCTCTCTCTCTCTCTCTCTCTCTCTCTCGGATGTAAACGCTAACATATGTTCAAGAATTACGCAGAGATAAGGAAACCATAATGAACACTTTCAA
>NC_061098.1:5145842-5155842 GCF_015104395.2 Macrobrachium nipponense
CATACGCATGCACAATTAATAACTACTTACAAATAGAAAACAAGAGAACGACTCATAAGAGCGTTCATA
This sequence comes from Macrobrachium nipponense, assembly GCF_015104395.2. Classification (NCBI taxonomy): domain Eukaryota; kingdom Metazoa; phylum Arthropoda; class Malacostraca; order Decapoda; family Palaemonidae; genus Macrobrachium; species Macrobrachium nipponense. The sequence continues at coordinate 5,145,912 of NC_061098.1, forward strand.
AAGTAAAACGGCAAAATCCTCATACAATAGGACCTGCAGAGTGATCATACACAAACACATCAGATGCCAGGTGTCTTAAACACACTCACAAACACACACATGCACAAAAAACACACATACACATGCACAAACACACACACACTATCAGGACCGGGGCGCCGGGCGGGCAACTCTCCCATATTTTCTCCTGTTACGATAGCCCCAAGGAAAAATAAAACTAGGAGAGCCAAACAGGTTACAAGAGGAGGAGGAGGAGGAGGAGGAGGAGGAGGAGGAATGAGGGAGGTCCCGTTAGACGCAGGTTTTACAATGGCAGCACGATTATTGGATTCAATGTCCTTATTCCTTTCCAATTTCCGCAGATTCTCTTCTATTGGCAGAAGAAAGATTCAACTCAGTAAGAGTAAAAATATTTCCGACACAATTTCCTGTAAAACTTTCAAACCACTTCCTGATTCGGGGATTACCTGGTTGCAGTTCTACCCTGCGTGGATTAGGTCACCAATTAAGAGTGGATATTGTAAGTTGAAAGGTAACATTTTTTTTATCTTCTAAAATGACAAGCAGCATCACAACGGGGTTCCATCTGACAAGGCGCTCTCGAAATCGTCTGACTTACATTTAAATATATGCACCGGTTGGTTCTCAATTTCCTTCTGACCTAGAGAGAGAGAGAGAGAGATGAGAGAGAGAGAGAGAGAGAGAGAGAGAGAGAGAGAGAGAGAGAGAGAGAGGGTGGGATGTTAGGTTTCTTTTTTTACCTTCTTCCAGCCTTTCTGAGTAATGTTGAAAAATCTTGATAAATAAGAGAGAGAGAGAGAGAGAGAGAGAGAGAGAGAGAGAGAGAGAGAGAGAGAGAGAGAGAGAGAGAGATATTTCCAATATTTTCGGTTGACCATATGACCATAAAACTGCTTGAACTATACACAAACAAAGCATGTTTTCAGTTTGCTTGAACAAGTTAAGAATTATATGCAACTAATTTATTACTCTGTAATAAATTACAAAGAAAACATCACCTACTATATACCACCTAAATAAACTGCATGCATCCTCAATTTCATTTTGCATCGATCTCTCTGTCCCCGTGATTAAATAAGAGAGAGAGAGAGAGAGAGAGAGAGAGAGAGAGAGAGAGAGAGAGAGAATCAACAACCATCAATGTACAAAGGATGTTTGTGCCACTAAGTATAATATATATACGTATATATATAATATATATATATACATATATATATATATATATATATAATATATATATATATATATATATATATATATATATATATATACCTATATATATATATATATATATATATATAGAGAGAGAGAGAGAGAGAGAGAGAGAGAGAGAGAGAGAGAGAGAGTATCAACAACCATCAATGTACAAAGGATGGTATGTGCTACTAAGTATAATATATATATATATATATATATATATATATATATATATATATAGAGAGAGAGAGAGAGAGAGAGAGAGAGAGAGAGAGAGAGAGAGAGAGAGAGAGAGAGAGAGAGAGAGAGAGTGTCTTACCCCAATGATAAAGGCGACTAGGTAACGCTTATTTCGGGCCAGGTTGCATCAGGTAGACGGCCTTCCATTTCCTGCAGTGCAATTTAGCCATCTAGGCTCTTGCCAAAGAGCCCCTGATATCGAATGACAGAGTTTCAGCGCTGATTAGTGTAAGTAAACAGACGGATTGTTTGTCAGTGACGAACTATTTTCTTAGAGCTATTAGTTCTGTCGTCACAGCATGGCGTCATTTCTATTTATTATAAGTATAATACACGTTACGCTCAATAAATCTAATGATTTTTTCGAAAGGTTAAACGATTTTATGGGATTTTATCAGACACTTATAAAAGCCTGCATAGTATTCTTCCTGATTTTTTCCTATATGCTATCACAAGCTGAAGGCACAAAGCTCTTATAATATTGAACAGCAAGGCCTTTGTTTTCCCGTAAAAAAAAAAAAAATAGTAGTAGTTTCCCATTCTACTGTAAATTAGAATTTATATTCCTTATCTTGATAACCTTAATTTTCCACTTTGGAGGCCAACTGATAATATTGTTATTACCGATTTCAGGTATAAATACCCACTCGACATCGTCCCAGTGACCTAATTTACTTTCTACTTATCAACGAAAACAAAGTGAAAACGAGTAAGGAACAATCCATTCAGCAAGAATGGGTTCGGTTGCTGGTCAGTATTTCGGGTACAATACGACTTAAGTAAAACGGACTTTCGCTACACTGATAGATCATCTTCGTATTGTATTTTGAAACATTGTCTCTTAACTGAATAATTTCATTGTTATATTCCAGTGTGAATTTATTATATGTTCACTGTAAGTGATATAAAATATTACTACAAGTGAAGGGAAGTTTAATATATAATATATAAAAGTTTTATCCGACAAAAATGTTTGTTTTTTATGGTGTTTTTACGTTGCATGGAACCAGTGGTTATTCAGCAACGGGATCAACTGCTTTACGTGACTTCCGAACCACATCGAAAGTGAACTTCTATCATCAGAAATACACATCTCTAACACCTCAATGGAATGCCCGAGAATCAAACTCGCGACCACCGAGGTGGCAGGTTAAGACCATACCGATCACGCCACTGAGGTGCTTTTTAATGTGAACGTGTGTAGAGCTTGGCACTGTAAACACCAAGATATGGAAATTAAAAGCCTAATCATAATAAAAAGAAAAATCAAATTTCCCTTTTGACATGACCTTCTCTAAAACCCAAATCTTCAAGAAAAAGAAGAAGAAGAGCCGATTTCATTCACTAAACTTAAGAGAGATCAAAACATTGTAACCGCAAACAACAGCAACAAGAACAGATAAGGAACAAATACCCTTTGTTTACACAACATTTCTAAACCCAAACATTCAAGAGAGACACACCGAGATTTCATTCACAAAATCTTCGGGAGCCGAAATAGTTGGCCCCCGGCATCCCCTTCCTCCTTCTTCCTGTCTTTCTCTCAGTCGTTGCGAGAGTTAATTGTGTTGACACAAATGTCTTTCTCCACCTCTGGGTCTTCCTGACACTTGCTGCATTTCGGACAAAAGGCAATATGTAGTCACTTCATTCGGTGGGTCCTTATCGCCCTTTGTCAACAATCTTGTTGGTCCGCCTTTGCTGCTCTCGGATGGAATGAGAGCTTCGCAATAACAAAGCTCTCTCTCTCTCTCTCTCTCTCTCATGTGGCAATTGTTTGTTTGTTTGTATGGCGTTTTTACGTTGCATGGAACCAGTATGGTTATTCAGCAACGGGACCAACGGCTTTACGTGACTTCCGAACCACGTCGAGAGTGAACTTCCATCACCAGAAATACACATCTCTCACTCCTCAATGGAATGGCAGAGAATCGAGGTGGGACGCTAATACCATACCAGCCACGCCGCTGAGGCGCTCACATTGGCAATTAATCATCTAGTGAAGATCATTCCATGTGTCATGAAACTGGAAAAGCCTAGATAATCGAATTTGTCAAGCAATCTAGTAGCGATGAAGTGGATGCTTTTAGAATAGTTCAGTAACTTGAGATACTCTAGAACATACACAGTTTTACTCGGTTTTCCTCAAAAACCAAACCTTAAAAGGTTAGGTTAGGGTGGGTTAGGTTGTATACAGTTTAACTAACTTTCCCCCAAAAAAATCAAGCCTTAAAAGGTTAGGTTAGATTGTATACAATTTTACTAACTTTCCCTAAAAAATCAAATCCTAAAAGGTTAGGTTGCATGCAATGTTACTCACTTTCCCTCAAAAAATCAACTTCAAAGGTTAGGTTAGGTTAAGTTAGGTTAAATTGCATCATTGCCGTCTGAGTAATTTGGGTGTGGGAAACATAATGCTACTATTTTCAAAAAAATTCTGTAGTAAGTTTTTAAGATATGACGTCCCTCTTTTCTCAAGGAAAGGTCTCAGTGATTGCTTACATCTTTTACTCTAAGAACTCAAGCACCAAAAGGTGTAGGCTACCTTTACTCAGAGTACAGGACAACCCCGTTCCTCATTAGCCGAATTAGTCGCTCATCTTTCGACCCCGGAGATAATAAACCCGTTTTTTTTTTTTAATCAAATACGTCATGCGTTGGTTTAATCGGACGACAATACGCTTGACGAAGATGATTATCTTCAGAGTGATTAGGCAGCCTTTACGTTAATTGCGTCCTCTAGGACGAAGGGGTCGCTCAGTGACGCAAGAAAATAATATCTTTATCTCCTTACAGATTATTGACAGGAGAAAAAAGGTATAGATTATTATACAGTGTTTCTTAAACGTTTTATTACCACGCCCCCCTCTGAGGGTTGGTCCTAACCTCCATGCCCACCCCCCCACCCCCCACTAGCATCTGTGAGTAAAATTCCCTCCAGATATAAAGAACAGAGAAAGAGAGGGGCATCGAGGGATAGGGAGGGAGGTAAATACATTACTACAAAACATGGTCAGCCCAATCCATCTAACTAGAGTATTAGACTACAGGAAAGAAACGTTATAAGGCGATACTTTTGCATTTTTCATCAACTTCTGAATATTAGTTCCACACTCTCGTTAAGAGAATAACGAATATAATTAGACATTTCTTCATTTTTCCCGAGGGCTCGCGCCACCCCTGGAAATGGCTGACGCCTCCCTAGGGACGGCCCCCACTCCCCAGTTTAGAGAATCACGAAGCAGCAGATAGTCGTCAGATTATAGAGGTGAAAATGAAGCCATTGTTTACACCTATAATATAGTATAAACTAACCAATACTTACTCACCTAACTGGTCTGTTAAAACATTGGGAAATCTTACACATTCCCGAATCGCTACCTGAAAATACAAAAGACAAATAGACGTAAGAAACTAATTAAGGAGATATCTAAATGAAAATGTCAACAATAAATAAAATAACATAATTGCTATTGAAAAAATGAATAACAAAAATAACCCAACACCAAAAACCGCATCTGAGGGAGGTAGGCCATGAAAATACAAAAAATAAAGGATATAAGAAACTATTTAAGAAGGTATCTAAATGTAAATTTAAAATATGAATAAAATAACGTAAACTACTCTAGAAAAAATGAAGACATAACAAAAGCCGCATCTGAGGGAGGCGGGACATTCAAGCCTTGAAGATTTGGAGAGAACAAAGGTTCCTCTGACAGTCAATCTTAGAATCGTCAACCACACTTATAGGAGGATGTGGGGAGAGGATTGGGGGGGGGGAGATATCGAGATTAGACACTCCTCAGATGTTCCTCGTCACCCGAGTCCCGCGCTTAATGAGGGGGGGAAAGGAAAGGACTCTTAAGGATTCTAATCTCTTAAAACAACAAAGGCAAGAAGCCGAAGGTACAAACACGAACGGACGATCAACTCGAAGAGCGATTTTCTCTCAGACACTACTATATATATATCAACTTGCCAGGGCAGCCAGGTCTCCAAGCAAGAGCCCGTGCTGATAACGGGACCGCACTAATGGAAGTAAAAAAGAGTTACCTTAATATATGTAAATTATATAGTAATAACTAGAGGAAAGTGGACTATTTCCTTTTTAGACATTTTTTTGGGCTTATTTGCAAGACACTCGTGGGGAGTTTATATATACCGATAACCCCGACTTCAACTAGACAAAGTGACCCTCAGTACTATCCTACGCACCCAGTACATGCACCACTCTTCAATTCCACCTTACCAGTATCCCCCGCCCACTGACACCCCTATTCCCTGATTGCTATTGTTATGAATTAGTAAAAATATCTATGATATTATTAATGATCTCATTACACAAGCTTAAACGGTCTGAAATTCGCCACTACCGAAAAACGTGTAAGTGGTGACATGTGAATAAAAAATAATAATATAATAATAATAATAAAACTAATAATAATAATAATAATAGCTTTCGGAAACCTACAGTTCCTGGTGCTAACTTAATCCTCAGGTTATTGAAAAACACCGGTTTTTTCCTCCGAGTTCCCTGTTGTCACGTGGTGGATGCCATTTTAAAGTTGTCGTGTTGCATACATGGACGATGGAGGAGAGCGATGATGAGACGATGATTGAGTTTATGTGGGGGTGGGGGGGGTAGAGACGTATTTTCTTGATGAGCTCCTGATGAGAGCGAGAGAGAGTAAAATATATCCCGTCAAAGTCCCAAACAGATCAATGAAACGAAACGAAAGAGGTATCACCTTTTTCACGCTTGTTACCGGATCCAATTCCCAAAACCATGGCAAAAAAAAAAAAAAAAACAAAAAAAAATCCGGAGCCTGGCATGGAGGTCATCGAGTGCATTAAAGGGTACCCGTTCCCCCCACGGCTGCTAAGTAGTCCAGAGCCTTATAAGGGAGGTTCGGGGTAATGACGGGAGTCGGCGACCGAGGGGTGATATCCAATTGATTTATGAACACGTCGGAATGATCTCGTCCGTTTGTCGCTCTTTGGTCTCGTCGACTTTAGGACGGAAGGAAGAAAGAGATCGACAATAAATAAAGTGGTAGACACGGAATAAAACGGATTAATTACGATAGAATGGGTAAATAAGAAATTAAACGGGTAAAGGGCATATTATACATTATATATATATATATAATATATATATATATTATTATCTAATATATCTATATATATATATATATATACATAATATATATCTTATTATCTATATATACTATAATATATTATATAATATATTATAATATATATATATACTATATAATATAGATAGAGTAATATATACTATTATATACTGATAATAGATATTATATATACATATATTATATATATTATATATATCTATATAATATATATTATATCTATTAATATATTATATACTATATATACTAGGATGTCTACTAATAATGTTCAATGTAATTAACACTTCCAGTATTATGAAATAGACATCTCCAACCTTCCCTGTGTTCTAAAATCTCCATCCTTATTCCTTTCCTCTTTCCCGTCTGTCTAAAACTCTTTTAATAGTGACAAACAGGTGCTACTTTTTCCCCTGTGTCTAAAAACTATCTTCCCTCTTTCCCATGTCTAAACTCTTTAAGAGTGGGATTACCAGCCTTATGTTTCTCCAATAACTAACTATAAATGTAATTAACGCTTCCAGTATTATGAAATGCAGACATCTCTATCTTTCCCTTATGACTAAACTGTCTAAAGAGTGGGATTACTTACTCCTTTTATTTTCCATGTAACTAACTGTAAATGTATTTAACGTTTCCATTATTATGAAATACAGACATCTCAATCTTTCCCAAGTATATGAACTGTCTATTACCAGCCTAATCTTTTCCCGTAACTTAACTGTAAATGTAATTAACACTTCCAATATTAAGAAATATCACACATCTCTATCTTTTCCCCGTGTGTAAATTGTCTATTAAGAGCAAGACTACAATTCCACGTTCCAAGATGTTTCCTACAACTCGTCTCTGCGTCCTCTTCTTCACACTTGAGTCCACACGAGTCCTTGAGAGAGGCGAGAGCGGAGAGGAGAGAGAGAGAGAGGAGACGAGAGAAGAGTGTGAGACGAGGAGAGGAGAGAGGATCCTGCTTCCAAGTCCTAACAGAAAGCAATCCTGGCAGGAGAAACTTAAGTTATGTGTGTGGTGTGTGTGTGTGTAAATATGGATCCAATCTAATTCAAATCTAATTCCTGTGTCAGGACATTAAAACACAATCCCTATTAATGATTCCTCTCTCTCTCTCTCTCTCTCTCTCTCTCTCTAGTTTGCGCTCTTTCGAAAATTCAAGTGTTTTATTCTTACTTAATAACTACTCTCTCTCTCTCTCTCTCTCTCTCTCTCTCTCTCTCTCTCTCTCTCTCTGAAGTTTGTGCTCTTACGAGAATTCAAGAGTTTATTCTTACATAATAACTTCTCTCTCTCTCTCTCTCTCTCTCTCTCTCTCTCTCTCTCTCTCTCTCTCTCTCTCTCTGAAGTTTGTGCTCTTACGAGAATTCAAGAGTTTTATCTTGCCTTCAAACCACTTGCCAATCTGACGCCTTGTTTTAAAACACTGATCGAAAATATATATAACGATTGAACGTAAACAATGTACTTAATAGATAAATACACAACTTAATTACGCAAGCAACGTCATTAAACACACAAGAGCTTATGCATGATAAGACCAATTCATAAACTTAAAAGTAATGTGTAAAACATCTGCCAACACATCCCACAAACATGATATTCGTTATCATCATAAACATAAAAGACTTTCATGAGAAAACATAAACGGTTTACACAGCGTTTGAACTTGAAATATCAACGGCTTCGACAATGGTCTGCACTAAAAGATATTTATGCAATAAACACACGTATAGGTCTGTCTCATTCATATAATTGCGTCATGCATTCCACAATATAAAGAGTGATGATAATAATAATAATAATAATAATAATAATAATAATAATAATATAATACACACACACACAACACACACACACACATATATATATATTATAGAGAGAGAGAGATAGAGAGAGAGATAGCTAGGCTAGAGAGAGAGATATTATAGATATATAGAGACCTATACACCGCGGACGGCTATCGCAATGCAAAATATTAATGAAATTCAGTACAATGCCAGTACAAACATTTAATGTCCGCTCTGCGTCCCAACGAAGGGAATGAAAAATGGAGATCGGTCTCTGAGACGATCTTAACATATAGTACACAACCAGGCGGTCGGGTTTAGTGTTTCCTTTTAAAGGAATCGGATAAAAGAGCTGTACAGGAACTCGAGTAACTATACTCTGTTTTTTTTTTTCATCTGTCCACCCGCCTGTGGTGTTTGCGTATGGTAACACTGCGTCCGGGCTTTAGATAGCTACGCTATGTGGTAAGTTTTAAGTAAATAAAAGGATATCTGGGTGTACATTTACAACTGAAAAGTGTTTTAATAATTTACTGTATGCGAAGTACACCGTTAAGATTCGAAATAGGGTTATTATTATTGTTGAATGTAAGCTGAATGTAACTATCTAAAGCCCGGGACGCAGTGTTACCATACGGAAACCCCACAGGCGGATGGACAGATGGAAAAAAACCGAGTATAGAGTGTCTTAGTAACTGGTGTAGCGTGAACGATTTAGTAAAAGATAGATTGAATATAGAATTTAGGCCAAAGACCGAGCGGTGGGATCCGTAAGGTCATTCAGCGCTGAAACGGAAATCGAGACTTTAAAAGGGTTTACGAAAGTGTAAAACAGGAGGAAAACCTCAAAGCAGTTGCACTACGAAACGATTTTTAGAGATGGCGAAAAACAAGATGGAAGAAGGGGAATATGAAAGGAGATGCAGTAAAATGAATGAAAGAGGTTACACCTACGAACTTGCCTCTTTTGGAAGTTGATGAAGAATATTGTCTATGCAGTAAAATGAATGAAAGAGGTTACACCTGCGAATCATTACAGCGGCTATTTATGTAACTTGCCTCTTTTGGAACACAAGTTGATGAAGAATATTGCCACAATGACATATAAAGTACACGATTAACGTTATGAGGTTTTTATGGACCGGATAGCTTAGAGCCAGTTACCGGGATGCCTGATCGTGAATGAAGAGGGCAAAAGGGAGGCAGGAAAAGAGAGGCAGGAAAAGGGAGGCAGGAAAAAGGACAAAATGCGCGACAGTCTCAGGTTGGATTCCGGTGGGGGCCATCAAGTATTAGCCACGTTTCTATAAATCAACATTTTTTTTTTTTTTTTGTATGCCTAAGCTACAATTTAAGCACTTGTAGTTTATTTCATTATTTTCTCATCCCATTCATTCCATCTATCTCCCCTTTCCGTCATAATTTTCCACTATTTCTCTCCTCATTCATCTCTCTCTATCTCCCCTTTTATCATATCCTCCCCGTCCCCCCTCCGCATTCATCGCTGATTATTCCTCCTCTCAT